>NC_134858.1:2400000-3000000 GCF_049852395.1 Peromyscus maniculatus bairdii
TATTTATATTTGATTTTGTTACGGAATTTCGTATTCTCTGCATTCATCTCCATGGTGACTGAAAGTTTTTCTGGGTATAGAAATCTGGGCCGACTTCTGTGGTCTCTTGGGTTTTGAAGCACATCTGCCCAGGCCCTTCTTGCTTTGAGAGTCTACATCAAGAAATCAGGTGTAATTCTGATAGATCTGTCTTTATATGTTAGTTGGCTTTTTTTCCTTTATAACTTTAATATTCTGACTTTATTCTATATGTTTAGTGTGTTGATTATTATGTGTTGAAAAGACATTTTTTCTCGGGTCCAGTCCATTTGGTGTTGTGAAATTTTTTTTTATCTTTATAGGCATGCCCTCTTTTAGGTTTGGAAAATTTTCTTTTTTCTTTTTTGGTTTTGGTATTTTGAGACAGGGTTTCTCCATGCAGATTTGGAGCCTGTCCTGGAACTCGCTCTGTAGACAGGCTGGTCTCAAACTCACAGAGATTCTCCTGCCTCTGTCTCCTAAGTGCTGTGATTAAAGGTGTGTGGAACCATCGCGAGTGTTGGGAAATTTTTCTTCAATGATTTTGTTGAATATATTTTCTGGGCCTTTGAGCTGGGATTCTTCTCCTTCTATTGCTATTATTCTTAGGTTTGGTCTTTTCATAGTGTGCCAGATTTCCTGGAAATTTTGTTTTGAGACTTTTTTAAATTTAACGTTTTCTTTGATGTATTTTGATGAATTTCTAAATGGTTTTATTAAATAAAAACACATGAATCCAAATATAGGGGTGAAAGCTTAGAGAGATCAGAGAAATAGGGAAAGGCACCAGCCAACCTTACCTCACCAACTCTGCAGCTTACAAATGTGAGATACTTCCTGTCTACCCATGCCTATATGTCCTGCTGTTCTGCCATTTGATTTGCTCTCTCTGTTCAGCTACATCACTTCCTCTTTCTACACAGCTCTGTAACTTTCTGTCTGTCTGTACAGACCTTCAGGGTTAACTAGTGTTGGAATCAAGGCATGTGCCACCACACCTGGCTCTGTTTCCAGTGTGGCCTTGAATACACAAAGATCCTGCCCCCCAAGTGATAGGATTAAAGGCATGTGCTAACATTGCATGACTTCTGTGTTGTGGCTGGCTTTTTCCTCTGATCTCCAGGCAAGCTTTATTTATTAAAGTACAAATAAAATATCACCACAGATATATCCATTTCTTCAATTGTATCTTCATTTGCCTGAGAGTCTGTCTTCCATTTCTTGTATTCTGTTTGTGAGGCTTGTCTCTGTACTTCCTATTTGCATTCCAAAATTCCCAAGGTTTTCATTTCCAGAATTCCCTCAGTTTATATTTTCTTTATTGCTTCTATTTTTATTTTCAGGTCTTGAACAGTTTTAATTGCATGCTTCTATTTCCTGTTTATGTTTTATTGGATTTATTTAAGGGATTTATTCATTTCTTCCAATTTTTCTGTTTCCTGGATTTCTTTAAGGGATTTATTCATCATTTGTTCTTAAAGAATCTCTATCATCTTTATTTTAATTGATTTTAAGGTCTTTTTCTTGTGCTTCAGCTATGTTGGAATATTCAGGATCTGTTGTGGTAGCATAGCTGGACTCTCGTGGAGACATATTGCTCTGGTTGTTACTGATTGTGCTCTTTTGTGGTGTCTAGGCATTAGATTTAGAATGATTATTGTCAGTTCTAGATGCTGATTTCAGGGTTTGTCTTTGTTGCATCATTGTTTTGTTTCTTGGTTTCTGCTTCTCTCTGGGTTGCCTGTTTTACTGGCTGTCTCAGGTGTTCACAGGGAATGCCTGCAGGTGTTGGAGGCTTGGAAGAAGTGATGAGCCAGAGAGTAAGGTTAGGAGGGCATCACTTTTGAGATCCAGGACAGGCACCAAAACTGTCCAGAGAAACACTGTCTCAAAAAAAAAAAAAAATTCAGCTTTCTCTGAGTCTACACAGCTCTCTCTCTCTAAAACCACACAGCCTCACTCATCCCTGCATATGTTTAACTTAGTGAAAAAATGCCTGGTAGTTTGCTCTATTGGAAGAGTGAGGTAAACACGAGTTTTATATTGGTGTTAATTTATTTTCAACTGCATCTCTTCAAAAAGGAGACAGTAGTAGACTACCTCTAGAATCACTGTGAATGTAGCAAACACTTTATCCAATGTGAGCAACATCTGATAAAATTATCTAAAAGCCACAGTCTTAACCACTAAAAATTATGGGATAATATATTCTCTTTGTGAAGAACTTTAATATTTAAAAAGCTATGTGTTTTTCAAGTACAATCATGACAACTATTGGTATTGCTGTATTATATATAATATATATAAAATTAATATATATTAATTTAAATGTAGACTTGAATATATTCTCTCACATAATACTTATTGTTGCTGCATTTGGTAATTGTTGTTATACTGTATTTATAGGCAAGAGAAATCCAGCTTTGGAAAGTTCTATTCTTATTTAGTACACAGAGACTGAAAGTATCTGCACATTGCTGTGGGACGGTCTGTATGTCAAATTGCTCTGATTGGTCAATAAATAAAACACTGGTTGGCCAGTGGCCAGGCAGGAAGTAGGTGGGACAAGGAGAGAGGAGAATTCTGGGAAGCGGAAGGCTGAGGCAGAGAGACACTGCCAGCCGCAGCCATGACCAGCAGCATGTGAAGACGCCGGTAAGCCACCAGCCACGTGGCAATGTATAGATTTATGGAAATGGATTAATTTAAGCTGTAAGCACAGTTAGCAAGAAGCCTGCCACGGCCATACAGTTTGTAAGCTATATAAGTCTCTGTGTTTACTTGGTTGGGTCTGAGCGGCTGTGGGACTGGCGGGTGACAGAGATTTGTCCTGACTGTGGGCAAGGCAGGAAAACTCTAGCTACAGCACATTTTTCATTTTTGTTATGTTACTTCATATGTGTTCAATTGTTTCTAGGTGATTGTGTGAAATACATTTATGTATATCCCTTGAGTATGACTTCAGTGCAAAGCATGGTTATTGCAAACAGGCAGCTGCACAAATTAGTTAGTGTGCATTCCTTACATGCAAATGACAAATACAGAAATGATGCCTTTTGCTCTTGTGGCTTTACATTCAGGGCTGTGACACAAAACTTATGCAGTGATTCAGCTCTTCTCAGTTCCACACTTTCTGTAGTTCAAACATTTTTAGTAGATGCATATGCACTTTTTTTGTTTTGTGGATCTGTGAGTTTTTTCTGTCATAAATAGCATTCCAACTGGTAAAGAGAAATTTCCAAAATGATGTGCCATAAGACTACAAAATAACTAGTAATTGTTTTTAAATATTAAAAATTAAAATAATCACATAGTTTATTTCATTCAGAATATGCAATGAGACACTTTATTTTTACTGAGTAGTTTAGACTTTTAATAATTAATAAAGCTTTTAAAGCTGTTTTATATTTTCCTTTCATAAACTTTCTTGCAACAATCTTGAAATTCAAAGAAAGCCTTTGGGTATGGCATTAGTCATTATATTTATGTATGATAATAATTAGCTTTCTTAATTTTGTTAGCAGATTTTACTCTTAGGAAATTATTTATTTACTAGGTTAGTAGTCTTGTAAGCACCACTCACAAGGTTGTGCAACACAAGTGTTAACACACTCAAAGGTTGATTAATATACAAATTTAAAAGTGTACATAGGTATTTCTGAAAATCAATTTTGGGATATTTCTGTCCTAGTAGAATGCAAACTAGATAAGTCTAGTAATTAATTTTCATTTCCATGTGCATTCCCCCTCACTACTTCTCCCCTGGGATGTGGCAATGTGATATCACTTAGGAAGCAGGGAAGAGTAAAAGAGATAAAAGGAAATTCTGACATAATTTCTCAAGCTATGAGTCTTTTGTTTCCCGTGATGAAAACTTTAATTGTGAAGTTATCAGGAAGATAATTTTATGAAAACTTTTCTGATTTCCCACATTATCTTTCAAGCTTTGTGCATTCCAAAGCTGGGGCGAAATTTTCCTAAAAGTGTATTTAAAGTCAGCTTCCTTGTTAGAGTTAAAAATGATAAAAAGTCATTTACTTGACTTGAAGTAGGCTCATCACACCCACCTTAAGTCAAAATTAAATTATTCATATTGATGCTTGCTGTGGAATAATGCTTTTGTACACTGGTTTAATAAAATGCTGATTGGCCAGTAGCCAGGCAGGAAAAGCAGACAAGGAGAATTCTTTTAAGAGGAAGGCTGAGTCAGGAGTCACCAGCCAGACACAGAGGAAGCAAGATGTATGTTAAGGCAGAACTAAGAAAAGGTACCAAGCCACATGGCTAAACAAAAATAGGAATTATGGGTAAATTTAACTGTAAAAGCTAGTCAGTACTAAGCCTGAGTTAATGGTTGAACAGTTATAATTAATATAAGCCTCTGTGCTTACTTGGGGGATGTAAGTGAGAGAGATTTGTCCTGACCACCTGCAGGCTGGGACACAGGAAGACTTCCAACTACAGAGACTCTACACCCCACCAATTGGAAATAAGCTAGTCATCTGAACATTCAAGAAATGAGAGATAGATGATGATGATGATGATGAGGATAGATAGATAGGTAGGTAGGTAGGTAGATAGATAGATAGATAGATGATAGATAGATAGATAGATAGATAGATAGATAGATAGATAGATAGATAGATAATAGATAGATAGATAGATAGATAGATAGATAGATAGTGCACAGGACTTCCCTTCTTCTTCTTCTTCTTCTTCTTCTTCTTCTTCTTCTTCTTCTTCTTCTTCTTCTCCTCCTCCTCCTCCTCCTCCTCCTCCTCCTCCTCCTCCTCCTCCTCCTTATTCTTCTTCAGTCTTGACTAGGAGAGAAACTTTTTGCAGTCTTTAGCTTTTCCCTTTTTTTTCCTATAAAGGAAAACAGCAGATCTCCACTGCTCTGTTCACTGGGGCACTCATTCATTTTCTTTTGTAGAACAATTGGTCAACAAACCTTGGGACTGAAGCTAAAACCCATGAAAATCTTTTAGCTGTCTTCAACTTTCTGATTTTATCTTTGACACCCAGATCCTCTGATTCTGTCAATTTCATCTCTCCACATTTACTGTTCTGTAGCATGTAGTTATTCTTTTATGGTTCCATTGTTAAAAGTTGAGCTCTGCCACTCCATAAAGTTCAGTAAAGCATGAATAGGTCTTTTATGTAGAGAAGAGAAATGAAATATTTTAGGTAGTCTACTGGAAAATGTCAAACGGACATGTGGATGAGCATCATCATAGGTCTGTCTTTGTAATCACACATCCTGCCATCATTTACATGCATTTGCAGAAGCTAAGAACATGTTGCTTATGAAACAAAGCTGTTGCTGGAGAAGAAACAGATGCTGTATGTGTGGTTCTGTTCTCTGCAGTGAGGACTCTGCTCTGTGGACTTAGAAGGCCTTGCACTTATTTCCTTCTATGGTAATTATATTGTTTTTACTACAATTTCCATGATTTTAAACACTTCCTTTAAATTGACTTACATTTCAGAAAAATAACTGTTACATATCCAGCCTGTCTACTAACACACAGGGGTCACAATGTTACTGAAACATTTGAAGTCACTGGATATATGTGAGTTCCAAATTTTACTTCATCAGGTATAAAAAATATATCCGAGCCAGCCTTCACCTCTTCACTTCCCAGCGCTCTGCTTTATTGCTTTTGAATAAAAAAAACCATAGTTCTAATTACCAAGAAAAGAAACACTGTTTAATAATAATGTCTTTAGTGTAGATATGTGGATATAGATTAATAAAATTTTCATGAGAGAACAAGTATAATTTTATATTGTTTATATTTTTATGTGAAATAGACTCAAATTGACCTGCTTTCACAACTAATTCTTAAAATTTTATTCTTATCTATTAAAATGCTTTCATAAGTAAATAACTTTACAAAAAACCTTTCCAATTCAGTAATTTTAGAAGCAAAAATAACTAAACTAACTGGTTATAAAAAGGTTTTTCATGCCTTTTTAGTTTCAGCATGTTTTCATACTTTAATATGGAACAACTTTAAGACTTCTTGTTATACAGGTGTAAGGAAATGATGCACATTTATAACATTTATTAAAATGTTTTATGTTAATGTTTGAATTTAGAAAGTTTGTACCTAAATTTGCAAGTAGGTTAATCTAGGAATAAGAAAGTGATGCCATTTTTTTTTTACTTTACAGTTATAATTTTTGTAACACAGAAACATGTATGGCTTGTTCAGCTTGACCTTCACTGTCTAGCACACATATTAAAAGTATTAGCTAAATGAATGAATAAAGGAATGAATGTCAAAAGAAATTAGATTTTAATGTATTCAAGAGAAAATGATGATGGGCTAGTTTAAGCCAAACATAGATCATTTTCCTTCTTTTTTAAAAAATATTGTTTTATTTTCTTTTATTGAAAATAGTGTTTTTCATTCAATACATCCTGATTACGATTTCTCTTTGCTCTGCTCCTCCCAGATTCTTCACATGTCTCCTCCTATCCAGATACGTGTTCTTTCTGTCCCTTGTTATAAAACAAGCAGGCTTCTAAGGGATAATACAAAAATAAAATAAAATAAGATAAAACAAAAACAAATGTATCAGACTAGGATAAAACAAATGAACAGGAAGAAAGGAGTCAAAGAAAGGCACAATAAGGAGATACAGATGCAGATACCCACTTGTTCGCATGCTCAATTGTCTCATAAAAACACAAAAATGGAAGCTATAATATATGCACGAAGGATGTATAGGCTGTATGTGTGAGTGTGTGTGTGTGTGTGTGTGTGCGCGCGCAAGCGCGCGCACGTGTGAGAGACAGAGAGAGAGAGAGAGAGAGAGAGAGAGAAGGAAGAAGAAGAAGAAGAAGAAGAAGAAGAAGAAGAAGAAGAAGAAGAAGAAGAAGAAGAAGAAGAGGAAAATAAATACAAATTTTAAAAGATAATATTAAAAGAAGGAAAAGAAAAAATCCTGACATGGCATTATGAGACAAGGATCCTCCAAAGATGCTGTTGAGTCATTTTCTGTTGGTTATCCTAGCTAGGCATGTAGCTTACCATTAAGAGTAGTTTGTTTCCCCAGTGAGACTCCCTTGGAGAATGTAAATTTTCATTTGCAAGTGATGATCAATTGTAGATAGCTTCTGGGTTAGGGATGGAGGTTGGTGTCCAGTTCTTCCAGCTCCAGGACTCCGTTGGTGAAGACCCATACGAGCCTTGGGCATGTTGCCTCAGTCTCTGTGAGCTCACCTGGGTATTGCTTCTGTTATGTTTAGAAGGTCTTGTATCCTTGCTTTCTTCCATTGCCTTTGGTTCTTACACTCTCTCTACCTTCCCTTCAGCAGGATTCCCTGATCCTTGAGGGGTGAATTTGCTGGGGGCATCCCATTTAAGACTCAAGTCTTCCAAGGTCTCTCACTCTTTGCACATTGTCTGGCTGTGAGTCTCTGTTTGTTCCCATCTGTTTCAGAAAGAAGCTTCTCTGATGATGGCTGAGCAAAGTATTGACCTATTATTATAGCAGAACATCATATTGATTTTATTGCTATGTCCTTTTAGTATATAACAGTAGTATTTGGTTTCACCCTAGGTCTTTGGACTATTAAGTCTCAGGTTATTGGTCACCATCTTGTTCAATGGGCCTTAAGTCAAATCAAATATATGTTGGTTACTCCCACAAGATTTGTGTTACCACTGCACTAGCATATTTTTTCAGGCAGCACAGCATTGTAGGTCAAATAATTTGTAACTGGGTTTATATTCACATTTCTTCTTTGTTAGTGTGCAGAGTATCTTCTAGTACCAAGATCACTAGCCTGTAGGGGTGAAGGTTCTAGGTAGGCACCAGCTCAACTTCTCTGTGTTTTAAGAATTGCATAGGTGTTGTCTTCAGCAATAGAACATTTCCATAAGTTTGTAAAAAGGAAACTGTTGTCTTGGTAAAGGTTTGAGTTGTTTTGGGTTTTCCATGGGAACCCTTTGTCCAACAATTCAATTTGATGTAACACAATCCCGCTACTGGAGGAATCATTTGGTGATAAAAGATGGCCAGTTGGGTGGTGGTGTTTGTCTTTTACTCTTTTTTGGGGGCCCAACTCCTATCTCCCAAATAAATCATACATGGAGGCTTATTCTTAATTATGAATTCCTGGCCTTAGCTTGGTTTAGTTTCTTGCCAGCTTTTTAAACTTATTTCAACTACCTTTTGCCTCTGGGCTTTTCCTGTTCTCTAACTTCTGTAAATGTTACTGTTACTCTGTGGCTTGCTGTGTACCTGGGTGGCTGGCCCCTGGAGTCCTTCTTCTTCTCTGGCTCCTAGCTCTCTCCTCCCAGATTTCTCCCTCTATATATTCTCTCTGCCTGCCAGCCCCACCTATCCTTTCTCCTGCCTTCCTACCAGTTCTTTATTAGACCATCAGGTGTTTTATGCAAGCACAGGATCACAGTGTCACAGAGTTAAACAAATGCAACATAAGCAAAAGTAACATACATTAAAATAATAAACTACTGCAGTTGAGGCTCTGTCTCCCCCATTATATGGGAATTTTATTTAGATCATCTCCATATATCTATGAAGTGTCTACTGTATTAGACTTCCCTACTACCCCTCAAATAGCCTTCAAATTTAGCTGTCTCTCCCATATTGCCTTCTCTTCCTCTTCCCTACCTTTTCCCTTTGGATGCTCCTGTAGATGTAACCAACCGTCTTATTAAATAAGAAACACAGAAACAATGTAAAAGAGAAAGCCGAGAAGTCAGAGCTCAGAGCTAAAATCTCACCCTTCTTCCTGCTGTCCCAGCTTCGCGAAAAGAGACCTACTTCCTGTCGGTTCGTTTTTTTAAAGTATGTTGTTCTGCCTTCTCATTGGTTGTAAACCCAAACACATGACTGCCTCGTCACTGTCTGAATGTACAGCCCCCTAGGTCTTAAAGGCATATGTCTCCAATGCTGGCTGTATCCCTGAACACACAGAGATCTTATGGGATTAAAGGCGTGTGCCACCACCGCCACACTCTTGCTATGGCTCTAATAGCTCTGACCCTGAACACACAGATATCTATGGGATTAAAGGCGTGTGCCACCACCGCCACACTCTTGCTATGGCTCTAATAGCTCTGACCCTGAACACACAGATATCTATGGGATTAAAGGCGTGTGCCACCACCGCCACACTCTTGCTATGGCTCTAATAGCTCTGACTCCCAGACAACTTTATTTATTAACATACAATCAAAATAATAATTCAGTACAATTAGATTATCACCACATTTCCCCTTTTCTATTTTAATAAAAAGAAAAAGAAAGCAAAAGGTTATAACTAACAAAAGAAAAACTATATACAAAAGTACAATAACTATATACAATATATACAAGTAATAAATACCTAAACAGGTATTTGACAAATCAGAGAAAATAATTCCATTATCTATCCTATTTTGGTAATTCCAAGATGTATCTAATGTACTTTCTATCCTAATTAATGTTCAACTATAACTAACTAATCTTCAACCATAACTAACTAATCTTCAACTCCCTCAGAGACCCAAGAAGGGAATAATAGTAGCTAACAAAAATAAAAACAGGAAGTGCATGCAAGCAACTTCCAAAAAATTTTGTGAGTTGACAGAAACAGCCAGCTGCCTGGGCAGTCACCTGAGGTTTCTCCGCAGTGTTGGGGCATCATCTTCAGCCTATAGGCTTAGTGTATCTGACAGACTCATTTGTGAAGTAGGATGTACACAAGGTCAACAGTTCAACCTCACATTGGGTGAGAGCAGTCCACGTACCAGAAACACCTGAATTCCACTAGTGTCCTGTCATGATTCAGGATTTTAAATTCTGGAAATTGTTGACAGTTTTTTAATTCAGCTGTCCATTCTTCTTGGCTGTGTATATATGGCTTCATCTCAGCATCCCCTTCTTCTCCACATCCCTCTATTAAATGCCAGTCTACTTTTGAGAGGCATGAGCTTTCAGCTGCTGTTCCATTGTACAACAGAATCCATCGGCCCTCTGCCTGTTAAGCTGCCTTCGAAGAAAAGGGCACCGTACCTTTTCCGGATGCGAAGGCCACTTCAGGGATGGGGCCATATTGTCCTGGCCTCAGAAGATGCCTTTTGATAAAGCCATAACCACACTTGTTTTGGCAAGAATCAGTAGTCCCTTGTTTCGTGATCTGTCTGTCCATTTTGTCCTGTTGATTCGAGGATACTTTGTTGTCCAGTGGCTAACTTTTGCCAGAATGAAAGTTGACTCCATATGCAGTTTCTTCAATGCCCATATTTTCTCTAAAGTAGATTGGTACTGCCAGGAGCCGACATGTCTCAAAAAAGAAAAATTTTCTAAGTTATTAAAACATTTTAAATGCCATATTCTGTAGATCTCTGAAGGGTTTGAAGATGACCTGTCTAAAACATCTCTGCTCAATTTTTAAAACATATCTAATATGACTACAAGTTCTATGATAATGTCTAACTACTAGCTTTCATTTCTTTATATCCTAATAGTTGATAATAATAACATTCAAGGATCAGAAATTTGCATTACATTGTTAAATGGATGGAATAAATACAATTAGAAATATACATATAGCATTTTCTAACAATATCAGTTTCAAATTTGTATACAATATAAAACAATTCAATCCAATGTAAAGTATTTAAAACTAGTAATTGTCTTTTTCTTTTGTTTCTTTCTCTTTTTTTTTTAAACAAGAACCTTAAATCTAATCTCCTTTGCTTAGCCTTTTTCCTAACCCTTGACAATAACTTGTAACCAACTCCCCTAAATACTGAAAATTATCCCAGACCCAAAACCCATTAAACAGACCAAAAAACCACCTGCCCCACACCACCTCTTTGGGAATGTGGGCGTCGTATTCTTAAATTTGCTTCCTGCTGGGTATCGGCGAAGTTTTCTTTATCCTGAAAGAAAAATTTTAGGTTAATTGTCACATTCTAGGAGAGGTAACTATATCCTTCATTATCCAGTCTGTGTATAATGCCAAAGTTGAGGGTTTATCTCAAGTCCTTATTCAAGTAGTCTTTGAGACTGGATCATCTCAGCTAGTCATCTCAAATTTGCTCTGAGCACCTTGTAGTTCAAAGCTGATCTATGGATGATGTTTGTCAGCTTAATGATATTATTATTGTCCACGTGGAATTGTTGTTGTTGTGGGGCCTCATCTTCTTTCTGGAGACTTCAGTTGATGTTAGGCCTGGCCATGATTTCTGCAGAAAACTGATAAGAGACTCGAACACAAAAACATATGTATGCAGCTAGCCTTTTTTCTAGAATTAGTTAGTACTCTATGTGACCATTCATATCTTAACAAAGTTTAAAATGTATATATATATATATTAATCTTGTAAATTTTGATATAAAATTTATACTTTGAGAAAAGTTTAAAGAATCAGAATAGAATCAAAGAGTTGAGATTAGTAATAGAATAGTCCCTTAATTAATTTGGCTTTTGTCCTGTACCATAGCAGAAGATGGCTCTTATTCTGGCATGATACAGGGAGTTTGCATTTTCCTTTTAACAACATGCTTGATTTTAAAGAAGGAGAGAGCCATTCTCCAACTCCAAAGTCAGCTTTAAATTGTAATTGAACTGGGACTGTTAGAAAACCAAGAGTGTTAAATCTTTAGAGAAAAGCAGAAACAAACATTTAGGAAGACATAAAATTTTTTTAGATAATATATACCCATACACCGTTTCACTCTGTTTCTTGGGATAGATGATTTGTCCCTTTTCTTCAGTTGTCTCATTTGTCCAGTGTTCTTCAGATTCCTTAACCTTCATTCTCCTAAAAGACAAAAACAAAAACCTTTCCCCAAGACTAATTTTGGGGATGTTCCTTTTTGGCAAGTTATTATCTGATGAAATGAAAAAGCATGTTTTATTGATACAAGTTAGTTTAAATTGGATGTTCATGCTGGTTGATGAACTATCACCTCCTCTAATTAAGAGGTCTCTCTTGTTCAAATCGAACCTTTATCAATTTTGATGGTACCCACAGCTTATCTTCTCCTGTAGAAACAAAAGCAAAACCACGTCCCCAATGTAATACATACCCTGGTTTCCATTCTGAGGTCAGCACATCCTTAAAGTATATAGGCTGATTTAATTCTGTAGTTTTTTCTATTATCCAATGTCTCTCTGCAGCTGTTGTTCCTTTCTCATTGGCATTCAGAAAATTCAAAGTTAGAAGAGCATTATGCAGTCTATTTCTGGGGGTTTTTGTTACCCATTTCTGTTTATTTAGCATATCCTTTAGAGTTCTGTTTGATCTTTCTATAACTGCTTGACCTGTAGGATTATGTGGTATGCCTGTAATATGCTTTATATTGTAATAAGCAAAAAACTGTTTCATTTTAACAGAGACATATGATGGAGCATTGTCAGTTTTGATTTGTGCAGGTATACCCATGATGGCCATAACTTCTAGCAAATGAGTGATTACAGAATCAGCTTTTTCAGAACTCAAAGCAGTTGCCCATTGAAATCCTGAATAAGTATCGATAGTGTGGTGTACATATTTCAATTTTCCAAATTCTGCAAAGTGAAACACGTCCATCTGCCAGATTTCATTTCTCTGAGTACCCTTTGGGTTACATCCTGCTGGTAATGGCGTCTGATTGTAGAAGGAACAAGTAGGACATTTCTTTACTATTTCTTTGGCTTGTTGCCAGGTTATGGAAAAATCCTTTTTTAAACCTTTACTATTAACGTGATGTTTTTTATGAAATTCTGAGGCCTCCAGCACATTTCCTATCAATAATTTATCAATTTCATCATTGCCTTGTGCTAGAGGGCCTGGCAGACCAGTATGGGATCGAATGTGAGTTATATATAAAGGATGATTCCTTTTCCTGATTGTATCTTGTAATTGAATAAATAGTGAAGTTAATTCTGAAGCATCAGGGATAAATTCTGCAGTCTCAATATGTAACACCACTCTTTCAGCATACTGAGAGTCAGTTACTATGTTGAGAGGTTCTGAAAAATCCATTAATACCAACAGAATAGCATACAATTCTGATTTTTGAACTGAATTATACGGACTTTGAACCACTTTACTTAAATTTTCTGATTTGTAACCTGCCTTTCCTTCTTTGTTGGCATCTGTATAAAATGTACGAACTCCAGATATGGGTTTTTGCCGTACAATTCGAGGCAAGATCCAATCAGCTCTCTTTATAAGATCAATTCTATTGCTTTTGGGATATTTGCTGTTAATTTCTCCCAAAAAATTACTGCAAGCTCTTTGCCAAGGTTCACTTTCTGTCCATAATTTTTCAATGTCCTCCTTAGTTAATGGTACGACAATTTCTGCTGAGTCTATGCCTGCTAATTGACGAAGTCTCATTTTTCCTTTGTAAATCAAGTCAGAGATTTTTTCCACATAAGTTTTTAATTTTTTATTTGGTTTATTTGGTAAAAATATCCATTCCAATATAATATCTTCCCTCTGCATTAATATTCCAGTAGGAGAACGCCTAGAAGGTAAGATAACCAAAATGCAATCCAGCTTTGGATCAATACGATTCACGTGTCCTTCATGCACTTTCTTTTCTACCAAGGCTAATTCTTTCTCAGCTTCAGGTGATAATTCTCTTGGACTATTTAAGTCCTTGTCACCTTCTAAGGTTTTGAACAAATTAGTCAGTTCATCATTTTTTACCCCAACAATAGTTCATAGATGAGAAATATCTCCAAATAATCTTTGAAAGTCATTAAGAGTCTGTAGTCTATCTCTCCGAATTTGCACCTTTTGGGGTCTAATTTTTTGTAGCTCTATTTTATATCCTAAATAATTAATAGAATCTCCTCTTTGTATCTTTTCAGGAGCAATTTGTAATCCTCAGCAAGGCAAAATTTTCTTTACTTCTTCAAACATTATTTCTAAAGTATCTGCATTTGAGTCAGCTAGTAAAATATCGTCCATATAATGATAAATTATAGATTTAGGAAATTTTTTACGTATCACTTCCAATGGCTGTTGTACAAAATATTGGCACAGAGTTGGGCTATTCAACATTCCCTGTGGGAGGACCCTCCATTGAAATCTTTTAACCGGTTGAGAATTATTATAAGTAGGCACTGTAAAAGCAAATCTTTCTCTGTCTTTTTCTTGTAAGGGTATTGAAAAGAAACAGTCTTTTAAATCAATAACTATGAGAGGCCATCCTTTTGGTAACAGAGTAGGCAAAGGCATCCCAGATTGTAGAGAGCCCATTGGCTGAATTACTTTGTTAATTGCTCTAAGGTCTGTTACCATTCTCCATTTACCAGATTTCTTTTTAATAACAAATACAGGAGAATTCCAAGGGCTGGTTGATTCTTCAATATGCTGAGCATTTAACTGTTCTTCTACCAGCTCTTCTAAAGCCTGGAGTTTCTCTGTTGTTAAAGGCCATTGCTGGACCCATACAGGCTTGTCTGTTAACCATTTTAAAGGTAGAGCTGTTGGTGTCTTTGGAAGATCATCAGTTATTGTGCCCTGTTCTTGTATAATATGGATGGCTGGTGACCACTCATTAGAACAATATCTTCTAATATTTCTCTCAGTAACATGTGCTAGTTTATGATTTGTTTCTGAGATTGGAGGGATGTTAATCTGAGTATTCCATTGTTGCAACAAGTCTCGACCCCACAGGTTCATAGTTATGTTAGCCACATATGGTTTTAATTTTCCTCTCTGTCCTTCTGGACCTATACATTCGAGCCATCTTGCACTCTGTTTCACCTGAGATAATGTCCCAATTCCTAACAGTTGAACGTTTACCTCCTGAAGAGGCCAAGTTGGATGCCAAAATTCTGGTGCAATTATGGTAACGTCCGCACCTGTGTCTACCAGACCAGACAACAAAACACCATTTATTTTTATTGTTAATTTTGGTCTTTGTTCATTAATAGAAGTTTGCCAAAAAATTTTCTTTATGTTTTCTCCTGAATTTTCTATTCTCTCTGTTTCATCATTCTGACCAGCATGATTTATTCCAATAGGCATTTGGTTATTTAATCGCTCTCCAGAGCAGGCATTTCCTCTATGGCTGCCGGAAAGGTTTGAACTGGATTTGCACTGGGGGCCTGCCTGAGGCCCCTCTGGGAGTTTCCCGAAGACTGAGGCAAAGGATTACCCTGTCTGTCCTTTGTTGATCTACATTCGTTGGTCCAGTGTTTTCCCTTACCACACCTTCTGCATACTCCAGAAGGAAGGGGCATTCTGTTGCCATTGTTCCTTGAAGAAACATTGTTTCTGGAAATGACCTGTCTACAGTCCCTTTTCAAATGTCCTTGCTTTCCACATCCAAAACATCTAACACTCCTCAAACCTTTTGAAATTACTTCTCCTACCCATGTATCATCATGCTCATCAGCTTCAACATTAATTGTTTCTCTAATCCAATCTTCCATAGGTGCAGATCTTGCCCTTAATGGCCTGATTATCCTTTTGCATGCTGCATTCGCATTCTCAAAGGCCAAAGATTCAATTATTGCCTTACCAGCTTCTGAATCCGAGACCGTTCTCTTTACTGCTGAAGCCAGTCTTTGTAAAAAATCTGTAAAAGACTCTTTTGGGCCTTGCTTCACCTTTGTAAATGACTCAGATTTTTTTCCTGGTTCCTCAACTTTGTCCCATGCATTCAAGGCTGCCGTTCGACATAAAATTAGGGTTTGGACATCATATAAACATTGTGCTTGTGCTGAAGCATATTGGCCTTCGCCCATAAGCTGATCCTGGCAAACTTGTATTCCTTTATCCCTCCATTGTTTTTCTATGTTTTTAGCCTCCTCCTTAAACCAAGTCAGAAATTGAAGTCTCTGGCTGGGTTCCAGAACACCTTGTGCGAGGTCCTGCCAGTCCTGTGGTACTATCCTATTATATGTTGACCAAGTGTTTAACATTTGCTTTACATATGGGGAATGCATGCCATAAGATACTATTGCCTCCTTAAACCTTTTTAAATCCAACATTTCAATTGGAGCCCAAGTATTTTGTGTAGCCATTTGATCAGGCATCTGCTGTACAGTTACAGGATAAATTAAGGGTGACTGTGTGAAAACAGGCTTTCTTTCTGCAACCTTATGATCCCGACTTGAAACAACTTCACTGTTAATTTCTTCTGTCTGAATTTTTACAGGTTTAACAAGTTCTTCTAATGCTGTTATCCTGGCACTTAAATTGACTATCTTTTTAAATATTAAAATGTGGATTATTATAGTGATGAGGTGCATAATTCCACCAATACTAATATTATATAGTTGTTCCATTGCCAGACTGCCTAAAATTTCGAACAAAAACCAATTTTCTTCCAATGTATACATAAAACCCATTTGTTTTTTAATGTGGAAAAAAATTCTCTTTTAGATAGTTTCCTTTAAAATATCTGATATATTATGACTTACCAAATCTGCGTAGAACAGTAGAAATCCGAGGGGATTTTCAAAGCAGCCACCTAGTGTCCCAGGTGTAAATCCAGAGAGAGAGAGAGAGAGAGAGAGAGAGAGAGAGAGAGGAAAGAGAGAATGCACAAGAAAGCGTAGCCGGCTAAAGCTTAAATGCAGCCACGTGTTCCCTCTTGTGCCGAGTCAAGGCTTGGGTCTGGCTTCCTTAAGCTCCGACCACGTGCGTTGGCTTTACAGGCAGGCCCCTGTTCGGCAGGGCAGGTCTGAGTTGTTTGTAGCACCGGCTTTAGGCAAGCTGCTCACAGACCTAGGCCCGGGCTAGGACGCCAGCAGCTCGGACTAAGAAGCCGATCGCTGCCGGCCGCTGTGTGCCGCCGCTACCGCCGCCGCCGCCGCCGCCGCCGCGGGCCGCCTGCCGCCCTTGCGGGAAAGCAGACCTGCCGCCAAGCCAAGCAGTTTTTAATGGATTCTTGTCACGTTGGGCGCCAGATGTAGATGTAACCAACCGTCTTATTAAATAAGAAACACAGAAACAATGTAAAAGAGAAAGCCTAGAAGTCAGAGCTCAGAGCTAAAATCTCACCCTTCCTCCTGCTGTCCCAGCTTCGCGAAAAGAGACCTACTTCCTGTCAGTTCGTTTTTTTAAAGTATGTTGTTCTGCCTTCTCATTGGTTGTAAACCCAAACACATGACTGCCTCGTCACTGTCTGAATGTACAGCCCCCTAGGTCTTAAAGGCATATGTCTCCAATGCTGGCTGTATCCCTGAACACACAGAGATCTTATGGGATTAAAGGCGTGTGCCACCACCGCCACACTCTTGCTATGGCTCTAATAGCTCTGACCCTGAACACACAGATATCTATGGGATTAAAGGCGTGTGCCACCACCGCCACACTCTTGCTATGGCTCTAATAGCTCTGACCCTGAACACACAGATATCTATGGGATTAAAGGCGTGTGCCACCACCGCCACACTCTTGCTATGGCTCTAATAGCTCTGACTCCCAGACAACTTTATTTATTAACATACAATCAAAATAATAATTCAGTACAATTAGATTATCACCACATGCTCCATTTACAGCCCCCACCTCTATCCATGACAATCTATTCTATTTCCCTTTCCTGGGAAGAGCTCACTGTCCCCACTAGTCCCTTACTCTATAACTAACCTCTGTAGTTGTATGACTGTAACTTGCTTGTCATTGACTTAACAGCTAATATCCACATAGCAGTGAACACATACCATATTTGTATTTCTGGGTCTGGGTTATTTCACCCAAGATTATTTTTCTAGTTCTATCCTTTTACCTGTATATTTCATGATTTCATTTTTTAAATTAATTTTTCATTAATGTCTGAGTAATATTCCACTTTGTAAATGTACCACATTTCATATGTTGAGGGACATCTGGGTTGCTTCCTATTTCTGGCTTTTATAAATAGAAAAGCAGTGAACATGACTGAGCAAGTGTCTCAGTGGTAAGATGAAGCATCCTTTGGGTAGGTGCCTAAGAGTGGTATGTCTCAATCTTGAGATAGTTCTATTTGCACCTTCCTAACACTGATTTCTATAGTAGCTGTACAAGTTTGCACGCACAAGAGAAATGGATGAGTTTCCCTTACTCCACATCCTTGCCAGCATGGGCTGCCATTTATTTTAGTGATCTCAGCCATTCTGATGGGTGTTAAAGGAGGTTTTAAAGAAGATTTGATTTGCATTCCCCTGATCACTAAGAATGTTGAATCTTTCTATCTTTTCTTTTCTTTTTATTTCTTTTCCTGTCTACTCAGGGTTTTTCTCTATAGTCCTGGCTGTACTGAAACTTGCTCTGTAGACCAGAGTGGCTTAGAACCCAGAGATCTACATGTCTCTGCCTCTGAGTACGGGCACAAGCCATACTTGTGCCACCACAACTTGCTTAAGATTCCTCAAATTGTTTTTCAGCCATTTGAGTTTCCTCATTTTAGATCTGTACCCATTTTTAAAATTGGGTTATTAGTTTTCTTGATATCTGGTTATTTGAGTTCTTTATACTTATTTTTGATGGTAATATTCTCTCAGAAGTATAGTTGTTTAAAAATCTTTTCCAATCCTATGGGCTGACACAGTGTCCTTTGCCTTGGAGAAGCTTTGCATTTTCACAAGGTCCTGTTTACTAATGGTTGTTCTTATAGCCTGTGCTAACCACGTTCGGTTCAGAAAATCTTTTCCTGTACCAATGAGTTCAAGGCTACTCCTCAGTGTCTCTTCTATTAGGTTTAGTGTATCTGGTTTTACCTTTGATCCATTTACAGTTGAGTTTTGTGAAGGGTGATAAGTGTTGATCTATTCACATTTTTCTACATGCAGCCATCAAGTTTGAGTGGTATCATTTGTTGAAGTTGTCTTTTTTCTAGTATATATTTCTGGCTTCTTTATGAAAAATCAGGTGTCTATGGGTGTGTGGATTTGTGTCCTGGTCTTCAGTTCAGTTCTGTTGATCATAGTGGCTATTTTTGTGACAGAAGGGATGTCTTAATAACTTCAAAGCTTCCACAATTAAAAGCAATGCCTTAGAAAGTAGCTTAAATTATTTGTACCTCTACCAGATTCTGACACTAAGCTGGACATTAGTTAGAGAGATTTTTTTTCTCTTTTGACCCATCAATATGCTTGATTAATACCACTTTTAAACATTTTTGACAAAGATTTTTATGCACTAATTTTATGAATATAATCTCATTGATTCAGGGGAAAACTTTGAGCTTTATGCTTGAAATAATCATTGCTTCACTGTGATGTTGATAGTGCTTTTGAGATGTTGAACACAGTACAATTTCTTCTTCCATTTAGACTTTTTTGGGGGTATTCCACTTAGAATTTTTGAGGGGGGGGTGTTTTGCTTTTTAGAGATATGATTTCTCTCTGTAACTCTGGCTCTTCTGAAACTCACTCTGTAAACCAGCCTGGCCTCAAACTCACAGAGATCCACCTGCCTCTATCTTCAGAGTGCTGGGGTTAAAGGTATGAGCCACCATCACCCAGCTTCCACTTATATTTTAGTGGGATTATTTGGAACCACTACCACTTGTTTCCAGAAAGAGGCTTCACCTGAAATTTCCAACTTGACCTTGTTATTGAGGTACATATAAAACCAAAATGGGACAGTGGTCACTTACTCAGATCTACAAATATGAGCTTACTTCTCTATTTGAAAATCTAGAGGGATTCTGTAGGAGGATCTAGGCAGAATTTTTCAAAATGAATTCCCACTACTTCTATAAAATGCCAAGAAGAGAGGATTTTCCTGGCATCTGTATGCTATGTTGACTCCAGCATCCCAGACCAGTGGGATTGTACATCTTCTTAGTGATAAATCCCGTGTTGTATCTTCAGCATCTCTTTCCTAAGCCACCCTCCCCCTTTCTTCTTTCTTCCGTCCCTCATTCCTTCCTTCCTTCCTCTCCACTTCTCCCTCTCTCTGCTACTCCTTTTCTCTCCAATTCCATTAACTTAGTTCTTCAGATTAAAAAATGTGTTTCATGTATTAGAGTGTATTTGTATATCAACAAAATTATTTCATATAATTACATATAACTCAGGCCATATGATTATGTCAATACATTTCAAAGCATGTATTAATCTCCTTAGATTTCCTTTAGCCCTTTAATTATATATGTATGGAATTTCCAGATTACTTAAATGAGAAAAATGTAACTAATATATTCATGGAAGTAACAATGCAAAGGAAATTAATGATGACTGATTTTTGCCTATGGATAAAAATTAAAGTATAATTAAAATATAGCTCAATAATTTAATATAACAGAGTTACATAAATAATTATTAACTTGATGCATTAACTTGAACCCTGTCCTTCAGCGAATGAATGGTGACTGTCCCCTATAGGCTTATTTTTTTGAATGCTTGTTTCCCAGATAGTGGCAGTGTTTATAAAGATTGTAGAACACTTCAGAGTGTAGCCACCCAGGAGTAAGTAGAGTACTGTGGTCAAGGCCTTGAAGTTTCACAGCCTGGCCCTATTTTCTGCTAACTCTCTGCTTACTGAATGTGTATGGGGTGTGCTGATCCAGCATCCTGCTCTTAACACTAAGTTGTTCCTGCATGAAAACCATGTCTTCTTTCTCAGGTGGATTATATCCTTCTGGAATGGTAGGCCAAACCCTTTATGGCAAAAATTTATATTGTTAAGGTCTTTACTGAAAAAATAGGAAAGTAACTAAGACAAAGGGTAGGAGATAATTTAGTAGTAGTTCAAGAGAAAACTCAGGAAAATTAGGAAGTTACAAAGTCTGAGATAATGGTTGCTTATTTTATTTTAAATATTAAAATGATAGCAATCAAATATGTGACTACAGGGCAGCAAGAAGTTAGAGGAAGCCAGAGCTAAAATTTTAGAACTAAAATCTAAAAGCATAATAACTTATGTTACTATAAAAATTTATGAAACAAATTATTGACAATAGAAAGGATGCTAAATTTCAGAAGGTATTGAGAACATCTGTTCATGGAAATTAATATACATGCATCCATGAGTTATTGACTATTTGTGAAGTTCAAGTTGCCAATATCATTTTTGTTCTTGGTTTATCTGAATGACTTAGAGAATTCATCTTACAGACAAAATAAAGGCAGTTTACAACAAGCTTATAGCCAACATTAACATAAATGGAGAGAAACTCAAAGCAATTCCACTAATATGAGTAACAAAAGATTGCCTACCTTCTCCATGTCTATCCAATATAGTATGGGAAATTTTAGCTAGAGTAATAAGATAACATTATACAATTTATAAAGGAAGAAGTCAAAATATCTTTACTTGTAGATGATATGATAGTACAACATGAAAAATTGATAAGTATAATCCCCATATAAACAGACTGAAAGACAAAACTTCAACACTATCTTATTAAATGCAGTAAAGGCATTTGACAAAATCTAACACTCCTTCTTGATAAAAGCCCTGTAAAGGTCAGCGATACAAGTAACATATCTCAAAATAATACAGTTGATTTACTGCAACCCCATAGACAAAATCACCATGATGGGGACAGGCTCAAAGAATTTAGACAAAAATCAGGAACAAGAGTAGGTTGTCAACTCCCTTCATACCTATTCCATATAGTAATTAAGTCTTGGCTAGAGCAATAAGACAACTGAAAAGTACTAGGGGGATACAAATAGGAGAAAAAGTCAAGGAATCTTCATTTCTAGACTATATGATTGCGTATATAAGTGACCCTAAAAATTCTACCTAGAAACTTCTAAAATTGATAAACATTATTAAAAAAGCAATAGAATACAAAACTAATACATAAATCACAAAAGACCCAAACATATCTAATATATTTGCTCCATTCAAGCAAGTGAAAGACTTGTATGATAAAAACTTTAAGGCATTGAAGAAGAAATTAATGACATCAAAAGATGTAGAGATATTCCATACTCATGCATAAGTAAATTGACAGAGTAAAAATAGCCATCCTACCAAAAGCAATCTACAGACTCAATACAATCACCATCAAAAATCAAATTCTTCATAATCCTTGAAAGGGAAATTCTCTACTTCATATGTAAACACACACACACACAGACACACACAGACACACACACCACACACACACACACACACACACACACACACACACACACACACACACAAATCCAGGATAGATAAAACAGTCCTGAACACTAAAATATCTGCTGGAGGTCTCACCATTTCTGATTTCAAATTATTCTACAAAAAGCAGCATGGTATTGGCATGAAAATGGAATGTCGAAAACAGAATTAAATTGAAGACCCAGACATAAATCCATTTATCTATGAACACATGATTTTTTTATTAAGAAATCAGAAATATACACTAGGAAAGAGACAGTATTTTCAACAAACAGTGCTTGTCAAACTACATGTCAGTGTGTAGAAGAATACAAATAGATAAAAAGTTATAAGCCTATATAAAACTCAACTCCAAATGAATCAAAGACCTCAACATAAAACCAGATACACTTAACCTGATAGAAAAGTGTGGGGAATAGCCTTGTGTGCATTGGCACAGGAGATGACTTCCTGAACAGAAAACAGATAGCACAGTTAGTAAGATAAACAATAAATAAGCAGGGCAGTGGAGGTGCATGCTGTTAATCTCAGCACTCAAAAGCCAGAGCCAGGTGGATCTCTGTGAGTTCGAGGTAAGTCTGGTCTACAGAGCGAGATCCAGGACAGGCACCAAAACTACACAGAAAAACCCTGTCTAAAAAAACCAAAATACTAATAAATACTAATACCAATACTACTAATAATAAATAGCAACTCATGAAACTGAAAAGCTTCTATAATGCAAAAGACATCATCATTCAGACAGAATGGGAAAGTAAAATACAAATCAGAATTACTTTGAGATTTCATCTTACAGCCAGCCTGGCTAAGACCAATAAAACACATGTCAGCTCATGCTGGAGAGAATGTAGAGCAAGAGGAACACTCTTTCATTGCTGGTAGGAGTGCAAACTTGTACAGTCACTATGGAAATCAATATGGTGACATCTCTAAAAGCTGGGAATCAATCTACCTTAAGATCTAACTATACCACTCTTGGGCATATACCCAAAAGACATTCCATCCTACCACAAGGACACTTGCTCAACCATGTTCATGTAATAGCCAGAAATTGGAAAGAACCTTGATATTCCTCAACCGAAGACTGGATTAACAGTATGTGGTATGCTGTGAGTTGCAGAAATATGAAGTAGGAATTCAGCTGATATTGGTAAAGCTAAATACCTGGAAGAGCTCTTGGTAAGCCCTTGGCTTCCAGAGGGAAGCCAAGACTCATGGAGTATTGGTGATACTGGCTTTTGAATTTATTAGCTGTTTCCTGCAGTGAATTTCTTGTGTGCTATTGTAGCTTTCCATTTGATTCTTTTCCCACGAACTTCTAAGAGTGTGGTTGATCATTTACTGGGTACAACTTCCCCTGTACAATTGGGGCATTTGGATAACATCCCCCAGCTGTGTTTGATGACAATCATAGTCAAGAACCCTTTCCCCAGATCAGGCCTCTGTTCCTCTCTCTAGCAGACTTAGGGTCTGACTTTCTGTAATTATCTTCATTAGCAAACATCTGTCCAGGGCCATCTCTGACCAAAAGTATTTCAACTGAGATACTTCTCAAACATCCAGGACAGACTGAAGATAAATAAGCATTTAGACTGCAGGTAGATAAGCATTAGCTCATCTCACCTACAGATAAAGAAGATAACCTCACTAACCTTACATCCTTAATTCTTGTTTAATAACACCACACCCTAATTTAAGAGATTTACTGCTTGCTTTTACCAGGTTGGTATTCAGCCATCTGCTAGTTCCTAGAATATGGTAAATAATTCCATTGAAACTATGAGGCAACCACAAAGGCCGGGTGGAAGATAGGTACAAAGCATCATTTCTTGTGTAAATAAAGCTTAAATCCTCCCCTTTTCCCCATAGCCCAAGTGTTATCCTTAGTTCTAAAGATCTCCCTTTGGCTATTAACTCAGAATGAAAGTGCCTGTATGAACCAAATGCCACACATCATGATGCAGGTTGCCTAGCAACCAAGTAAACTTCCCCCACCCTACCAGAAAGTGGCACAAGTGAGATCAGCTGAGACAGAAATGGCGCCAAAGGAAGAAAAGACAGTTTTACTTTACTAGTGACTTATAGTGACATATGGACTAACATCTTACCTAACCACTTCTACTAATATAGTCTGAGCACATAAATCCCTTTCAGATCGTTTAACCAATTTTTGCCCTTAGCTGATCCTACCTCCATTACTCACTCCTCTTTTGGGTTGTAAATGAAAGCTGACAATCACTGCTCTTTGTGTGGATTTTATCACCTTTCTTTATGACCCTGAAAGCCTTGCATTGCACTGTCAAAGAATTACTGCTTGTAATTGTATATAAACTGATACCCCCACAGCACTGGTGGAATTGAATAAAGTGAGTGGACTAAATAGCTTAGTGTGCTTAGATTAATTTGATATCCCTCAGATTAATTCTCAGCCACTAATACTGTCTCTTCTGGACTCTGGGAGATTTCTTCACCAGGCAGGTACCAGTGGGGAATTTGATAGTCGTACATTTACAAATAGAGTGTTTATTTAGCTGTTAAAAAATGAATTCACAGGCAAATGGACAGAACTAGAAAAAAAATCATCCTGAGTGAGGTAACCCAGACCCAGAAACATAAATATGGTATGTATTCACCTATGTAGATATTAGCTATTAAATAAATGATAAACAAGCTACAACCCATAGACCCAAAGAGGTTAGATATAGAATAACTAAGAGGGACACATGGATCTCCCTGGGAGGGGAAATAAAATGGACTTTATAGATGAACTGGGGGCTTATGTGGACAGGAACTGGAGGATCAGGAGGGCAGGGGGAGGGGAGGCAGGGTTGTAGGAGTGAATACAGGGAGAGGCAGCTGAAATTGAGTTGCATTTGAGGCATGATGTGGAAACCTAGTACAGTGAACTTTCTAGACTATGTGAAGGTGATCCTAATGAGGTTTCCTAATAATGGAGTCCCAACTGGATATCTCTTGTCACCAAATGAGGCTTCTAGTACCATGACTGGGTTGTAGTCAGTTGAGTTGTTGGTCAAGGACATTCCATAGAAATCCCTAAACAACTCAGGCTGTTGCTAGGACAATGGGTTTCTCTGTCCCCATTGCTGAGGACAATATCCACACAAATTACTGAACATGGAGAAATTTAGCTGATGTTTATATGGAGCCTTCACTCGTACATTCTAGTGTCTTTGGTAGGGGAAGGTACTCTCCCGCTACCAAAGAGAAATGAAACAACCAACTCTGCTACAAAACCTTTGACCTCCAATATGTCCTACCTCTAAGATATGGTGGGGCAACAGTGGCACAGAACTTGTGGGAGCAGCCAACCAAAATCTGATTAAACTTAAGGCCCACTGCATGAGTTGGAACCTATAACCAACACTGCTTTGGTGATCAAGAACCAGAGACTAGACAGCCTAGAGACATAGGGTAAAACCTAACACTACTGTTTTTTTTTTTTAATGCTTATCAATAACATGACTCCTAATGATATTATGCTGTATTCATAGAGCAGTGCCTTATTCTGTCATCATCAGAGAGGCTTCCTCCTGCGGCAGACAGAAATAGACATAGAGACCCCCAGTCAGACATTACATAGAGAGAGTGTCCTTGAAACTCACAGCTCTAAATGGAATGTCTCATTCAAATCCCTCCCCTAAGAGCCCAGGAAACCCAATGGAAGAGAATGTAGAAAGTGTGGAAGAGCAAGAGGGTATGGAGGACATGAGGAAAACAAGGCCCTCTGAATCAACTGAGCAAAGTTCATATGAACTCACAGAGACTGAAACAGACAGCACATGGTCTACATGAGTCTGTACAAGTTCCTCTGCATATGTATTACAGCTTTCAGATTAGTATTTTCATGGCATTCCTGGGTCACTGATTGTTATGCTTGTTCTTGGGACTCTTTCTTCTCTTGTGTTATATTGTCTGGCCTGGATGTGATGGTTTTTGTTATTTATACTTTATTTTGTCATGTTTAGTTGTTATCTCTCAAAAGCCCATTTTTTTCTAATCAGAGACAGAAAGGGAGTAGATCTGGAGGGGTGGGGATGTGAGGAGGAAGGAGCATAGAAAGGGAGAACTGTAATCAGAGTATATTTTATGAGAAAAATCTTTCTTTACAAATTGTTTTTCAAATTTTATTTAATTAACATTTTAATTTATTTTATATACTGACCACAACTTCTCTTCCCTCCTCACCTTCCATTTCCTCTTCTCTTCCACCTCCCATCTATCCTCCCTTCCACTCCTTCTCAGTCTCATTTAGAAAGGGACAGGACTCTGATTATCTTAAACAAAGCATGACACATCAAGTTGAGGCAGGACCAAAATCCTCCCCCCTGCATCAAGACTGGATGAGGTAATTGAGCACAGGGAACAATTTCCAAAAGCCAATTAAGTGCCAGGAACAAGTCCTGATCTCATTTCTAGAAGCCTTACAAACAGACCAGGCTACACAACTGTCACACACAGAGGGTTTAGGTCTGTCTGATGAATGAAAGAAAAAATGAAAAAAAAAGAGCTTCTTATTTATTATATGTAAGGTAAATATCCCTTGAAGCTGAATTTGTAATGATAATAGTTCATCCATTATGACTTACTTTAATCTTACAAGGCACATTGTTTCCTACTCTTAATTATTGGTTGCTTCATTAAAAGTTATTTCCCATATTCATTACCATATCTTATGATCTTTGATTATTAATTGGATTATTGAGCTCATTTACAGATAATACAATTATTGGATTGTACTATATAATACATTATTATTTATTGAACATACTATTATGTTTTCAGTATCAGTGGTTTTAATTTATTCCATCTACATTTCTTTTGGGTTGTATCAGCTATATTTGAAGTTGACCAACTTAATGTGTTTAGCTGAATTGCATGTTCATAGAATTTGTCAAGTAGCACTGTAACCAAATGACAGACATTTTTATTATGCCCAGAAGAATTATCCTTCTTCAAAATTTTTACACACCTAATGTAGTCAACTTTAATATTGTTTTTCTCTATTGCCAAGTACATACCCATCAAGTGGCATAAAATAGTTTGTTACCTTTTGACCATCTTGTTTTATATGAAATTATATTTTAAGGATTCATCTATGCTCTACAAGTTAATTTGAAAGTATTTATCTTAATCCCTAATTAAATTTGTAATTATGTTTGCATTTTTCTAGTATATTTACGTAGAAGTGAAGTTGAAGCATCATGTAGTTATTTTATATTTACAATTTTGAATTAGAAAATTTCTGTTCAAAATGGCTGTGCCAGTTTGCATTCTTATCATCAATGCTTGATAATTTCAGTTTCCCATATCTTCTTTAATTCTATCATTCTTTCTTTATTATGACCTCCCTATTGTGTACAAGGAAGATCTCCTGGATACAGTTTGTACTTCCTAATGATGGACAATGCTGACATTTTCTGTGTTTATTAGTCATTGCTTCTTTGTGGGTAAGTATGCACTCCAATCCTTTATCCATTTTAAAATTGGTTGCCTTTTTATTGATCTTTTAGTTTTAAAACATTTGTTCCAAATGTATCACTTACAACATGTGATTAGAAAATTTCCTACAATGTTTTTTCCTATACATTTTTTCTTTTCATCAGTACTGATGTTATAAAACTTGATCAAGGACTATGTGAACTTGGTTGTTCCTCAGGCTTTTAAAATTAAGTCAAATGAGCTCACATAATATGATGTCACAAAGGTAAACACATGATTTCATGGGTATTTTGTCATTTATATTTGACTCCAATACTCATTTTCAGGTTATTCTTGTGTATGGTGTCAGGTAGAGTTCAACATCAGTCTTTTTACTATGCCTGTCAATGACCTTAATTCTTTTTCAATCACTTCCTTTAATCTTTGAACTTATTTAATATTGGGCATAGGACATTTCTTGTTCAATATATTATCTATTCTTCCCAATGAACAAATCTTATTGTTCATTTTCACTAGGGATCATGCTCACCTGTTCTGCTCTTTTTCTTAAAAGTTTGATATTCTAGATAATTCTATGTGGCAACTGTGGAAACTGTAAATCAGATCCCCGTCCTACTTAATTTTTGTTTGCTAACTGAGAAGAAAACTAAACATTCAATAAATTTTGAAAAAAATCTGCAGATTAAGGAAGAAACTGGATAGAACAGACATGTTGCTGAAGCCTTTACGAAGGATTGCAAAGTCCTTTAGGATTAGCAAAGAGTTTATATTGCTCAACCACAAAGCAATACTCTACTAGGAACAGGCTTGAAGGCCATTTAATAACTTAGGGTATGAGGAGACAGGAACTAGAGGCCCTTTCGGCTAAGGGCTCAGAGGCATTCAGAATGAGGATTCATGGAGACAGGATCAGCTGAGGAGCTGGTGAGGTAGGAAGTGCCTGTGACTTGTTTCCTCTGATTTTCAGCATTTATCCCAATATCTGGTTTTTATTATAAGATCATTTAGAATTTGTGAGACATCTGGCATCCAACTTTTGGGGCATGAATTCATGAAAAAATTGCTTGCCTGTGGCTAAAACCACCAACTCAGGCCAGAGCTCCATGCAGCCAGAGTCCCCATCCTGCCTTTGACAAAGTCCCTGCTTTGTTGGCTATGTTTTTGTTGCAGCCTCTCTGCAGCAAACTCCACTGGCTTTTGGGCTCCCAAAACCACAGGAGTTTGCCACTTTCACACATTCCCCTGTGCAGACAGCTAACTCCACAGGCACAGGCCCAAGCCCAAGCCCAGGCCCAGGCCCAGGCTCAGGCTCCTAACATGCCAGAATTAGCCACCTTCCCAGGTTCCCCCATGTAGATGGTTGGTTCTTTAGTTTCTTCACTCTGGCTTTCTTTAGACCCCCCTCTTCAGGCTGCTGCCACACTAGGTAGCTGTCTCACATCACTGTCATATGAATTGTCATTGTCAGCAGATTTGCTGAGTCAACTGGGAATTCTAAAAGGGAGAAATTAGTTAAAAGACTTTTTCCCACATTAAAAAAGTGACAAACACTATTACAATGGAAGGAGTTTGGTCTCTGTTTGACTATAAACTAGACAGTCTCAAAATAGAACATTTAAATGATAGGATAATTAATGTTGATGGGATTTATGCAATGTCAATTATAAATATTCATTTGATCATTTCTGTTTTATCATTTAAAAAGTTAGTTAATATGAGTGCCAAGATAAAAGTTTTAGAAAAACCTATTAAAACAGATTATAGAGCTATTCAGACCAGACAGAAGAATTTAAAGGTGATTTCCATTATAAGGTTATACACAAACAGTCTAAGGCTTTCAAACAGCTGACCTTAATTTATCCAATAACTTTACAGGAACTATCAAATGATAGCTATCCCCAAGACTGTATAAGAGCTGATTGGACTCCTGTGCAAATGTTAGATTTGAGGAGATTCAAAGAATCATATGTCTCATATGGCATGCACTCACCATTTGTGAAACAGAGGTTAAACTTGTGGTTAACTTGTAATGGAATTATCCCTCAAGACTACAGAGATTTGGTAACAGCAGTCTTAGAGGCTGGTCCCCAATTACAATGGAGAATCTGGTAGAAGGATGAGGCCAAGACTGTTAAACGATGAAGTAGGGCTAGAGGTATGGAAATCTCCCAAGATCAACTTCTTGGAGAGTGAGATTATGCTGATATACAAAGACAATATTTATATGATGACCACACCCTGGCTTTATGCCATACAGCATCCTTGAATGCTAGGGACAGAATTGAAGAAATAGGAAAGAAAATTGAGTCCTTTACTAAAGTTATACAGGGCCCAAAATATCACTGATTTCTTACAAAGACTGACATTAGCAGTAAATAGAATGATACCAAATTCAGAAGCTAAACAAATAATAACTGAATCTCTGGCTTTTGAAAATGCTAATGCACAATGCAGAAGGGTAATATAATTAGGCCGTTAAAGGCAAGGTCAGCAGCCATGGAGTATTAAATCAATACTGGATCTCATGACCATGATGGTGCTTGAATAGGAGAGGTGATTTCCAGAGATTTGAAGAAAAATAGTAATGTCAAATGTTTTAATTGTGGTAAACAAGGTTAACTAAAAAGGGATTATAAGTAGAACATTCCTAGAAACAACATTTTTTTTCAAGAAATAATTCCAATAGACTTCCCCTCCCTTCTGGATTATGCAGAAGGTGTGGCAAAGCAGATATTGGACTAAGGAATGTAGGTCAACAAGGGACAAAGTAATCTCTAATGGTTGTCATTGAGAAACACTGTGAGGGGCCTCTTGCAGGCCTCCATGTCAAATTCTGTTCAGCTCTTTCTTGTCATTTTGGAGGAGACTCTTTCTCAGAACAATTAAATAACATAATGCTTATTATAAAAAATCATACTGCTCTGGATAACAGAATATCTATAGAAGATAGAACAAAAAGCTAAGGAGAAATGATAAGTCAAAATTGATAAATATTAGATTAGGAAGTTCCCCATACTTAGGGTTGGGGAAGGGTTTGGTTCATCTCCTCAGGAAAATAAAAATAACCATCTTGAGGAATTTAAAGATCTTTGGACAAATAAGCATCCAAAGAAGAAGAGAGAACTACCTGGAAAGAATTACCAAGAAAAGAAATAATCTGACCTAATACAATCTCTGAAGTCTCCAAAAAGACATCGGGATCCCACAACGATGATTCCACATGGACTATGATATTGCCACTAAGCTGACAAATATCACCTAAAGATCAACTTTGGACTAAAAAATGCTCAGGACAACTTTGAGATGGCTAGCTGAGATGATCCAGCCTCACAGACTATTCTAGCCAGGACCTGAGACAAGCCCTGAACTTTCCATTGTGCAAAGACTGGACAAATGATACTAACTCTCCCAGGACTTGACAATTAACCAAATTTTTTTTCATTATCTCCTAGAGATGCCTTTGGCCCCAGGCAGCAGGAGGTAATTTTAAGAACACAATGCCTACATTCCCAAGAGGTAGGGTGGATGATTTTTTGGTCATTCAACGAGATATGAATATTTGTCATTGTTTTGGTGGTTGATTACAAGTTGTTATTGGTAATGGTCAGTAAAAAAGCTAAACAGAGGAAATTAGACTCAGGGTTCTTTGTGAAAAAAGAAAAAAAAGGATATAGATATGATAAGATAAAAGGTAGATTATTGAATCTATTCTGAAAAAACGATTGAAATGGTAGATAAAAAGGGAGATTATTGAATTTACTCTGAAAAAAGAGAATATAGATATAATAAGAAGATAGATATGCAATCTACCTTTAAAAAACAACTACTAGCTTTAAATATTTTACATTAGATTGTAATTTTGTATATTGTATGTATATTGATACAAATTTGAGATTAATTTTCTTAGAACATACTAAACATATGTACTTCTAATCTTGTTCAAGGTATTGTAACTATACAGTTCATTTAACAATGTAATGCAAATTGCTAATCCTTGAAAGTTATTATTCCTAACTATTTAGGATAATAAAGAAATGCAGGTTAGAAGTTAGTAACCCATTACAGAAAACAAATTGAGTAAAAGCATGATGCAAGCACAATTAAAGGATGGGAGGAAAGGGAGAATGCCATCAAGACAGAGAAGGTAAAGCCAGGAGTAGAGGAAAGCGGGAGGCATAAGGATATTGGCCGGAAGTTCCTTGAAAATATTGATGAAGAAGCTATGTTTCTCAAAGTCTTGTGCCAGAAAAATCTGAAATTATAAATATTGAAGAATTTTCCTTGGATGGAGGTCTTTGTGATTCTTTATGAGAGCCTAGAAAGGAGGGAGGCAAATTGAACTGCTGAGAACTGAATGAGAGATGAAACAGCAGTGACAGTGAATTGCCATTGTTCTTCAGCATCTTGGCTGACACTGGAAGACAGAAAGCAAAATAATTAGGAGAGATCCTGGTGCTACAGTTAGATGATTACCAGGAGGATATGCAGGGAGGTGTGGCTCAAGATGATCTAGACTGAGCAGGTACTGTTTAGAGGCAACACAATCTATAATACATGAAATATTAGAAAATTCATAACATCTTGTTTACCAACTAGAAAAATTCTAAGATTTTATCAGTCACAGGAAGGAAAATGGAAAACGAGAGAGAGAGAGAGAGAGAGAGAGAGAGAGAGAGAGAGAGAGAGAGAGAGAGAGATTTTGTTTTGTTTTAATAAATACTAACAAAATGAATGTTACACACAGAAAGATCATGTGTAATAAGTCTATTGGCTATCATCAACTACCTGCACAGTTTCCATGGTGGAGGGGAATCAAAATATAAATGGAGAAAAGGGGGTATTTAAGTTTTAAAAGGATAAAATATTTTTTTTTCATATTTATTTTCTTATTTCAAGTCAGGTTATAGAACCAATGATTTTTTCATCCATGGACAAGCAATGGTAACCTTGTTTTGAGAAAAAATAAAAATTGAATGCCCAACAAGTGATATATGGTCTGAGAGGAGTGAGAACCATGAGCCATAAGAGAGAGAATTCTACCATCTAAATCTTCAAAATATATGCATTCACACAAGTGCCTCTAAAATACAAAAGAAGAGGGTGCGAGGACAGGTTTAATATTAGTAACTTCCATCAAGTAATACACAAAAATTCAGTATCTGGCCATTTTATTCTTAAGATAAATCTTTACTATCTAACTTCTTTTCTCATGGGCAATTTTGGTATCAAACAATAGGCAGTATTTGGCTTTGCTTTGTTGTAGGCAGTTTTCCCATCTATTGACTTTTATTCAAATGAAGTAACTTCTTCACATATTGTGTTTGACATCATGTTGATGTTCACTGGAAAATAATTGTTTTCTTAGAGTCTAATGATGTCTGTGCCAGCAGCTGTGAGCACACTGAGATTGCTGTGAATGAGTATGCAGTGTACAGAATTCTTCAGTTAGGGTTACCACCTCATTGTTAAGATTGCTATGAAGTAACCTGACTACAGCATTGCATCCTAGTCTGAATTCCTTGTAAAAGTAAGGTACTTAGAAGTTTATTAGATAACCTTCATGACAGTTGAATGAGAAAGTGATTCACAAGTTTGAAGGAACAAATCTAAAGTGCTTTCAAAATTATTGTTTTTGTAACATATTTGAGCAGAATAGTAACCTTGTCAGATGTGTCAGTTATGGAGTTAGACATGTACGGAAACTACAGACACATTTCCTGGAAAGTTATGCAATCTCAGGTGTGGTTCTTAAGCCACTCAGGTCTAATTTCTGATCTATGTAAAATGGGAATATAGTGTCTACCTCAAAGGGTTGCTTAAAGCTTAAGTAAAAAATATATATGACAACATACTGATTGTCAGATACTTAAACTATCAATAAATTGGACCTATCTTAATGATCCAGACAAGGATATAATATGATAGAAGGAATTCCATATTTTCAAATTTAGTGCTGTCTGACCTTATGACAAGGTAACATGAAATTGTAATTTACAGAGTTCACACTCAGGAATGGTACACTTGAGTTATGAAAAAAATTGCAAAATAATCCCCTAAAGTTTTAAGTTTATTATTTTATGATTGGTCTCATTTATAACAATCTAAGACTACATGCTGCCCATGGATTATGGGTTGAACATTCCTGTACATAGATTATAAACTCAATAATTAGTATTCCTTTAAAAATTTTTCTCTGAGAAAATGTATTTCAAGAGATTTATTTAAAATATTTATATTATTGTCGTGGTGGTGATTTTACTTCAAGTCCTCAGTGACATGCCCATGTTGTTCTCTTTCACAGTGTGTTGTGCGGTGGACATTGAGCTGACTTGCAAATTATTCAGTCTTTGTGACACTGAACAGTCATCCTTCTTCTCAAACAGCTGGTCAGATGCCTTGAAATTTCCTCTCTCGAATTTCTTTCTTTCTTTCTTTCTTTTTTTTTGAGACAGGATTTCTTTGTGTAACAGCCCTGGCTTTCCTGGAATTTGCTCTGAAGAGCAGGCTGGCCTTGAAATCATAGAGATCCTCCTGCTTCTGCTTCTCAAGTTCTGGGATCAAAGGCATGTGCCACCACCACCTGGCTACCCCTCTTAAATTTCTAACAGATGTTTTCCTAATGCTCACACCACTCCTGGCCTCACTATGGCAAGGGAAGAAATGCAGAAGCTGAAACTGCCTAAAACGGAAATCCTCATTGGCTCATCCCTAAGTGAGTTAAAAGTCCATGTTGTTTTCTGATAGAGATGCCAGTAAGCTGAGACATTAGGGCAAGGTCAAACCCAACAGAGAATGTAAAGGCAGAAAATGTCCCAGGAGTTCCTCAGGAGCTAAACACAAAATTGATGCTGGCTTCTAAAGAGACTCAGAAATCTATATGTTATATATGTGAACCAAAAGGAAGGAGACCACCTCTTGACTCATGTGAACAGGAGGAACAGATGTTAATCCATTCTATTCTCTAACGAAAAGAAGTAATTTTTTTCATATTACTGGACCTACCACAAAGAAGTCTATATAAGGTTTGGAAGACTAGGCTCACAAACATGCCTCTCAAACCAATGGGGGAGTCATCGATACAAGATAAAAGGAATGATGGTGACAGGCTGAGAAATAGAGAGAAAATTTCCTGGAAATTTGATCTTGGAAAATTCTTTTTAAGAATTCTTACTGGTGATTTTACTGTGCGCATGCGTGCGTGCGTGCGTGCGTGCGTGCGTGCGTGCGTGCGTGTGTGTGTGTGTGTGTGTGTGTGTGTGATGTTATCTAGCATGTAGCTGGGACTATAAAGAAGGTAGAAGATGTCTTGTGGTTACACTGGAATTTGTTTTACACACAACTGGTTTGGGAGAGCCCACTTAAAGAGGGTTTCTTTTTTCTTTTTTTTCCCCCTCAGCCTTTTGGTATCCTGTTGTCAAACACAAACAAGTTTAGTGAGATAGAAACTCAGATAAGGCCCGACTTCCCTTCTGGACCAGAGCCTGCCCCCAACTTCCCTTCTGGACCAGAGCCCCACCAGGAGGGATCCCCTTTTCCGCCCCCCCCCACCGGAAGCCCCTGCAATCTCCACGCCCTGCTCCCACGCCCATCTGCCCAAGACCCCAGCCACTTCCTGAGACTTAGAGACCGGCCCCCAGCTCCCAGCCTGTCCCCGACTTCCCGTCTGGACCAGAGGTGAGTGCCTGGGTCCAACCCGGACCCCATCCCTGGGCACCAGCCACTCCGGGGAGGCCTGCCCAGCTTGGCGCCGGGTTCTGGCCACCGGGCAGCTCCCCTTCTAGCCCCATCGGGAGGGATCCCCTTTTCCAAGCCCCCAGCAGCCCCTGCAGTCTCCACGCCCTGCCCCCACGCCCATCTGCCCGAGACCCCAGCCACTTCCTGAGACTTAGAGACCGGCCCCCAGCTCCCAGCCTGCCCCCGACTTCCCTTCTGGACCAGAGGTGAGTACCCGGGTCCAACCAGGACCCCATCCCTGGGCACCAGACACTCCGGGAGGACCTGCCCAACTTGGCACCAGGTTCTGGCCACCGGACAGCTCCCCTTCTAGCCCCACCGGGAGGGATCCCCTTTTCCGGCCCCCCCGGAAGCCCCTGCAATCTGCGCCCTGCTCCCACGCCCATCTGCCCAAGACCCCAGCCACTTCCTGAGACTTAGAGACCGGCCCCCAGCTCCCAGCCTGTCCCCGACTGCCATTCTGGACCAGAGCTTGCCCCTGACTTCCCTTCTGGACCAAAGAGTTGGACAAGAGAACTCCCTTTTGGACAAGAGAGAGAGTCTTCCTGAATCTGTCAGCTCTTTGTGAAACAAGTACACTGATAAGACCAAGAAGGAACCACAAGGAGATGGGCAGACGTCAAGGCAGAAGTACATACAGCAAAATGAAGAGCAATACAGCATCACCAGAACCTAGCTCACCTCCAACATCTAGACCTGAACACCAAAAATTGGAAGAAGCAGAAGAAAGTAGCCTTATGAGTAACTTCATGAAGAAGGTAGAGGCTTGTGTAGAGGAAAAGACAAGAAAATTGGAAGAACGCTGTAAACAACTAGAGGAAAGGGCAAACAAATTAGAAGAAAACAATAAAGCCCTCCAAGAAAACAATAAAGTCCTCGAAGAAAACATTAAAGTTCTGGAAGAAAACAATAAAGCACTGAAAGAAAATCATGAAAAAGCAGTGAAACAAACAAAGGAAACAGTCCAAGAACTGAAAAGGGAAATTGAAAAAATAAAAAAGACACAAACAGAGGGAATGCTGGAAATAGAAAACCTGAGTAAAAGATCAGGAACTTCGGATGCAAGTATAACCAACAGAATGCAAGAGATGGAAGAGAGGATTTCTGGCATTGAAGATACAGTAGAAGAAATAGTTCCATCAGTCGAAGGAAACACTAAAGCCAACAAAGTCATGAACCAAAATGTCCAAGAAATCTGGGACACCATAAAAAGACCAAACCTACGAATTATAGGGATAGAAGAAGGTGAAGAATACCAACTCAAAGACACAGAAAATATATTCAACAAAATTATAGAAGAAAACTTTCCCAACTTAAAGAAGGAAATGCCTATGAAGATACAAGAAGCCTATAGAACACCAAACAGACTAGACCCCCAAAACAATTCCCCTCGACACAAAATAATTAAACAACTAAATGTACAGAATAAAGAAAGAATATTAAGAGCAGCCAAGGAAAAAGGCCAAGTGACCTATAAAGGTAAACCCATCAGAATAACACCCGATTTCTCAATGGAGACTTTGAAAGCCAGAAGGACCTGGACAGATGTAATGCAGACACTAAGAGACCATGGATGTCAGCCCAGACTAATATACCTAGCAAAACTTTCAATCATCATAGACGGAAGGAACAAGACATTCGAAGACAAAGCCAGATTTAAACAATACCTATCCACAAACCCAGCCCTACAGAAAGCACTAGAAGGAAAATTCCAACCGAGGGAAGTCAGATACACACTTGAAAACACAGGCAATAGATAAAGCCACAACAGTAAACCCCAAAGAAGAGAAGTACACACACACTACCACCAAAAATAACAGGGATGAAGAATCACTGGTCATTAATATCCCTTAGTATCAACGGACTTAATTCACCTATAAAAAGACATAGACTTACAGAATGGATACGAAAGCAGGACCCATCTTTCTGCTGCATACAAGAAACACATCTCAAATTCAAAGACAGACACTACCTAAGAATAAAAGGCTGGGAAAAGACTTTTCAATCAAATGGTCTTAAGAAACAAGCAGGGGTAGCCATCCTGATATCCAACAAAATAGACTTCAAACTAAAATCAATCAAAAGAGATCAAGAAGGACATTACATCCTCGTCACAGGAAAGATCGACCAAGATGAAGTTTCAATTCTGAACATATATGCCCCAAACACAAGGGCACCCACATATGTAAAAGAAACATTACTAAAGCTTAAACCACATATAAAACCCCACACATTAATAGTGGGAGATCTCAACACCCCACTTTCACCACTGGACAGATCTCCCAAATCGAAACTTAACAGAGAAATAAAGGACTTAACCGATGTCATGACCCAATTGGACCTAATATATATCTACAGAACATTCCATCAAGAAGGAATATACTTTCTTCTCAGCACCCCATGGAACTTTCTCTAAAATCGACCACATACTTGGCCACAAAGCAAATCTCAACAGATACAAAACAATCAGAATAACCTCCTGTGTTCTATCAGACCACCATGGTTTAAAGCTAGATTTCAACAACAACAACAACAAAAACTACAGAAAACCTACAACCTCATGGAAACTGAATAATGCTCAACTGAATCACCAATGGGTTAAGGAAGAAATAAAGAAAGAAATTAAAGACTTCCTAGAGATCAATGAAAATGAAGACACCACATACCCAAACTTATGGGACACTATGAAAGCAGTGTTAAGAGGGAAATTCATAGCACTAAATGCCCACATAAAGAAGTTGGAGAAATCGCACACTAGTGAATTAACAGCACATCTGAAAGCTCTAGAACAAGAAGAAGCAAAGTCTGCCAGGAAGAATAGACGCCAGGAAATTATCAAAGTGAGAGGTGAAATTAATAAATTAGAAACTAAGAGAATAATACAAAAAATTAATGAAACAAAGAGTTGGTTCTTTGAGAAAATCAACAAGATAGACAAGCCCTTATCCAAACTAACCAAAAGACAGAGAGAGAGAATCCAAATCAACAAAATCAGAAATGAAAAGGGGGACATAACAACAGACATTGAGGAAATCCAGAGAATTATAAGGTCATATTTCAAAAACCTCTACTCCACAAAACTGGAAAACCTAAAAGAAATGGACATTTTTCTGGATAGATACCACATACCTAAGTTTAATCAAGACCAGATAAACTATTTAAATAGTCCAATAACCCCTAAGGAAATAGAAACAGTCATTAAAGGTCTCCCAACCAAAAAAAGCCCAGGACCAGATGGTTTCAGCACAGAATTCTACCAGATCTTCAAAGAAGAGTTAATACCAATACTCTCTAAATTGTTCCACATAATAGAAACAGAAGGAACATTACCAAACTCTTTCTATGAGGCTACAATTACCCTGATTCCTAAACCAAACAAGGATGCAACAAAGAAAGAGAACTACAGACCGATCTCCCTCATGAACATTGATGCAAAAATACTCAATAAAATACTGGCAAACAGACTCCAAGAACACATCAGAACAATTATCCACCATGATCAAATAGGCTTCATCCCAGGGATGCAAGGGTGGTTCAACATACGAAAGTCCATCAATGTAATACACCATATAAACAAACTCAAAGAAAAAAACCACATGATCATCTCACTAGATGCAGAAAAGGCATTTGACAAAATCCAACACCCCTTCATGATAAAAGTCTTGGAGCGATCAGGAATACAGGGAACATACCTAAACATAATAAAGGCAATATATAGCAAACCAACAGCCAACATCAAATTAAATGGAGAGAAACTCAAAGCAATTCCACTAAAATCAGGAATGAGACAAGGCTGTCCACTCTCCCCATACTTATTCAATACTTGAAGTTCTAGCCAGAGCAATAAGACAACATAAGGAGATTAAGGGGATTCAAATTGGAAAGGAAGAAGTCAAGCTTTCCCTATTTGCAGACGACATGATAGTATACTTGAGTGACCCCATAGATTCCACCCAGGAATTGATAAAGCTTATAAACACCTTCAGCAACATAGCAGGATACAAGATCAACTCAAAAAAATCAGTAGCTCTCCTCTATACAATGGACAAAGAAGCTGAGAAGGCAATTAGAGATACATCACCCTTTACAATAGCCAAAAATGACATAAAATACCTTGGGGTAACACTAACCAAGCAAGTGAAGGACCTATATAACAAGAACTTTAAGTCCCTGAAAAAAGAAATTGAAGAAGATGTCAGAAAATGGAAAGATCTCCCATGCTCATGGATAGGCAGGGTTAACATAGTAAAAATGGCAATCTTACCAAAAGCAATTTACAGATTCAATGCAATCCCCATCAAAATACCAACACAATTCTTCACAGATCTGGAAAGAACAATACTCAACTTCATATGGAAAAACAAAAAACCCAGGATAGCTAAAAGAAACCTGTACAATAAAACAACTTCTGGAGGCATCACAATCCCCGACTTCAAGCTCTACTATAAAGCTACAGTAATAAAAACAGCCTGGTATTGGCATAAAAACCGACATGTGGACCAATGGAATCGAATTGAAGACCCTGACATTAACCCACACACCTATGAACATATAATTTTTGACAAAGAAGCCAAAAGTGTACAATGGAAAAAAGAAAGCATCTTCAACAAATGGTGCTGGCATAACTGGATATCAACGTGTAGAAGGCTGCAAATAGATCCATATCTGTCACCGTGCACAAAACTTAAGTCCAAGTGGATCAAAGACCTCAACATAAATCCAGCTACTCTGAACCTGCTAGAAGAGAAAGTAGGAAATAGTCTTGAACGCCTTGGCATAGGAGATCATTTCCTAAATATAACACCAGTAGCGCAGACACTGAGACAAACAATCAATCAATGGGACCTCTTGAAACTGAGAAGCTTTTGTAGAGCAAAGGATACGGTCAACAAGGCAAAGCGACAGCCTACAGAATGGGAAAAGATCTTCACCAACCCCACATCTGACAGAGAGCTGATATCCAGAATATATAAGGAACTCAAGAAATTAGACATCAAAAGGACCAACAGTCCAATTGAGAAATGGTCTTTAGAACTAAACAGAGAATTCTCAACAGAGGAATCCCAAATGGCTGAAAGACATTTAAGGAATTGCTCAACTTCCCTAATCATCAGGGAAATGCAAATCAAGACAACTCTGAGATACCACCTTACGCCTGTCAGAGTGGCTAAGATCAAAAACACTGAAGACACTTTATGCTGGAGAGGATGTGGAACTCGGGGAACTCTCCTCCACTGCTGGTGGGAATGCAAGCTTGTACAACCACTTTGGAAATCAATATGGCGCTTTCTTAGAAAATTGGGAATCAATCTCCCCCAAGATCCAGCTATACCACTCCTGGGCATATACCCAAGAAATGCTCAATCATACCACAAGAGCACTTGCTTAGCTATGTTCATATCAGCATTGTTTGTAATAGCCAAAACCTGGAAACAACCTAGATGCCCTTCAACTGAAGAATGGATAAATAAATTGTGGCACATATACACAATGGAATACTACTCAGCAGAGAAAAACAATGACATCATGAGGTTTGCAGGCAAATGGATGGATCTAGAAAAAATCATCCTGAGTGAGGTAACCCAGACTCAGAAAGACAAATATGGTATGTACTCACTCATAGGAACATGCTAGATGTGGAACAAGGATGACTAGACTGCTACTCACATCACCAGTGAGGCTACCTGGAAAACGGGACCCCAAAAAAAAGACACGGAGAAATGGACGAGATCTACATGAATAGCCTGGTCATGAGTGGGAACAATGAAGGGCGACAGTCGAGGGAAAGAGTGGGAGATCCTAGCTGGATCAAGAAAAGAGAGGGAGAACAAGGAATAGGAGACCATGGTAAATGAAGACCACATGAGAAGGTGAGAAGGGGAGGAAGCAGAGAGCTAGGGAGGCCCACGGAGATCCACAAAGATACCCCCTCAAAAGACTGCTGGCAATGGTCGCGAAACGGCAGGAACTGACCTACTCTGGTGATGGGATGGCCAGACACCCAGATAGTGGTGCCATAAACCCCATCCAAGGACTGAGGAATCTGAAGGCAGACATCCATGGCTGGGCCCCTGGTGGAGCACTGGGAGTCTAATTAGTGAGTAAGAAGAGGGTTTATATGAGCGAGAATTGTTGAAGCCAAGGTTGGATAAAGCACCGGGACAAATAACCAAATGAATGGAAGCACAGGATCTATGAACCAAAGGCTGAGGGGCCCCCAACTGGATCAGGCCCCCTGAACGGGTGAGACAGTCATTTGGCTTGATCTGTTTGGGAGGCAGCTGTGCATTGGTGCCAGGTCCTGGGCTCGTTGCATGAGTTGGCTGTTTGAATCCTGGGACTTATGCAGGGACACTTGGCTCGGTCTGGGAGAGGGGACTAGACCTGCCTGGACTGAGTCTACCAGGTCAACCCCGGTCCTCGGGGGAGACCTTGATCTGGAGGAGGTGGGAATGGGGGGTGGGCTGGGGGGAGGGGTGGGCGAGAGGGGGAGAACAGGGGAATCTGTGGCTATTATGTTGAACTGAATGGTGTTGTAAAATAATAATAATAATAATAATAAAAAAAAGAAACTCAGATAAGGCATACAGGCACCACACTGAGTCTGACCTTGTAACCTCAATGACTGGGATACTCTATCACCCACATATAGATTTCTATACTGACAATTTGTCATGCTCACACAACCGCAGTATCATCTAAAGGTGCATTTCAAAGAATCTGTCCCTAAATCCTGTAATTCTTGCTAAGTTCAAAATTGAACTGAAATGTATTGTGACCTTGTTTATTCTGGGAAGTGGGAGAGGGGGACAGCTTGGTGATGCGAAGCTGATGTTGATATGCAGAGGAAAGCAACAAATGACTGATTATGCAAGTCTGCAAAAGCAAGTATTTTTAAAGCTATTTCTAGCTCAGTAAATCAAAATAGCTTGCCAGATGTGACATGTAGTTTTCTATAGAATTCATAATTTTCTTTATGCACTTAAATATCAGGGAAAAGGAGATTTATACAGAGAATCACTAAAAAAAATGGATTGGACTTTTGACCTTCCTCCTTTCCTACTGTCCGTTCCTCTATCTACTCCTCCATCTCAGCCTCCTTCCCTTCTTTCTTCCCTCCTTTCTTTCCTCCCTTCCTTTCTTTCCCTCCATATTCCTTTACTTCCTCTTTATATTGGCATAAAGCACACTTGAGTATGGAAATTGAACATAGCAGAATAAACTAATGTTCTACAAACACTCTTAAATATTGCAATAAAAATCAAAGATTTTTAATGTTGATCTAATAAAAATGAGAAATTAAACTTAAGTAGTGAGTTCTCACCCAATTCTATGAGTCTATAAATGTGTCTATAACTCAGGTTTTTAAACAAAATATATATTAAATACATAATGAAACTTAATAAAACCTTCTAAATTGAACTTGACTAGTTTGAACTGTACACTAGTAAACCCTACTAGCTTGCTTCTCATGGCTGTGTGAATCATGATTTAACATAGCCCATTTGCTTATTCTCTAATTTATTATCTTATATATTTTATCACAGAGCATTAAAAAATTTTGTGTTTTTCATATATATCAGGGATATTTGTAAAAAGGCCAAATTGGGTTTTACCTTAAATATTATTTATTTACTGTTTGAATTAATTTTTTATTGGTTGACAGTTTCATACATGCATACAACTTGTTTTAATGTAGTCTCATTCCCTCTACTCTAGTTCCTCCCCAACTTATTCAATATTCCCTCCCAGCTCCCTTTGTTCTTCTCCTCTACCAAGTCTACTTACAATATGCATGTGTAGAGTTCATTTTGATTGGTGTCCATACCTCCTCATGTCCTTGTCTCACATTTGTCCATCCTCCTTTTCTACTGATCAACTTCCCCAGATTCATACCTTTTTGTATTATTTGTATCCTAGGTTTGACTAGCACCATTAGAATGATTTTGAAATTAAAGCTATCTAGTAGAGTCTAGTGGTCACACAACTGAAGGCAGTGGCTGTCCCTCTTCCAGAGGTTATTAGTAGCTGATAATTAAGCAGTAAGGGACTGGGTCCCATGAGCCTCTTTCCCATCAATGAATGACTATTGAGAAGGCCTGTGTGCAGGCCCAGGGCAAATAATTGTAGCTTCTGTGAGTTCATGATTGCACTGTTTGTGTCCTGTCCAAAAGAAGGAAATTTGCAGCTGATCCTGTTTCCACGAATTCTCAGACTGAAAGCCTTTGAGTCCTCACCCCCGAGGGTCTTAGTTGAACTTCTGCTAAAAAGCCTCTGATTCTTGGTCCTCATGCCTTATATACCTTTCTGCTTCCTGCCATTACTTCCTGGATTAAAGGTGTGTGTCCCTCCCAAGCAAAGACAAGAGATCTCAAGTGCTGGGGTTAAAGGTATGTGCCACCATGCCTGGCTCTGTTCCCAGTGTGGCCTTGAACTCACAGAGATCCAGATAGATCTCTGCCTCTGGAGTGATAGGATTAAAGGCATGTGTAGCTAGAGTTTTCCTGCCTGGCCCACAGTCAGGACAAATCTTTATCACCTGCCAGTCCCACAGCCACTCAGACCCAAACAAGTAAACACAGAGGCTTATATTACTTACAAACTGTATGACCGTGGCAGGCTTCTTGCTAACTGTTCTTATAGCTTAAATTAATCCAGTTCCATAAATCTATACCTTGCCAGGCCGCTCGTGGCTTACCAGCATCTTTTCATGCTGCTTGTCAGGGTGGCGGCTGGCTGTGAGTCCTTCTGCCTTCCTGTTCTTTTATTTCTCCTCTCTGTTAGTTCCACCTATACTTCCTGCCTAGCCACGGCCAATCAGGTTTTATTTATTGACCAATCAGAGTGACTTGAAATACAGACCATCCCCTAGCACAGCCAAGTGCAGACCATCTCAGACACCTTCACTCAGGCCCGTGGTCCTAATCATCCTCTATGCAGACCTGCTGGGTAAAGCCATGAGGAACCCAAGAACGGGCTCCCACAGGACATACAGAACATCCCACAGCAGGCATGTGTGCCACCACTGTCTGGCCTCTATGTCTAATCTAGTGCCTATTCTGTTATCTGATCCCCAGATAAGTTTTATTTATTAAAGCACAAATAAAATATTACCACACCAAACTCTGTCCTGTTGTAAGATATACTAAAGCTGGTTTAATTTAAGATTTTAATGTATTGTGTGTAGTTAAAACAGCTCAATTTGTGAAAGCATCAACATTTAGAAATTTTAGGAAACTGGAACACAAATAAATGATTAAAATATAAAATTGTTACTTCTATCAGGAAAGAGTAAATTAATATAATATTCAAATTATAAAAAAGCCACTGTGGCTCTCCAGTATCATCTAACTTTTCAAAATAAGTTTTCTTTCTGCAGTCATCCACAGGTAGGCAGGGATTGATTTGTTGAAGTAGCTTATTCTTCTAGTGGAATTTTTTAGAGGTGATTACACTGTGTTGGCTTTACTGTCATGACTATTAGTTTGCCAGTGAATTAAAAGATTAATGGGAGATGGTAGAGATATGGTTCATTAGGTATGAATATTTGCTGAGCAAGCATGACTAAGCAAAATTTCCACTATTCACATAAAAAGCTGGGCATGAATGTACATGCTCTCTTAACCCTAGAACCATAGGTGGAAGAAATAGGATATTCAGTCGAGCTTGGTGGCTGGCATTCTAGTTTTGAGTTTAGTAAGAGACGATTCCTCAAGGGAATAAGGTAGTGAGAAGGAGAGGAAGGCACTAGGCATTGTACTCGTTCAAAAGTACACATAAACCACATAAAACAAATCTTTCTCTCACTAATACACATACACACATACATACATACACACACAGGTACACACAAAACACTCATATGTAATAAAAGTAAAACTCAGTGAGGCCATGTTCTGTGTATGTGTCCTTCTCATCTGATGTTCCTTTTCACCTTAATAATCTGCAGAATCCCTATAAAGAACTAATCAGTTACCTTGTACCTCTCAGCTTCTAACTGAATAAAATTTTATTCTTTATAAAAGTTCTAGTCCTCAACATTTTTGTAATAACATAAACCATACTAAAACAAACACTAAAAAAAACTGTTTAAGTGTCCAGAGAACAATGAACATGTGGATATAAAAAATTAGTTAGATTCCTAGTTTAAGGTAATCTCTCTAAAGGAGCTATTGGGAAGACTCAGGCATCAAGAATGAAGGAGATGCAGCATAATAAAAAATATAGAAGGTGAGGCCTTTTGATGTGCAAAGAATGGAGAATGGGAAAGTGATGGAGACATTTTAAGAAATCAGCAGAGCCTGATATGTCTTGTAGAAGAGAGAGAGAAAACAGGCAAAGGGGGGAAATTCTTAAAGACTTTGAATAAAAATTATCTTTCCATTGCTAGAAACATACTCAATTTTCAGAGCTGTTGTAAAGGTAAAGAATTCTAATACTGTAGATACATTGTTTTCTATGAATCAGAACATAACGAACCCAGTGGAAGAATCGGCCCCCTTTAGTTGTGCACAGTGAACAAAGGTTAATAGCTCTGTCTCCCTTGGTGAACACTAGTGGTTCTATTTATTTGAAAAGGATGAGATGATTCTAGTGTACAGATTTTGCTATCTGGCTACATAAATTCTCCCTGCTGCATAGCTTCTCTGTCTGTGTGATGTTTACCTTGTATTGTCCTTCCAACTGTTGCTCTGCTTTCTCAGTTATCACTTCATTTAAAAATTGGCTTTTTAAGTCCAATGGTCTTCATTTCTAATGTGTCACATTCTCAGTGACTCATGCTTACACTGAGTCCCTCTAGAAGCACTGTTTCAGTCAACAGTCCCATCAGTACACATGGTAGATGTTTGTTTGGCAACAGGGTCATGTTAATTGCCATGTGCTTATCCTACTTCCCTCATATTTTTCAGTTTTGTGATATGACTATGAGAATGAAAGCTTTATAAATTCCTTAAGATGTTATGAATCTTCAGCAGCAATTGCAAGCAGCTTTGGAGACCCACTGCCAGACATTATGTGGAGAAAGAGTCTAAACTGGAGGTCTCCATCTGGCCCTTCAGTTGGAGATTGGGGAGCCCCATGGAAGAAAGGGAGAGAATGAAGGACACCGGGAGAACATGGCCCACCAAATCAACTAAATAGGGCTCACATGGGCTCACAGAGACAGGAGTGGCAAGCACAGGGGCTTCATGGGTCTGCACCAGGTCCTCCTCTGTGTATGTGTTATTGTTGTTAGTTTGGTATTTTTGTGAGACCCATAACAATGGGAGCTGGTGTGTCTCTGACTCTTTTGCATACTTGAGGCCCTTTTCCTCCTGTTGAGTTGCTTTGTTCAGCTGCAATATGAGGGCTTTTTATGGTATCTTGTTTTGTCCTGTTTGGCTGTCATCTCTTGGAAGCCTGCTCTTTTCTGAAGAGGAAGCAGGGGAAGTAGATCTTGGAGAGGTGGGAGGGAGTCAGGAAGAGTGGAGGAAGGGGAAACTGTGGTTGAGATCCATTGTATGAGAGAAGACTCTATTTTCAATAAAAAAGGAGAAAAATGTTTATTTATTTCTTGTTGAGTTTAAATTTTTTAAGAAAAGATATTATGAATCTAAGAATAAAGCCTCCACACCAAGGAACTGATTTTTTGACATGTGCATAGCCACTTTAATGTGAACAGAACAAAGACTTTATTTGGAGATAGGAGTTTTGCAGATAAACTTAGTTAAGTTAGCACTACAGTAGGGTGGGCTCCTGACAGTAGGACTGATGTCTTTATAGAAATTGAAGAGGGGTTCCTGAAATATTGATCAACAATTTATGTCAATCTTTCTGATCAATACTAAGGGTTTGGTCATGGTCTTAACTTTTGAAGGTAAAAATTTGCAATGATAAAGTAATATTTTTGAATACATAATTGATTCTGTTATATTTATTTAAAACATGACCTATTGGCACAGACTGTGGAATAAATTGATTCCAACTTCACAGAAGTCCAATTTGTCATTAATTGAAAAAAATTGACCAAAAAATAATACAACCTAAAAACAGTGATATAACCTCAGCTATAATAACTAAACTACAACACTAGTTCTAATAGCATTTTTTGTATCTATGTATTATGGAAAATCATGAGAATAACAGAGCATTTTTATAAGCTGTGCTTAAGACTAGTAATTTTTGAAACTGTGAATCACTAGCTGACAGTGATTACTGCCATGGGAAAGAGTCAATATAAGCGTTTCAGATCAATGCCATGACACAGAACAAAGAAGACCCATTTATCGACTCCTGAGATAAACACAGGTGTACCCCAAATATCCATGGGAGTCTCCACACAGGTAGAGACTTTACACTGGCTCTGAGGACAATTCTTTCAGATTCAAACATCAGAAATATTTTAGAGCTTAGCCTATATACTTTACTCCCCCTCCCTCAGTGAGGAAAAACTAATAAAATCAGTAATATAAAATAAATCTTGTCAGAAACATTAAAAAATCTATCTTTAACCTTCCATTTATAAGATAATATGGATTATTGTATTTGATTTTTTATTTGGGATAAATATATTGAAGAACAAGAGCTGTCAGGAACTGTTCTCAATACCGAGCACAGCAGTGAAGAGGCAAATTCCTTCTTCCTCTACTAGTAGGAGATGTAGGTTAATCATCCCATACATTAAAACAGTTACCATTCTAAAATGTAAATTTCAATGTTTTGTTTATTTATGGAGTTGTCTATCATTATACAATTATAGAACATTTTTATCATCTCTAAAAGAAAACCTCAAACATCCTCCCCAGCACCAGCTCTTCTTTTTCAGAATATTGCTCATCCATGTTCTGTTTGCACACCTATGTCTGCTTTGAAGTTTTCATATACATGTAACTGTAAGGTATATAACCGCTTACACTTGGTTTAATTTCTGAATCACCATCAATGTTGTAGCACACACTAGTACTTTTTCCTTTTGGTGGCTGAATAATATCATATTGTCTACATCTTTGTCAGACATTAAACTTTTTTTTTCAGTAGGTGATTAGATAAGAATCTGAATATTTATTCTTGTCCTGTGACAGTGGAATTCAAATGTAAGGTTATGTGAACATGGGGCAGGCATCTGTGGAATTCAGATAAATGCTTTGGATCCCCTGAAGCTGTCCTTCAGGCTGTTGTGAACCTTGTTATGTGGGTGGTAGAAAATGAATTCTACTCCTCTGAAGGAGCAAATACTCTTAATTATGGTGCCATCTATCCCGATCACAAATGTAAAGAAATGAAAATGAGCTGTTGTATGGGAACTTTTCACTGATGCTGCTTGTCAAAAGCTTCTTTGCATGGCCACTGTTGACCTTTGTCAGAGCTTGTTGACTACATCTGTAATATATTCTAAGTTACTTTTTATAGTAGAGATTTTTATGTCTAGGATCCATCCCAGCAAAAAGAAAATTTATAGTTGACATCTACCACATATCCCAGTGTACTCATTGGGCATGATTACTTACTATAGAAGAAGTAAACAATGTAGATTTGGAGCCTAGTGCCAGATTCTTAGCATGTTCTAGTGAGCAGGAAAGACTAGAAAGGTAATGGACAAAAAATTCTGTGTCCCCTAAATATTCAAATCCAACATTAAAACTTAGATACATGATTGATACCAGGAGGCCAAAACATAGCAAAATCATATGGGAAAGAGAACCAGCTAAAGCCAAGGATTGTGTCGGCAAAATGTTTCTGTATTAAGATATGGAAACTTTATTATTTAAGAGCATCAGGGACTAAGAGAGACCTGAATTTCACTCTTCAGTGATGAGTTTGCTCCAAGCTGAAAAGATGTAGGTTAAAAGTTCTGAAACCCATTGATGAGTCTTTGGGCCTTGTGTCACTGTCTTGTTATGAAATTGTCAGGAAAAGCAGTAATAATGTTAATATTGATTGTCAACTTGAAAGAATCTAGAACCATCCAGGAGACAAGCTTCTTGGCATGTTTGTGGGGAATTATGGGACTATCCAGATTTGGTTAGCCCCTAAGCATGCCTGTGAGAGGTGAGAAATTGTCTTGGTTGGGTCATCCTTTGAAGGATTATCTAGATTAGATTCACTAAAGTGGGAAGACCCACTTTGCTGGTTTAGGCAACATCATTTCATGGGCTGTAGTGCTGAACTGCAACAAAAAGAAATTGATCTCAGTACCAGCATCCATCCCTTCTTACCAGAACTCAAGAGGCCGTGTGATGAGGTGCCTCATGGTCTACTGCCACGAGCCTTTCAGCATGATAGATTGGATGCTGGAACTGTAGCCCAGAAATAAAAACAAAACAAAACAAAACAAACAAACAAACAAAAAAGTCTTTTGCTTAATTAATCTTGCTGTGGTATTTCATCAGGACAATGAGAGACTTGTTTCTTTTCTTTAGATCCTCTCTAGTATCATGATTGCCAAAAGGCCCAAGCAGTAGTAGTAGTAGTCACAGGAAATCCTGGTAACCACGGTCAATTTTCTACATAGATGTTTGGATAACCTGTTCCTTTAAAACTTGTATAAAGGTTCTAGCAGCTAAGCTCCAAGGGAAAAAACAGGACCCAAAATTCTATCCATCAACCAAGAGGAGGAAGAACTATGATGACCTTATGTTCCTGGAGAAAAAGTAACACCCATTTTAGGCTTTACCACCAGAGGCCTTTTCCTCTTCTTCTCCTACAAAGACTTCTTCTGAGTTTGTGATTCCCCTGCATATCTATAAGGGCTCCAAAATGCTCTCTAACTGAATATAGCAGATGTTTTAATTACCATCTCTGATTTCCTGAACTTCCCTGACTGGACCCAGACCCCTGCAGTTTCTACTGTTCTTCACTCCCAACCCTTAGACTCACTCATTTTGAGTCAAAGGATTCAAACAAGACTCTCCCCACTCCTATTTATTGCATATGTTTCCTTCTCAACCAGTGACCTGTACAATTGGAAGTTTCAGGGATCTCCTTTCTCTGAGAAACCACAGGCATTCATCCTAGGATTCCCAAACCATACACTATCATGAGTCTTATTCCTGATAGATACAATCTTCAACTTCCTGTTGGCAGAGATAAGTCAACCCATCTTTGCTTTTTAATGAACAGACCCAGAGGGAGGTTATAGTGGGCAACTTAGCTGGACCAGGTTGCCCCAAGGATTTAAAAATTCTCCAACCCTGTTTGATGAAGCAGTTAATGCTGACCTCCTGCCTTTCTGTCAACGTCCCCCAGGACCACACTTTTACAATATGTAGATTACCTCTTCCTAGCCTCTGAAACTGAAATAGATTTTTTAAAAGCCACAGAGGGACTGCTGTTACAGTTACAGATCTTGGGCTACAGCGTGTCAGTTAGAAACCTCAACTTTGTACATCAGAGACTAGTATTTCAGCTACCAGCTAAGGGGAGGCAAAAGGAACTTGTCTCAGAGTAGGCTTGCTGCCATCTTTCAGTTCCACCTCCAAAGACTAAGAGGTAGGTTTTAGAGTTCCTAGTGTAGAAGTAACCGTCTTATTAAATAAGAAACACAGAGCCAATGTAAAGATAAAAGCCCAAGAGGTCAGAGCTAAGAGACTTACCCTTCCTGCTTCAGTGATCCTCTTTAGTCCAGAGAGACCTACTTCCCATGTGTTTATCTTTATATACACTTTCTGTTCTGCCTTCTCATTGGTTGTAAACCCAACCACATGACCGCCTCATCACTGCCTGTCTGTACAGACCTCCAGGTCTTCTATGGTTGGTATTGAGATTAAAGGTGTGTGTCTCCAATGCTGGCTGTATCCTTGACCACACAGAGATCTACCTAGCTCTGCCTACCAAGTGCTGGGATTAAAGGCATGAACCACGAACACCCAGCTCCACTATGGCTTACTATTAGCTCTGACCCCCAGGCAACTTTATTTATTAACATACAAATAAAATCACATTTCAGTACAAATAAAATATCACCATATCCTAGGTGTGATTGGATGTTGCTGCCTCTGAATCCCAGGGTTTGTGGAATTAGGATGGTCTTTCTATACAACAGCACAAAAGGGGTCACTGTGCCTTTAATCTGGTTAAGAATAAACAAAAGACATATGAGGCTTTAAAATTAACTTTAACTTCAGCTCCAGCCCCAATACACCCAGATGTCTCAAGACCTTTTCATCTATTTGACTATAAAACAAAAGTCATTGCAAAAGAGGTTTTAACCCAAACTCCAGAATCATGGAAACAAACTGTAGCTTACCTGTCCAAACAACTGAACCCTGTAGCCACAGGACGGCCTACCTGTCTAAGAGCTGTGGAGGTTACCACTGTTCAAGTGAAAGCAGAAGACAAGTTAACTCTGCAACAGGATCTTATACTCACAGCACCCCATGTGGTTGAGGCCTTCCTTCAAGGAACACCAGAACACCGGCTGTCTAATGTCTGTGTGACCTAGTACCAGGTCCTATTCTTGGACTACCCTTGAATCCAGGTTATGAAATCAACTGCCATCAATCCTGCTACCCTCTTGCCTGATGACAACCCACAGATCATGTTCATTCATGACTATCTTGAGGTGACCAGGGTGGTCCAGGGGATCTGCCAAGACTTAATGCACACCCCCTGCAAGATCTGAATGCAGTGCTCTACAAAGATGAGAGCAACTTCATTAAAGATGGAACCAGGTATGCAAGGGCTACAGTAGTCACTTTAATTGAAATGATTTGCCAAAGCCTTTGGGCCAGGTAACTCAGCTAAGAAAATAAAACTGATGGCTCTGACTCAGACTCTCAGGTGAGGAAAAGGAAGGTCCATGAGCAGACAAACATACAGTCGTATGATTTTATTCCCTCACATGTCCAAGGGATGATGAATAAAGTAAGAGAGCTTCTTACCATTGGGGGAACAGATGTTAAAACAAAGAAATCTTGGCCTTCCTAAAGGTATTTGGCTTCCCCTATAAGTTGCTATCCTCCACTTCTGAAGACATCAACAAGATGATGCCCCTGGGGTAAGAAGTAACTGGGACACTGACCTGGCAGTGGGGACTGGTGATAATCTGATGACATAACATGACCCAATGTTTCCTGAGACTCAGTGTTAAATAGAGGAAATAGGAAATATAGGATTAAAAAAAAAAAGGACAGCTCAAACCTGCAAGTTGTAGGAAGACACCAGAGGGAAAGATCATTCTCCCAGTGACTATCAGCAGGGCTCTGGTAACTAGCCTTCACCAGGCTACTCATCTGGGTTCCACAAAATTTTCTACATTGATCATACCAAGGTATGTTATACCTAGAATGGATAGCCTTTTGTTGGTATTCTCAGACAGATGCCAAGTTTGTACTCAGGTAAATCCAAAACAGAGAGCCCTTATACAGAAGGGGTCTGAAGGAAAGGCCAACACCCTGGTGAACTTTGGGAAACTGGCTTCACTTTTATTCAATCTCCCAGGGGAGGATACAGTACTTGCTACTTTTTGCAGACACCTTTTCCAGGTGTGTAGCAGACTGAAACTGCTCATATAGTAGCTTAAGTTTCCCCAGGAACTGGTCCCTCCCCAGGAATTGGCTTTTCAGCAGTGGGGTCAGGCAATAGTTTAGGTTTCACAGCCAAACCTCTCAACTCATAACTGAAGCTTTAGACAAACAAACAAACAAACAAACAAAAAACCTAACAAAACTCTCATAAGAGTCCAATGAAGGATAGATAAACCTTCATTTGCTGTTCTTTGAGTCTACTGCACCCTATAAAGCAAAACAATTCACCCCCTAGAGAATCTATTTGGAAGAACTCCCTAACTGCTTTCATGGCTCAAAGACCAGCAGTCAGCCTAACCCTCTTAACTATTACTTTCTCAATCCTCCACTAAGGCTATGCATCAGAATGTTCAAGAGTCCCAGCCAACCTCTGAAGCCATTACCAGTTTCCCTTTGTTCAAGCATGATGATACTGTCTGGGTTAAGTAGGTAACCAAAGCAACACTGGAACCAACTTGGAAAGTACCCTACATGGTTATTCTCTCCATTCCTATGGGTGTGAATGTTGCTCCTAATACACCATGAATCTACCACACCCACATTAAGTGGAAGTCACAGATGTTGCTGCCAAATGGACTGTTTCTCAGACTATATACCCATTAAAATTAAGGTTTTATTGGGCTCCAGGCCCTTTCATTTTCTGAGTCTTGTGTTTTGCCCTTTTGGTATAAGTACAGGGCATGGTTCAACTCCTATCACCCTCAGTCTGGACCTGAGAACTAGGAAAGGCAGATACAGAGAAGGTGCTAGCTAGCATAAAAACAGGTCAGCACCCTACACACTATATTGACATTTGCTAACTGATGCCAATTTGTAGACAAATTTCTAAACAGCCTTATTAAATAAGAAACACAGAGCCAAATACAGAGGTGAAAGCCATAGAGATCAGAGAACTAGCGAACAGCCATGAATAGCCTTAGCTCACCACCATGCTATAGCTTCCCCAGCTTCTTCCTGTCTAACCTGTGTTTTTTTTTTCCTGTCCTGTTCTGCCTTCTCATTGACTCTAAGCCCAGCCACATGACTTCCTCATCACTGCCTATCTGTACAGATCTCCAGGTCTCTATGGTTGGTATTGGGATTAAAGGCTCCTGTCACCATGCTTGGCTGTGTCCTTGAATGCACAGAGACTCTGCCTGCCATGTGGTCAGATTAAGGGCATGTGCTACCACCACCTGACTTCTATTTTATGGCTTGCTATGACCTCTGATTTCCAGGCAAACTTTATTTATTAACATACAAATAAAATATTACATTTCAGCACAAAGCACAAATAAAATATCACCACACCAACTTATGTGTCTGATTTTATTGGAAAAGAAAAGATGTTGAAGTTTATCTTTCAAGATAGGAATACAGAATTTTCTTTTCTTTTCTTTCTTTCTTTCTTTCTTTCTTTCTTTCTTTCTTTCTTTCTTTCTTTCTTTCTTTCTTTCTTTCTTTCTTTCTTCCTTCCTTCCTTCCTTCCCTTCCTTTCTCTCTCTCTCTCTATTTCTTTCTTCCTTTCTCTCTTCCTCTTTCTTTCTTTCTTCCTTTCTCTCTTCCTCTCTCTCTCTTTCTTTCTTTCTTTCTTTCTTTCTTTCTTTCTTTCTTTCTTTCTTTCTTTCTTTCTTTCTTTCTTTCTTTCTTTCTTTCTTTCTTTTTGAGACAGGGTTTCTCTGTGTAGTTTTGGTTCATATCCTGGACCTTGCTCTGTAGACATGGCTGGCCTGAAACACACAGAGATCCACCTGGCTCTGCCTCCTGAGTGCTGGGATTAAAGGTGTGCACCACCGCCACCTGGTGGAATGCAGAATTTTCAATTTTATGCATGCCCTGTGGCTGGACTCCCCAGTTGCCAGAAACAGGAGAGTACCCATTGCAAAAAGCAGGATTGTGAAACAGAGGCTTCCTGGAAACCCATATAAGAATACACACATGCACACACCACATATACACATACCAGACACACATACATACACCATACAACACACACACACACACACACACACACACACACACACACACACACACAAAACATTCATATACACCAAACACACATACACACACACACACACACACACACACACACACACACACACACACACAATTGTGTATGCCCCCTCCTAAGGAAAAGAAAATGTAATCCAAGGACAATAAAATTAAAGATCTTGAAATTCCTTAAGAAAGATTATGGCCTATGGGAAACAGATCCTGGGGAATCACTTTTTATGCCACAAGAAGGGACCCTGAGGACAGATTATTACCCCCCCCCCTCAAAAAAAACCTGCTCCTTCCTCAGGACCCAAGACTTTGGATCTTAACAAAGATCTCCTACCCATGTCAAAGCCCTGACTAACTCTTTTCTCCAAAGAAACAACCTTACTTAACACACTGGGGCCCAGAGTTATGCCCCAGGCTGACCAAAAAGATGAGGGGTCCTCTTTACTATTTTCTACTCTTGACAAGATCCACTGCTTAATCATTCCCAACCAAAAATTAGCTGGGACTGCTAGTCATGCTTAGACTGCTCAGCCTCCCTATTACATAAAGGATAGGAACTAAGCAGACCGTCAGCCCACTGACTGATAAAAGTCATTGTGCTCCAGGCAGCCGAAATAAACATTAAAGGAATTACAAGGGACTGAAACTTATCTAATATCCAAAATCCTCAATCTGGGCACACCACCTTGTTCTGATGGATCTAGAAATTAGCGATGTAACAGAACTCGTGAGACTACTTGGTGAGTATAGACTAATGGTTTAACTAAATGTGCCTCTTCTAATGTTTTCTGGACTGAGAACCCCCTGTTATATGTCTTAGTACATATTCTGCCCCAGGTATGCCTAATGGGAAAGAAGGGAAAATGCATTTTAATATGGACCCTGGACCACAAACATAAAAGAGTTGTGCCTGTCCTTATCCCACTTCTGGTTGGAAGTTTAAGACACTAAGCAGTCAGGTTGATAAGACAGGTTTAATACCTAGATGTATTAAAAATTTCTATTTCTGAATTGAAACAATGGATAGATTCACTTGCAGAAATGGTCCTACAAAATTGGAGAGGCTTAGACTTTCTTCTCATGAGCCATAGAGGAGTATATATGGCTTTGGGAGGAACATGTTATTTCTATGCTAATTGATCAGAAGTAACTAGAGAAAATCTTGTCATGTTTAGGTAAAACCTAAGGAAGAGAGAGAGAGAGAGAGAGAGAGAGAGAGAGAGAGAGAGAGAGAGAGAGAGAGAGAGAGAGAGAGAGATTGAATTAGATAATTGGTACCGGTTGCTACTAACTGGGTCTTTAATTCTTATTCTGATTGGACAAACAGTGGGGCTCTGCATCTTAAATTGTATGGCAAATTATATAAAAAGAAGGATTAATTCAGTCAAATCAGTGGTCCTTAGGGCCAACTACATCTTTTTAGAGCAGGGTGAATACACGATTTGACTCATTCATTAAGACCTGTGGAGAATGTGACAGAGCAAATGTTCCTCCATCTTGTCTCAGCTGGAGCCATCTTTGGTTTAACCTGAAACTGAGCCTCCTATTTTGAACCCCCACTGTGAAAAGCCCTGTGGGAAAGTATTTAATTCTGTTCTGAAACCTCAGGGTTGAAATGCCCTAGCTACTTTTGTCTTCTGTTGGCTTACTTGTTTTACTTCCTTCTGCAACTGCCAACAAGGATGTAGTGTTTTTCTATTCACTGCCTTTAAAAATTCTCTGTAAAATGCATCTGAGGCTGCTCTGTGAGAAGTGTTTCTCTCCAGGTTGTCTCCACCCAGCTTAATACAGACTCTCAGCTCAGACTTTGGTCATGCTGAGTGGTGTTTGGGTTTCTACCTTGCAACAGTTTTTATTGGTATCTTAAACTGTTTCTAAAACTCCAAAGTTTTATTTTTAATTACCTTTTGTGTGTATATGTGTGCGGGGTTGGGGTGGGGAGGAGAGGCATGTGACACACACATGGAGGCAAGCAAATCACAGGAGTTCCTTCTTTCCTTCTAACACAAGAGTCCTTAAGATTGGAACTCATCAGGCTTGGAAGCAAACCTGTCTATCCACGGAGTCATCTTACAGGCCCAATATCATCTTTTATTATTTCCATTTCATTATGGTTTTAGTTCTTTTAAATTTCCAAAGGCCCCTCATTCTTATTTCTAATACACCCTCTTTTTAAAATCTTCTCACTATTCTCTATCATCATTTTTTCCAAACATCTCTGAAAATACCTATAGAACCACAAACAGAACACATTATTCCCCTGGTAGAATCTTACAGAAGTTCTACATGACTTTTGGGATCATGTCCAAAACCTATGAACTTGCCTATGTTTGGTATCTAATCATGCTTTAGCTTCATCTCATATTTGGGCTCGTTGTTCATCACTCCATGTCCTTGTTTCTCCAGACTGGTTTAAAGATGCCTCAAATAAGAAATTTCCCTTTCTGGGGTCTAGGTGTTTGCATTTGTTTCTTAGACTTTGGCTCTTGACTTTTTAACACTATTGCCTTCTCTAGATTTCCCACACTCATACAGAACATGTCATAGTATAGTATATTTTCCTTATCTTATTAGTTCAACTACTGTCACCTCAAGGAGGTAAGCTTCATGGAAGAATGGATTGTGTCTTATATTCATAGTTATTTGAATATATATGTGCCAAATAGTGAATTTTCAGTAAGTCGTAAAGGAAAGCACATGCAACAAATAAGATACAGAACTATTTTTAGCTATAAGTCGCTCAGAATCAATACTCTGTAACCATATACCATCATTTACTAGTTGGATAATAGAGGTGTAGCAAGTTAATGGATTTTCTATTTTTTTTTTACCTCACCTGTAAAACTGGACTAGTAAATATTGTTATAGCATGGGATCCATTTAAGATATAATTAAATGAGTTATATGCAAAAAGTGAGAAAAATCTTGTACACAATGAACATGAAACAATTGTTTCTCATGGTGGCATGATGGTGATGATGATGAACATGTTGATGTCTGATTTGAAATTGATACCTCTTTGGAAATTATGAAGGGTGTATAGGACTAATGTTCCAAAATGTCACTTGCTCAATCTACACAATTCATTTCTTCTTCTTTTTTTCTTTATTAAGAAATTTTCTATTCACTCCACATACTATCCACAGATGCCCCCTCCTCCCAGCCCCAGCCCTTTTTCCCAAGCCACCCCACATCCCGACATCCCCCAAATTGAGATCTCCCACAGAGAGTCAGCAGAGTCCAGTACACTGAGTCTAGGCAGGTCCAAGCTCCTTCCCACTGCACCAAGGCAGGTGCAAGGTGTCACACCACAGGCACCGTGTTCCAGAAGCCTGCCCACAGACCAGGAACAGATCCCGATCCCCCTGCCTGGGTGCACCCCAAACAGTTCGAGCCACACAACCGTCTTCTGTATCCAGAGGGCTTAGTCCAGTCCCATGCGGGCTCCACACTCACCAGTCCACAGTTCATGGGCTTCCACTAGTGTGGTCCGTCATCTCTGCACGTCGTCCTATCATGATCTCCATGTCCTTTGCTTGCAGTATCTCTCCTCTCTGTCATCAATTGGATTTCCCGAGCTCAGCCTGGTGCCTGGCCGTAGATTTCTGTAGCTGCCTCCATCAGTCACTGAACAGAGGCTCAATGATAACAGCTAGGTTATTTGCTAGGCTGGTCACCAGAGTAGACCAGTCCAGGTACCCTCTGGACCACTACCAGCAGACCAAGGTGGGGTCAACCTTGTGGATTCCTGAGAGCCTCCCCAACATCCTGCCTCTTCCTATTCCCATGATGTCCTTATCTATCATGGTATCTTCCTCCCTGCCCTCCCACTCTGTCCCTGTTCCAGCTTGACCCTCCCATTTACCTATGTTCTCATCCCCCACTACTTGCCCTCTGCCACCCCCCCCACACCCAGTCCACTCATGTAGATCTCATCCACTTCTCCTTCACATTGTCATCCATGTGTTCCTCCTAGGGTCTTTTCCTGTTAGCTAGCTTCTCTGAAGTTGTGGGTTGCAGTCTGGCCATCCCTTCTCTCACATTTAGTATCCACTTATGAATGAGTACATACTATGTTTGTCCTTCTGAGTCTGGGTTCCCACACTCAAGATGATATTTTCTAGTTCCACCCATTTGCCTGCAAATTTCATGATATCATTGTTTTTTTTTTTTTACTGCTGTGTAGTACTCTATTGTGTATATGTGCCATATTTTCTTTATCCATTCTTCAGTTGAGGGACATCAAGGTTGTTTCCAGGTTCTTGCTATTACGAATAATGTTGATATGAACATAGTTGAGCATGTGTCCTTGTGGTAAGATTGAGCATTCCTTGGGTATATGCCCAAGAGTGGTATAACTGGGTCTTGAGGAAGACTTACTCCCAATTTTCTGAGAAACCACCATACTGATTTCCACAGTGGCTGTACAAGCTTTCATTCCCACCAACAGTGGAGTAGTATTCCCCTTGCTCCACATCCTCTCCAACATAAGCCGTCTTCAGTGTTTTTGATCTTAGCCATTCTGACAGGTGTAAGATGGTATCTCAGAGTTGTTTTGATTTGCATTTCCCCGATGACTAAGCAGGTTGAGCAATTTCTTAAATGCCTTTTAGCCATTTGAGATTCTTCTATTAAGAATTCTCTGAGCTGGGCGTTGGTGGCGCACGCCTTTAATCCCAGCACTCGGGAGGCAGAGGCAGGCGGATCTCTGTGAGTTCGAGGACAGCCTGGGCTACCAAGTGAGTTCCAGGAAAGGCGCAAAGCTACACAGAGAAACCCTGTCTCGAAAAACCAAAAAAAAAAAAAAAAAAGAATTCTCTGTTAAGCTCTGTATCCTATTTTTAATTGGATTGTTCAGTATTTTGATGTCTAGCTTTTTGAGTTCTTTATATATTTTGGAGATCAGCCCTCTGTCTGAAGTGGGGCTGGTGAAGATCTTTTCCCATTTTGTAAGCTGTTGTTTGGTCTTATTGACCATGCCCTTTGCTCTACAAAAGCTTCTCAGTTTCAAGAGGTCCCATTTATTAATTGTAGCTCTCAGTGTCTGTGCTACTGGTGTTATATTTAGGAAGTGATCTCCTGTGCCAATTCATTCTAGGCTACTTCCTACTTTCTCTTCTATCAAGTTCATTGTAACTGGTTTTATGTTGAAGTCTTAGATCCATTTGGACTTGAATTTTGTGCATGGTGACAGATATGGATCTATTTGTAATCTTTTACATATTGACATCCAGTTATGCCAGCAACATTTGTTGAGGATACTTTCTTTTTTCCATTGTACAGTTTTGGCTTCTTTGTCAAAAATCATATGTTCATAGGTGTGTGGATTAATGTCAGGATCTTCAATTCGATTTCATTAGTCCACATGTCAGTTTTTATGCCAGTACCATGCTGTTTTTATTACTATAGCTCTATAGTAGAGCTTGAGATCAGGGCTCATGATGCCGTCAGAGCACACAACTCATTTTTATTAGGAAAAAAGGTGGAGCAAAGGGAAATTTATTTCTTAAACACATGCAGTATTAATATACATATTAATAATGTGCATACATATTAGCCATAGGAATTCTGTTTAGAATTAGTATAAGCCTATCTTGTGTTATCTTCTTTATCTCTTATGACAGCTACCTTACACAACTGAATATATGAGATAGATCCAAATTCTATACTCAAAATTATTAAAATATCACCTCTAATCACCCTGAAAGAGCTGATCCACACTGGACCATATCATAAGCTGAAAGGTTGCTATCTTTTCTTTGAGTTCCTAGAATTATCTGGTGTCAGGAAAGGAAATTGACATTTGAAAAAAGATAAATGAACTGTTTTTTTTTTTTTTTTTTTGACAGAGTTTCTCTGTGTAGTTTTGGTACCTGTCCTGGATCTTGCTCAATAGACCAGGCTAGCCTCAAACTCATAGAGATCTGCCTGGCTCTGTCTCCCAAGTGCTGGGATTAAGGGCATGTGCACTGCTGCCCGGCATTGAAGTGTTCTTACCCTACATTTGTCTCAGATAGAATCTAAGTATGGTCAAAATTTAAAGGAAAAAGGAATTGCACCAGTCAGAGAGAAAGATTGGGATAATGGAGAGAATGAGCATCAGGCAATATCAACCAGCTGGGAAGGACTAAGGAAAGGAAACTCAAGGAACAAAAACTAAGCATTTAAATATTTTCCTTAATGTGAATGATTTCCCCTTATATTATCAAGGACTATGGGGGTCCAGCTCCTTGACAGTCCCCTCCCAGGATCCGGGAAGAATCTGTAGCCAGCTGATAATTAATCTGTGATGAAAAGAAATGAATCTATGTACACAAAACACTTTAGTGCATATCTTTTTTTTATTCCATGTCAGTTCTCTCTCTACAAGCTTCTATTCTGCTCTCATGCCTAGCTCCTTTCTTGCCTGATTTCTCTCTGCATTTATCTGCTGTCCCCTGTAAGTTCTATCTTAATTCCTTCATCTTAGTTGTGCCCCTTCTAGGTTCTCATCCATCTGGTTCTTTCCCGTATTATCTTCTCTCCCAGCTCTTTCTCTCTCATCTGGTTCTTCCTCATCTTGTTCTTCCCTATCAGTCTCTTCCTCATCTTCCATCTCATTCCTCTAGTAAGCTCTTCTAGCCCTTCAATCTAGTTCTTCCCTGTATAAGTTTGTTCCTCTCAAGTTCTTACCCATCTAGTTCTTCCATTCTCTTTTCTCTTCTCCATCCTCCTATGCCCTGAAAGTCCCAGTATATATACACTTACAAGCAGTATTCCCTTGGCAGTGCAAAGCCAGGCTTCCAGGGTCAAACAAAGGGGTGATCAGAATCACATAGAAAGGCAGTAATATTTAATTATCATTTGCAACCCCAAAGGGAAGTGACTAATGGGCAAATGAATTAACTAAAGGCTAAATTCGGGTAATATCTAAGAAGAGGGATCTTATGTTCTCAACTATAACCTTAAATGTGATTGGTAGGAAATGTTAAGAATCTGTAAGTTGCTAGGTCAATGGGAGAAATTAAAACTGTCTTCTTTTTTCCTGTGGCTCTTATCTTTCCAAGCTATCTGCTGTTTTTCTGAAGGGTGGGGGAAGGTGTACTCTGTCACTAGGTAACCTGTGTACAGCTAGATGCCTCTGGTCATAGTTAAAGGGAGATCTGGAACTAGATGTAAGATTTGGGAAAGGAAGAAGTTAAGTTTAATTGGCACATTCATTAGGCCTTCTCAAATGGGTAGTCTGGATGCTTAAATCTGTTCTTAGAGAGTACAGAGATATCTCTGTTAAGGTACTTTCCTCCATCTGGGGATGGTCCTGGCTGGATGCTGTCAGTGATGATAATTACAGGGAGGCTTAAAACTGGGGATCTGTCTGTGCATAGCTGTCAGTGCACAGGTTATCTAAATATTCCTTTAGTAGAGGGGAAATGATGCCCAAAAAATGATGGAAAAGCTACAATAGCACACAAGAAATTCATAGCAGAAAATGACTGATAATCAAAAGCCAAATATCACCAAGGCTCCTTGAGCCTCAGCTTGACCTCTGGAAGGCCATTGGCTTCTTCCAGGTATTAGCTTTGTTATTATATGACTACAGTTAAAAAAAACCTACCTGACATAAGGTGGAGTGTTGTGGGAGTTTATATTTTATACTTTTTCATTTGTACAAATATGTTTGCATAATATTTGATCTTGGCATGAGAAGTGTTTATAATAGTGAGCACATAGCACCTATGGTTCAAAGCACAAGACCTCATAAGATTGGGCCCTAAATATTCCATCATGAATGGGAGAGAGGCTATGAGGCCCCATTCCCTCCTGACTATTAGAAATCAATAGATGTTGGGGTAGGGGACGTCACTTTCTTCTGTGGTGTAGTCACAGCAAACTTCTCTTGTTCCATTAATAATCCTCCACAGCAGTGTTGAGCAAGGGATTCTTAAATTCAATGAGTCACACACAAAATGATGACATGAAAATAGGAAGGGGAGCTGTTGGGAAGAAGGGTTTCAGCAGGAGAGGGAAGGGGATGCGAGGAGAACTAGGAGGGTATTAAAATGACTAAAATGTAGGCTATAAATGAATGAATCTGATCAAGAAAAAAATTAAATCTTTATAAAAAAAATCACTTTTCATGGAAAACCTAGGTTCAAATCCATGAAGTGATTCAAACAGAATTCTGTTCATTAGATCATGCTTAAAGTGCATTCTCTTCCAGCTCATCTGTAATCTGAGCTATCTGGAGAGAGTAGGTGGTATTTATAGCAACATTAATGTCTACTGGTTCTCTTAACCAATCTAAGTAGATTTAGTAGGCACCATTTACATCTAAGATACCAATCTCTGCCTCTGTTACTACGAGGCCACAAGAAACTATAGAGACACTATGAACTTGAAATTAACCAGATTTAATTTCTAATCCTAATTTTGGTAATTTACTGCTTTGAAGACAGTTTCTCCAGGGGTCAACACTTCCACCACAAAAAATATTTCTAGTCATTTCATAACAATGTTTTAATGAAGCATACATATAAAATGCTTCCTATATACTGGTGACAAGCACAGCGTATAGCCATGTCTTTAGCAAAATAAACCAAAATAAATATTTTCTTCAGTTGCCTTTTGTGAGAAATTTGGTCTGGGCAGTGCAAAAAGCAACTAACAAAGTGTTTCATTGTGATTTCTCCAATGTTGGACATATTATCTCATGCTTTATTTGAATTTTATCTTTTAATGTCTCATTTATTAATTAATTGTATTCAAGAGAGACACAGAAAATGCAAGCGAGAAAATGTATGTGTGTGTGTGTGCGTGTGCGTGCGAGAGAGAGAGAGAGAGAGAGAGAGAGAGAGAGAGAGAGAGAGAGAGAGAGAGAGAGAGATGCTATGGCATACTTGTACAAGTCAGAAGACAATTTGTGAGAGTCAATTCTTTTCTGGTACTGTGTGAGTTACAGGGACTGAACTCACCTCATCACGCTTGCTGCAGAGCCATCTCTGACACTTTTTTGAAGTACCTTTTAAGGACTTTGTTCTTGGTTTATATGTATATTTTTCCTCAATGATTCATACATAGTATTTCTTTGTCTTTTTGTATACTGAGAGTCTATTAGATGTTTAGGTAGACAGGGCCAGCATATCAAGAAGCACTCATACCTCAGAATATGAAAAGAAACACTAACTAGAGAAATTGCATTTTAGGTGACAATTGCGAGAATGAAGAGCTTTGTATAGTTAGTGATAAAACCCTTGCACAGAGGTCTAGAAAGCTATCACTATAGAAATCCAGGAATATCAATGACTTGAATGTTAAATGACCCCTTACGGGACACTAAATTTTCTCTCTCCAGGAGAAAAAAATCCTTCAAGATAGGAATGGACATTACATCTCTTGACCCATTGACTTTGTGGATAGCAGATATAGTGATTGTGGTTAGTGAAGTTTTTGAAAGAAAATCTTAGTTGATGATTTAAATTTTATTATAAAACAAAATTTTAATAATGACTAGAATTGTACCATTTCTTGGCTTTTTCACTCATATTTCAAAAAATGTATTTAAATTTTGGAAAATGTTTAAATCAAATACTGGGTTTGGAAAGCTTTAAGGTCCTATAGAGAATAATGTCCTGTATGAAGAAGTTAACGGTCAGTGTCTGTAACAACAGTTTGTGAGCATACACTGTTGTTCCCATGAAAGGACAACAAGGTTTCTGAAGACAAGCCAAATATTTCATATGTACCAATCAACATGTGCTGTATGTGTGTTAGACAAATTGTAGGAAGAGGAAAATGGGACTTGGGTTGGTCCTTTTTTAAACAGTGTCCGAGGATGATGAACCCTAATACAACAATCAGGATGTGACACTGAATTTAGACTAAGTGACAAATATAAAAGAGTGAAAACAAAAGTAATTTACGATGTGCCTAAGTCTTTCCCATATAACCAGTGACATTTAAATTCTTTTTGATTGAATAGTTTTACATTTATATAAGACCAATGCTAGATTAAAATGTAAGCTGTGTTCTGTGACTAACTTTAGCTGACACTTGGATCTTTTTTATTTCCTACTGAGTTGTAATGTTCTCCAGCTCTCACAGTGATTAATGAATGAAAGAGTTACAAACGGGAAAAGAGCAGTTAATTACTAATGTTCTAAGTTGGAATTCATATTTAAATTGTGATACTATTTTTACAAGGATGGAATACAAAGCCTGCATTTTTCCCATTCTATAAACCACAGAGATGCCACATTACATTTAATGTAATTTCCTGAAAAGAATTTTAAATCAAGAATTATTGAACCAAATTTAGAGAAGTAGAGACAGTCCTATAGAGAATTTTGCTTGTATATTCCATGATTTTCAAATAGGATCATCTTCCAATTGCTTCAGAAAGATAACTTGTGAAGTTGACATACCAAAACTTGTCAATATGAAGTTTTTAGCATGGTATTTGACAGCTAGTTACACATAATTGCAAAATGTTATTTGCTTTTCCCACCTTTTTAAAAGTGGCATGTGGTAGTTCGAATAAGAAATGTCTTATATAGTCTTGGACATTTGAATTCTTGGTCCCCAGGTGTCAGCATTTTAGGGAGACTTAGGGGGTTCCTTTATGCTGCAGGAAATTTGTCATCTTAGGTAAGCTTTGAGATTAAAAGCCTTGTAGTGCTTCTAGTTTATTCTCTCTACTTGATACTTGTGCTTGAGATGGGAACTCTCAGCTTCCTGTTCCTACCTCTTGTGGACACATCTCTGCTCTGCCATCGTGGACTCTTGTCAATTTGGAACCATATGCCAGCATAACTTTTCTCTTCCTGAACTTGCCTTTGATCATGATGGTCTATCATTGCAATAGAAAAGTAATTAACTTGCTCCGGTACCCTTTATTCTGAAACACTGAACACTTTCTTGGAAATCTAAAAGTACATATTAGCAGCACTATAGGAGCATAGGTTAAGCATCCTTGCACCCACAAGCAGTTATGTCACACTTCAAAGATGGCATATTGAAGAAATATACAATACAGACAGAGTTAAAAATCTCCTTTTAAATTTTCTGCTGTCTCCCTCCAATTTGGCTGTCACTAGTCTGAAATGGGTATTGTGGCCAAATATACTTTCCCAAACTGGTCTTGAATCTATCAGAGACTATACTGCATTCTGCAAGTGCTTCTCATCTAGGGCTTGTAAAGCCTACAGACTTTGGTGTTTCTGTTTCTCCTGATATCAGGGTAACTCAACAACTGTATTGATGAATGTCAGACAAGATACTGTCCTTTCTCGGCAAAACTATTTTTGACTTCTGAGTCAGCCATCTGGTACAAAGGATAATAACACAGAGATTGTTATGTTTGGAAAGCCACAGCAACATGTGACGGCCCTGAAACATGGCCTATATTGTGATGAAAGAATGTGGAGAACTACCTAACCCGTAGAGAACAGACAGCAATAACAAAGTGCTATTTCAAGCTACTAATTTAGGAGAATTGGATGCATCACAGTTTGAAAACTAAGAGAGGTCTATATGATCTCTTATTTTTGTCTAAGTTTCTGCATATTTATAGAAATAAAAAATACAGTAGGTTTTAAAAGGAGGTTAAATATGATTACAATACCTTGTGTGAAATTCTCGAAGAACTAATCAAAATGAGAAAAATGTTAACAAGTCACATAGAAATACAAAACCTAGAGATTTTTGATTTGACACAAATGAGCTCATAATCTGTTCTTTGAAAATTGAAACTATGAATTTAAATAATATATTTATACTTCTAATTTTTGGTTATAAAGTGTTTTGCCTATTAATGCCATATCCATTGCAAATACATGAATAAATGAAAGAAAACTTCAACTACATTTTTACTGCAAAATTTATTTTTTAACTGCAAAATTTCCTGGTAAATGGATGAGTTCTTTAGATGGATTACACAGGAACATTGACAAAAGTTAAGTGGTTGTGTAAATGCCCATCTGTTTCTGAATTCTATTCATCCTAATTGTATAACTGTTGTTCTAATATGATAACTTCCTACTACTTTGTAGAAAGTCCTAAGTTTTCTTCTTTCTCAATATGATCTCATATTGGTGAAATTATTAAGGCACATAGTTAAAAAGGAGGTTTATTTAGTGGCATAACTTACAAATGAAGGGATAGGTAGGTTACAGGTTCTGGGGAAGACTTAGTGCAGTCTGGCCATGTTCTCTGGAGAACTCTGCTCAGTCTTCCTCTCGCATCCAGGGTCTAGGGATCAAGAGAAAGCAGTGCATCTGGATCTCAGGTCTTCAGGGCCCTCTCTTGGCCTTGTAGGTGTGACAGTTACCAAAGCCTCAATAGGGGTTGGAACTTGCAGACCAAAGCTGGAATGGCTACCCACTGCATCTCCCACTTTTATCTAAATAAGAAGGTTCTAACTTAATACAAGACTGTACACAAAGGAATGGTTATCAAATATTGTCCAGGAGTAATGAGGGATAATGACCTAGATAAGATGGAACTACAATCAATGCCAACAAAATCAAGCAAGAAACACATACTAAAATCCAGAGAAGTCTAGAGCATAGGTAAATGGTATGTTATAAAGATCATTCCAGAATGTGTCCTATCCTAAAGAACCTGAATGTAATACTTAATATGTTCTAAGATATTACACACACACACACACACACACACACACACACACACACACACACACACACACAAAGCTTTAACTATGACTGCTGGTCTTCAATCCCATCCAAGACCTGAGAAGGAATATAATGGTATCTGAGAAATGGAAGATGGATGCAAGCAACTTTCGGGAATCTTGCAAGAGTAGACAGAGACAGCTGGCAGCCTGGACAGTCACCTAATGTTTCTCAGCATTATTGGTGCATTCAAATTGGCTACAGGCCTAGATAGAATATCTGACAGACCATCTTTAGAAGCAGGAATTCTGAAAGACCATCTTACCCTGTCTTGGCAGAGTACAGGGTCACTTTCCTTGTGTCCTGCTTGTCCAGAAAGGACAGCATTCGTACTGTCAGCATTCGAGGTAAGGGCAGTTCTTTGCCCAGTAGGCCATTTTGTGCCAAGAAGACAAACTTCCAAATGGAAATGTCTTAGACCCCCAACATTCTCTCAGGATCAAATTGGTGCTGCCAGGAGCAATTGTGTCTCACATCAACAGAATTCTAAATTATTTAAATGTCATATTCTCTAGGTCTATAAAGTGTTTGAAGATTAGCTGTCCATCTGACCTACATATCTGTAAATCTGGATAACCTAACTAATGTAACTATAGAGATAATAAGCATAGGTGACTATAAATCTATAAGTCTTATCTACTGAAATAACCTAAGGACTAAGGCTTCATGTAAACAAGGTAAACAGTCTATAAGCAAATGTATGGTAAAGAATGATGACTTCAAAATTATGACAATACACAAGATGTTTATAACAGAGGTAGGAATATATAGTGCAATATGCAATATGACAATAATCTTAAATATATATAAATATACAGAATATCCTAAATAGAAGTAGAACATACATAAAGTATGACAGATACAAATTTATATTTGCATCAATATACAAATATTTCAAATAAGAGTAGAAATATATGTACATTATAACAAATATAGTTCTGTATTTGTATCAATATACAAATTATCTTAAACAGGAATATAAAAATAGTTTACATTTGTATCAACATATAAAAATCCATAACAGTGAAAATTACAGTGCAAATTAACTAAGGGTGCTATTTTACTAAATTTGTTTACTAGTATATAAAATAATCTACCATAATGTCTTATACCTTTCCATTCCATTTCTTCTTTTCTCTCTTTTTTTGAGACACTTTTTCTTTTCTTAAGGAGAATACTGAGTTTAATATTTTCTTCCACCCTCAACCCTATAACCATCATCCATAACGCTGAAAAATATTAAACCTTAGGGAGAAGGGGTTTCGTTTTCTTAGAATTGCTTCCTGCTGTTTAGGGGGTGATGGTATCTCTGTTGGGTACTGTGAAAAAGCTCAGATAGTTAAATCTCAGTTAGACTAACTGTAGGTTCCACAACAAGTATTAGAGTCTGAAATTCTTGGAAGAAGTGTAGTATGATGATGATTACCATGGCATCATGCTGGATTGGGCAGAGTTGTTGTTGTTGGGGCCCCATCTTCCTTCTGAAGACTTCAGTGATTGCTATTGGAAAAACTTATTTTTTATCAAAATGGAAAGTTTGGATTTAAAGGACATAACATGTAAGAAAGGATCCTGAGAGATCAAGAGTAAGCATGGAGAGAATTAGAATCTTGAAGACAATGGTTCCTTTTTATTGGTTTCCTTCTGTCCCACACAAGAGGGCTCTTCTGATATGGAACTGAAGAATCTCTCAACCTTTTCTTTTAGCAATATGCTTGGGATTAGAAAGGAATGAGCCAATTCCATCTCCAAAGCCAGCTTGGTTTATAATTGAATTGGAACCACAACTATTCTAGATTGATGGAGATATAGATGTTAGACAGTGAGGTTTTACCCTGTGTAGATTGGTACCAACAGATTCTTTCTTTCTGCTGTAAACATCCGCATATCCAAGGCCTTATGATTTCTGAAAGATGGGTATTTCCATTATCCTGGAAAGACAAAAACAGAACCCTACCCCATCCTTTGATTGTTAGGTTTTTCTTACAATTTGTAGAAATGTCATATTGGTAAATGATCTTTTACTTCTTCTCACCAAGGGGTTTCTCCTTTTCAAATCGAATTTTTATTAATTTTGTTGGTATCCATAGTTTTTCTTCTCCTGCAGAAACAAAAGCAAAATCCCTTCCCCAATATAGAACATATCCAGGTTTCCATTCTGAGGTCAGCACATCCTTGAAATAAACTGGTTGGTTTAGTTAAGGAGTTTTGTCTGTCATCCAATGTCTCTCTGAAGCTGTTGTTCCTTTCTCATCAACATTAAGAATTTTCAAGTTTAATAAAGCACTATGCAATCCATTTCTAGGAGTCATTGTTACCTATTGCTGTTTATTTAGCATATCCTTTAAAGTTCGATTGGATCTTTCTATGACTGCTTGGCCTGTGGGATTGTGTGGTATATATGTAACATGCTTTATATTGCAATAAGCAAAGAACTGTCTCATTTTATTTGTGATATATGCTGGGGCATTGTCTGTCTTAATTTGTACAGGTATTCCCATGATGGCCATAACTTCTAATAGGTGTGTAATCACAGAATCAGCTTTTTCAGAACTCATAGGAGTTGCCCACTGAAATCCTGAATAGGTGTCAAAGGTATTGTGTACATATTTTAATCTTCCAAATTCTGCAAAATGAAACACATCCATCTGCCAAATTTCATTTCTTTGCATACCTTTTGGATTGCTCCCTGAAGGTAATGGAGTTTGGTTATAGATGGAACAAGTAGGACATTTTTTTTTTTCAAAATATCCTTAGCCTGTTGCCAAGTGATGGAGAAATCCTTCTTCAAACCTTCGCTATTTACAGGGTATTTCTTATGAAATTCTGAGGCTTCTGGAACATTACCTATTAGTAACTGATCAATCTCATCATTACCTTGTGTTAGAGGTCCTGGCAGACCTGTATGGGATCTGATATGTGTTATATATAGAAGATGTTCCCTTTTTCTGATGATTTCCTGCAATTGTATGAATAGTGAAGTTAATTCTGTATTATCAGAAAGAAATTCAGCAGTTTCAATATGTAAAACAATTCTCTCTGAATATTGAGAGTCATATTGAAGTCCATCAGTACCATAAGAATGGCATACAGTTCTGCCTTCTGTACAGAGCTGTATGGACTTTGTACCACTTTACTTATGTCTCCTGATTTATATCCTTCTTTCCCTGATTTATTTGCATCAGTATAGAATGTGAGGACTCCAGAAATTGGCTTTTGTTGTACAATGTGAGGAAGGACCCATTCAGTCTTCTTTATGAATTCTATTCTCTTTATTTTGGGATAATGGTTGTTAATCTCCCCAAAAAAGTTACTGTAGGCTATCTGCCAGTATTCATTATCCTTCCATAGTGATGAAATTTCCTCACTAATTAAAGGTACTACAATTTCTGCTGGGTCCATTCCTGTCAACTGGTGAAGTCTTAATTTACCTTTTTGAATCAAATCAGAGATCTTTCCTATATAAGTCTTATTTGGTTTACGTGGTAGGAATATCCATTCCTTTATAATATCTTTATTTTTTGAGCTGAAGATTGAACTCAGGGCCTTGTGATTGCTAGGCAAGTGCTCTACCACTGAGCTAAATCCCCCAATATCTTCCTGTTGCATCAAAATTCTGTGGGGGAATGTCTGGAGGGGAGTATGACCAGAATGCATTTAAGTTCTGGATCCACACAATCCATGTATGCTTCTCGAATTGTCTTTTCTACTAGAGCCAATTTTTTTCTCAGCTTCGGCTGATAATTCTCTTTGTCCCCTTCTAGAGTATTAACTTCTAGAATATTAACTCTTTGTCCCCTTCTAGAGTATTAGCCAAATTTTGTAGCCCATCTTTGGGTATTTCCACGATACCCAGTAAGTTGGAAATGCTTCCTAACAACTTTTGAAAATCATTAAGAGTCTTCAATCGATCTCTCCTTAGTTATACCTTTTAGGGTCTAATTTTTTGTAGCTCTATCTTATATCCTAAGTAATTAAAAGAATCTCCTCTTTGTATTTTTTCAGGAGCAATTTGCAGTCCCCAGCAAGGCAAAACTTTTTGTACTTCTTCAAACATGCTTTCTAATGTGTCTAACTTTGGAACAGCTAATTGGATATCATCCATATAGTGATAAATTATGGATTGTGGAAACTTTAAATGAATTATCTCCAATGGTTTTTGCACAAAGTATTTGCACAAGGTAGGGCTGTTTAACATTCCTTGTGGGAGGACCTTCCATTGATATCTCTTGACTGGCTGAGAATTGTAATTAGGTACTATAAAGGCAAATTTTTCTCTATCATTTTCTTGTAAGGGTATGGTAAAGAAACAGCTTTTTAAGTCAATAACTATTATAGGCCATTCTTTAGGTAGCAGAGAGGGCAAGGGCATCCCAGTCTGTAGGGGGCCCATTGGCTGAATTACTTTATTAATAGCTCTCAGATCTGTCAGCGTATTCCAATTACCAGACTTTTTTTTAAATAACAAATACAGGAGAATTCCAAGGGCTGGTAGATTCTTCAATGTGTTGAGCATTTAACTCCTCTTGAACCAGCTGTTCTAAAACTTGTAGCTTCTCTTTTGTCAAAGGCCATTGTCCAACCCAGATAGGTTTATTAGTTAGCCATTTTAAAGGTAAGGCAGTTGGTACTTCTGAGAGTTCAACAGCAGTTGTCCTCTGTGTATAGCCTGAATGGTTGGTGACTGTTTTTTTTTTTTTTTTGGTTTTTTCGAGACAGGGTTTCTCTGCATAGCTTTGCGCCTTTCCTGGAGCTCACTTGGTAGCCCAGGCTGGCCTCGAACTCACAGAGATCCGCCTGGCTCTGCCTCCCGAGTGTTGGTGACTGTTTTTTATATCATGTTATGATATTATTCCTGGAAACATGCATTGGTTTGTATTCCTTTTCTGAGAGTGTAGGAATTTTAATCTGGGTATTCCACTGTTGTAACAGATCTCGGCCCCAAAGATTAACTGCTACATTTGCTACATATGGCTTTAGCCTTCCTCTCTGTCCTTCTGGCCCTATGCATTCAACCCATCTCGAACTCTGTTTTATCTGAGATAGGGTGCCAATCCCTAATAGCTGGGCATCTACCTCTTGAAGAGGCCAATTCGGATACCATGATTTTGTTTTAATTACAGTCACATCTGCACCTATGTCTACCAGGCCCTCCAGAAACAGGCCATTAATTCAAATTATAAGCTTTGGTCTTTGTTCATTTATGGAAGTCTGCCAAAATATTTATTTTATTGTATTCTTTATAAACTGTGATTCATCTATCAGAGCTGTTTTATCATCCATTGCAGTATCGGTTTTTACATTAGGCATTGGTTTCTTCAGTTGTCCTGGAGAGGAATTTCTTCCACAGTGGCTGGGAATATTCATACTACGTTTGATTTGAGGGCCTGCAAGAGGCCCCCTGAGGCATTTCCTGCCAGTAAAGGGTTGCCTCGTATATGTATTTTTGATCTGCACTCACTGGTCCAATGTCGGCCTTTGCCACACCTTCTACATAATCCAGGAGGTGGTTGGGGTCTCCTGTTTAGGCCATTCATAAAAGGAGTATTTCTTCTAGGAGTACCCCATGTACAGTTTCTACTTATATGACCTGGTGTACCACATTTAAAACATTTGGTACCATGGGGCCTTCTTTCACCTCTGGGATTTGTCTCTCCTATCCAAACCTCATTACTGTAGTTAAGAGACTCAACGCCATTACTATACTGAATCCATTCTTCCAAAGGAACTGATCTTATCTTTAATGATGTAAGTATTCTTCTGCATTCTGCATTAGCATTGTCAAATGCCAAGGACTCAGTTAATACTTTTCTTAATTCTTTATCTGACACAGCTTTTATTATAGCTGTGTTCAGCCTTTGTTAAAAAATCAGGGACGGGTTCGTGTGGTCCCTGAAATATCTTTGTGTATACATCTGCTATTTGCAGATGACATGATAGTGTACATAAGTGACCCCAAAAATTCTACTAGGGAACTCCTACATCTGACAAACACCTTTAGTAATGTGGCAGGATATAAGATTAACAAAATACCAGTAGTTTTCCTATATACAAATGATAAATAGGCTGAGAAAGAAATCAGAGAAACCTCACCCTTTATGATAGCCACAAATAATGTAAAATACTTTGGGGTAACTCTAACCAAACAAGTAAAAGACCTGTATGAAAAGAACTTTAAGTCTTTGAAGAAAGAAACTGAAAAAGATATCAAAAAATGGAAAGCTCTCCTATGCTCATGGATAGGTAGAACCAACATAATAAAAATGGCAGTCTTACCAAAAGCAATGTACAGATTCCATACAATCCCCATCAAAATCCCAACACAATTCTTCACAGACCTCAAAAGAACAATACTCAGTTTCATATGGAAAACAAAAAACTCAGGATTGCTAAAACAATCCTATACAATAAAGCAACTTGTGGACTCATCATCATCCCTGACTTAAAGCTCTATTGTAAATCTATAGTAATCATAACGGGATGGTATTGGAATAAAAACATAAAATGTGAATCAATAGAATTGAAGTGACAGCTGTGGAACCTGCATGGGACCAAACGAGGCCCTCTGCATATGAGAGACAATTGTGTACCTTGGTCTGTTTGAGGGGTCCCTGGTAGTAGGATCATCATCTATCCCTGGTGCGTGAGCTGGCTTTCTGGAGCACATTACCTATGGTGGTATGCCTTGCTCACCCTTGATGCATGGGGGGGGGGGCTTGGTCCTTTCTCAAGTGAATGTACTAGGCTTTGCTGACTCCCCATAAGAAGCCTTACTCTTTTGAATGAGGGGGTTGGGGTGGGCCAGGGAGGTAAAGCTGGAGGGAGCGGGAGGAGGAATGAGAGGGGGATTTGTTTGTTGGTCTGTAAAATGAATAAAAAAATTCTTAAGTAAATTTAAAAAAGATAGCTTTGAATGTTATCTAATACCAAATCATTATTTTTACATAATACATGATATTTTGGGAGAGATTATTTGTTACTTGATTAGCAGTTCTTGAGTGTGGGCTGTGTGTAAGTCAAATGGTGCTTTCACATAAAAAGGTGAGACATTTCAGTTTGATATGGGGATACAAAAATCATCTTAAGCTAAAGTTACTGCCATATATAAGAAGCACTCAGGATTTACTTCTCTAAGAATGAGGTTTCATTGTTTTAGAGATCACCCTGATCTCAGCAATACAGAGTTGTCTACCTTAGAGGTTATAAACTTTGATCTTAATTACTTCACTAATTATTTTCAATTCTCTGATGCATTTTTTCCCTGCTAAACAAATCATTACATTAGACAGATTTTGCTTCAGAGTCAATGTTATGACCCCAGGTCTGTGTGACAGCAACTGTGCTTAGTCTAACCTGAGGCTGGCCAGCTCTGCTTCTGCCCATGCCCCATTTCTTTCTGAGATGGCAGGAAGAGTAGTTGCCATCTACAGTACACTATGCTGGTTGCTGTTGCTTATCTGTCTTCATAAGAGTACTATGTTGTTATGATAAAAATTGGTTTAATTACATTTACTTTTATTTGGTTTGGGATTTCTCAGTGTAGCCTTAGCTGGCCTGGAACATACTCTATAGACCAGGCTGGCGTGGTGATGTTTTATTTGTATGTTAGTAAATAAAGTTTTCCAGGAGATCAGAGGACATAGATAGCCATCCATAAACAAAAATCAGGGGGTGATAGCACACACCCTTAATGTGATCACATGGCAGGCAGAGTCTCTGTGTGTTCAAGGACACAGCCAAGTGTGGTGATATATGCCTTTAATCCCAGTACCAACCATAGAGACCTGGAGTTCTGTACAGACAAGTAGTGATGAGGAAGTGAGATGGCTGGGCTAAGAGCCAATGAAAAGGCAGAAGAGCTCGGCAATAAAGGCACAGGTTAGATAGGAAGTAGCTGGTTCTCTTGGGAAGCTACAGCAGCGTGGTGAGCTAAGGTTAGTTGGTGGCTATTGCTCTGATCTCTACAGCTTTTACCCCTGTTTTTGGCTCTGTGTTTCTTATTTAATAAGACTGTTTAGAAATTCATCTCTAATTGGCACCACATGGCAAGAATAAATGAAAAGGTCATCTTACAGGCCAGGGGCTACAGGCCCCAGCTCACTGGAGTTTACAGGCCCCAAGCTCGGCTGGAGCTACAAGTGGTCTGGCTACATGCAGCTGGAGCTACTTTCAGCAGAGCTCCAAATCACATGGCCACAGCTACAAAGAGCTAGAGCTGCAAGTGGCTAGACTGATGGTAAGTTTACAGACCCCTAGCTCGGGCCTGAAATGGCTCAGGCCAGAGCACGTGGCTGGAATTTAGCTTTTAGCTTTTATTTCTTCTCCTGGTAGGTAGGTGCTCTCTCTCTCTCCCATCTCAGGCTGCAACCATGCTAGGTAGCTGCTTTGAAATTTGCTTGGACTTCTACTGTTCTTTGCAGACTTGGTAAGTCACTTGAGATATCAGATATCTTAAAGGAAGAAACTAGTCAAAAGAGAAAAAAATTTTTCCCACATTGAAAAATGGGAAATATCTTTACAATGAAAAGAAATTAGTCTTTGATAACACATTAGGCAGTCTGAAAATGGAACAATTACATGAGAAGATAATTAGTGTTGATGGGATGTATGTAACAACAATTATAAGTATTTGTTTAATTATCCTTATTTTACTATTAAAAAAGATGGTCAATTTAAGTGCCAAACCAAAAGCTTTAGAAAAACCTGTTAAAGTGAATTACAGAGAATTTCAGACTCAGACAGGAGAATTTAAAGGTGAAATTATTTCAGGATTGAATTATACGTTTACAGAGAGACAGCCTATTTTCAAACAATCAAACTTAATTTATCCAGTAGCCATATAGGAAATACCCACTCAGGGCCATGTACAAGCTAATTGGACTCCAGTGGAAATGTTAGATTTAAGGAGATTTAAGGAAGCCATAGTATCCTATGACATGCATTCTCCATTTGTAAAGCTAATGTTAAACTCGTGGTCAATTTGTAATAGGATTATTCATCAGCAATGGAAAAATAGTAACAGCTGTCCTGGAACCTGGAGCACAATTACATTGGTGCACTTGGTTTAAAGTCAAGGCTAAGACAATAGAAAAGCAATGTAGAGCTAGAGGTATGGAAGTTTCCCAATGATCAGCTTGTTAGAGAATGTCAATATCCTGAAATATAAAGACAATGTTTATATGACAACGGAACCTTAATTCTGTGTTGCATGGCAGCCATAAATGCATGAGACAGAATTGAGGAAGCAAGAAGGACAATTGAATCATTCACAAAAGTTACACAGGGCCCGACAGAATCCTTCATGGATTTCTTACAAAGGCTGTCTTCAGCAGTAAGAGAATGATACCAAATTCAGAAGCTGGACAGATAATAATTGAATATTTGGCTTTTGAAAACTTGAATACAGCATGCAGAAAAATAACCAGGCCATTAAAGGCAAGATCTGCACCCTTGAAGGACTGGAACTGGGTCATAATGTTTAGTCTCACGACCATGATAATATGTGGATAGGAGAAGCAATTTCAAAAGGTTTGAGGGAAAAATGTCAGATGTTTCAGGTGTGGAAAACAAGGTCATTTGAAAAGGGAGTGTAAATAGGGCATTCCTAGATAGAATGTTTTTTCCAGGAACAACAGCAACAGAATGCCCCTCCCTTCTAGATTATGCAGAAGTTGTGGTAAGGGTAAACATTGGACCGATAAATGTAGATCAATAAGGGACAGACAAGGTAACCCTTTACCTCTGTCCTCAGGAAACATCCAGAGGGACTTCATGCAGGCCCCCACAGCAAATTCAGTTCAGATCTTTCCTGCTATCATAGAAGAAACCCCTACTCAGAGCAAATAAATAATCAAATGCCTATTGGAATAAATCAGGCTGCTCAGGGTGATAAAAGAGCTGAGGCAGAGAGAATAGAAAATCCAGGAAAAACCATATAGCAATTTTTGGGCAAACTTCTATAAATGAACAAAGACCAAATTTAAAAATTGGAGTAAATGACATTTTCTTGGATGGTTTAGTAGACACAGGTGCAGATGTGACTGTAATTCACAGGAATTTTGGCATCCAAATTGGCCTCTTCAGGAGGTAAATGTTCAGATGTTAGAGACTGGAACATTATCTCAAGTGAAACAGAGGGCAAGATGGCTCAAATGTATAGATCCAGAAGGAAAGAGAGAAAAATTAAAGCCATATGTGGCTAATATAGATATAAACTTATGGGGTCATGATTTATTACAACAATGGAATACTGATTAACATTCCTCCAACCTCAGAAACAAATCATAAACTAACACATGTTTCTGAGAGAAATATTAGAAGGTATTATAATAAAGAGCAGTCACCGGCCATGTAGATTGTACAAGAACAGGACACAACAACTGCTGATCTTCCCAAAAGACACCAACAGCTCTACCTTTAAAATTGTTAACAGACAAGCCTGTATGGGTTCAGCAATGGCCCTTAACAACAGAGAAACTGCAGGCTTTAGAAGAGCTGTTACTAGAGCTGTAAAATGCTCAGCATATTGAAGAATCAACCAGCCCTTGGAATTCTCCTGTATTTGTTATTAAAAAGAAATCTGGTAAATGTAGAAGAAGAGATTCTATTAGTTATTTAGGATAGAAAATAGATCTACAAAAATTTTGATCCCAAAAGGTGCAAATTAAGAGAGATTAATTACATATTCTTAATGACTTTCAAAGATTATTCAGAGACATTTCTCATCTATGAACTACTGCTGGAGTTAAAAATGATGAACTGAGTAATTTGTTTAAAATCTTAGAAGATGAAAAGGACTTAAATAGTACAAGAGAATTATTACCTGAAGCTGAGAAAGAATTGGCCTTGGTGGAAAAGAAAGTACAGGAAGGACACGTAGATCTTGTGGATCCAAAGCTTGATTGCATTTTAGTTATTTTAACTTTTAGGCATTATCCTACAGGAATTTTAATGCAGAGGGAAGATATTATATTGGAAGGGATATTTCTACCAAGTAAACAGAGTAAAAAATTAAAAACTTATGTGGAAAAGATCTCTGACTTATTTTAAAAAGAAAATTGAGACTTTGTCAATTAGTAGGAATAGAACCAATAGAAATTGTTATACCTTTAACTAAGGAGGACATTGAAAAATTATGGGCAGAAAGTAAACCTTGGCAAAGAGCTTGCAGCGATTTTTTGGGGAGAGATTAACAACAAATACCCCCAAAGTAATAGAATTGAACTTATACAGAGAGCTGATAGAATTTTACCATCCAATTTAAACTAACTTGTACCACTAACAAATGCTTTTCATTTAATCAGATATAACTTGCCAAAAGGGAACCTCCCCAAAGTTAGGCTTGGGGAATGGTTTTTGTTGTTGTCTTTCATGAGAATGAAGGCTAAGGAATGTGAAGAACACTGGACAAATGAGACATCCGAAGAAAAAGGACAAATCATGTAGAAAAAAATGTCCCAACAAAAAGAGTAAATTGGTATATTACCTATAAAATTTCATAAGTCTTCCTAAATGTTTATTTCTGCTCTTCTCTACAGACACTTTACACAAATGGTCTTTTTTTAGTCTCAGTTCAATTTAAAATTAAAGTTGACTTTGGAGTTGGAGAATGGCTCTCTCCTTCTTTAAACCCAAGCATGTTTTTAAAAGAAAAATGTAAACTCCCTCTATCATGCCAGAAGAAAGAGCCATCTTCTCATATGGGACAGAAGAAAATGAAAAGAATTAAGGGACTATTCTATTGGTATTAATCTCAATTCTTTGATTCTACCTTGATTCTTTAAACTTCTTGAGGTATGGATTTTATTACAAAATTTATAAAATTAATATATATATTTTAAACTTTCATTATGATATTAATGTTCATATAGAGTACTAACTAATTCTAGGATAAAATTAATATATATATATATATTTTAAATTTTCATTGTGATATTTATGGTCATATAGAGTACCAACTAATTTTAGAATTAACTTTCTATACATATTTTTGTGTTCAAGTTTCTATCAGTTTTCTGCAGGAAATCACAACCAGGCCTAACATCAAATTTGAAGTCTCCAGAAAGATGATGGGGCCCCACAACAACGATTCTACATGGAAAATAATAATACCTCTAAGCTGAGAAACATCACCCACAAATCAGCTTTGGACTACAAACTGCTCAGAACAATTTCGAAATGGCTAGCTGAGATGATTCAGTTTCACAGACTGAGGCCAGGACAATATGGTACCATCACTGAAGTGTCCTTTGCAATCAGAAAAAGGCACAGAGCCCCTTTCTTTGAAGGCAGCTGAATGGGCAGTGGACCCGTTGGCTTCTGGTGTGCAGTGGAACAGTAGCTGAAACAGTTATGCTTGAAAGAATAACTAGGCTAACAGAGTCTAACATCTCACTGTTAGACTGGCATTTAATAAAAGAGATGAAGCCACCCACAAGCCAAGAAGAATGGGATGCAGAGAAGAATGGGATGCCGAGATGAAGCCACCCACAAGCCAAAAAGAATGGACAGCAGAATTCCAAAAACATCAGCAAGTTCCAGAATTTAATATTCTTGAATGTCTCTAATCAGAGTGGGCACACTGACATTTTTACATGCTCTCCATTGATACATTTAAGAGCTATACTCAAATTAAACATCTGTGGTTTGTGATTTACTCTGCCTACTGGAAGGAGGGAAAATGAGATATATGGTATTATATCATCAAGTAAATTAAGTATTTCATTTTGTTTTTGTGAATAGTAAAGGCTTAGGCATAAAAAATAGAATGATAAATATAAGGAAGTGATTTTCACCAGTGGCAAACTATTATAAGCATTGGTAGTATATAAAAAATGTATGAGACAGAATGAATAACAAAACACAGTAATAAAAATCTTCTAGAATTAATAGAACCAGAGATGGAAGAAATAACATGGCCTTAGAATTTTACATAAGAGAGAAATGTTGTCGTGGACATTTTCTAGGGTAGTGTTGGTTGGCAAACTATTGTGTCAAAGTAATGATTCCTTATAAAGTATCACTCTGCAAAATATACTAGGCAATATAACCTAATATTCAAGCATTAGAATTTTGTTGTAGTCATTAAAACTTTAATTGTTTGCATAGGTTAGGAAATATGTTCTTTTTTTTGTAAATGTTGGGAGCATCATGTAACTGTGCTTACTAAACTTCACAAGTTAAACTTTGATTCTTTTGCTCAGTCCATAGGCAATTAATAACTTTTATGAAACACACATCTTCTATTGTCTGATTGTTCTAAATTCTTATGTCATCAATAGTAAACTGGACCCCTTTTCTAGTAGCTTATTGTATAGGAGAATAGAATTGATAGTTTCTACTGTTGTGGTAGTTTGAATGTAACTGGCCCTCATTATCTCATAAGGAGTGGCACTATTAGGAGATGTGGCTTTGTTAGAGAAAGTGTGTCACTATGAGGGTAGGTTTTGAGGTTTCTTATGCTCAGAATACTCCCTAGTGAGTCATTTGACTTCCTGTTGCCTACAAGATATAGCATTCTCAGCTTTAGCACCACCTCTGCCTGCACATTGCTATGTTCCCTGCCATGATAGACTGAACCTCTGAATTGCAAGTAAGCTAGTCACAATGAATGTTTCCTTTATAAGAGTTACAGTGGTTGGGCAGAGACATACAGGCACGGCGGCGGCGACAGCAGAGGCAGGTAGGCCCGCGGCGGCGGTGGCCAGTAGTGACATACAGGCCTGGCAGTGGCCCACAGAGGCAGGCAGGCTCGGCAGAGGTAGACAAGCCCAGTGCAGAGGCAGACAGGCCCAGGGCAGAGGCAGGCAGGCCCAGCAGGTGGCGGCCTAAACACAGTTGCAATAAAGACCAGAAACTGAGCTATTACCAGCTGAAGAGCTAGTGAAAACAAGCTCTTAATCAAGAGCTTGGCACAGGGATGCCTCTAACCCCAACACCTGGGAAGAAGCTATCTCTGGGGACAGAACCAGAATGAATCTGAACACTCTGTCTGAGGCCAACCCAGGGCCCAGCTGCGGATCCTGCAAAAACCCAACAACTTGGAGGTGTTGGTGAGACTACCCCACTCAGCTGAAATCCATCCAGGAGAGGATTCAGATGCCTACAGTTTGAAGTCTGAAGAAACAAGATCATCTGAGGAGTTGATGAATGAACAAAACATGACCTGGGAATAGAGAAGAAGGCACTTCCCAGTCACCAAACCAGATCACCAGAATCACAAGTATATACTTCACCGACTGAGATCAGCTGCTCCTGAAAAAACAGCCCAATAGCACCAATTTAACCAAGAACTCCTACTGAACCAAGACTAAAAATTAGAACAAGGGAGGCACTCTCAGACACAGACACCACCTGCATTGAGCAGAGGAAAAGATGAGTAGACACCAGTGCAAATATACAGGCAACAACATAAAGACCTATTTGGCAACATCAGAACCTAGTGATTCTACACCTGCAAGATCTGAACATAACAAGAAAGAAGAAACCGAAGAAATCAATCCTAAAAATGACCTTAAGAAGATGATAGAGACCCTTAAAGAAAAAATAAAAAATTCCCTGAAAGAGGAAATAAAAACTTCCCTTAAAGAGGAAATGAAAAACTCCATTAAAGAGGCAATAAAAACTTCCCTTAAAGAGGAAATAAAAAAAACTCCCTTAAAGAAATGGAAGAAAAACAAACAAAAAATGGGTAGAAATCAAAGAAAGCCAAGAAAAAGCGATTAAACAGATGAAAGAAACATTCCAAGATCTGAAAAATGAATTTGACACAATAAAGAAAACACATGCTGAGGGAATGCTGGAAATAGAAATCCTGACTAAATGAACACGAACTACAAAAACAAGCATAACCAACTGATTGCAAGAGATGGAACAGAGAATCTCTGACACTGAAGACACAATAGAGAAAATAGATTTGTCAGTCAAAGAAAACACTAAAGACAAAAAAGTCGTAACACAAAACGTCCAAGAAATTTGGAACACCATGAAAAGACCAAAAATAAGAATAATAAGAACAGAAGGAGAAGAATACCAACTCAAAGGCACAGAAAATATATTCAACAAAATCATAGAAGAAAACTTTCCTAACCTAAAGAAAGAAATACCTATGAAGATACAAGAAACTTACAGAACACCAAATAGGCTGGATCCAAAAAAAAGTCCCCTCACCACATAATAATCAAAACACTAAACACACAGAACAAAGAAAAAAATATTAAGAGCCACAAAGGAAAAAGACCAAGTAACATATAATGGCAAACCCATCAGAATAACACCAGACTTCTCAATAGAGACTATGAAAGCTAGAAGATCATGGACAAATCTTATGCAGACACTAAGAGACCATGGATGCCAAACCAGACTATTATACCCAGCAAAACTCTCAATCACCATAGGCGGAGTAAACAAAATATTCCAGGATAAAGCCAGATTTAATCAATACCTGTCCACAAACTCAGCCCTACAGAAAGCACTAGAAGGGAAAATCCAACCCAAAGAAGCTAAACACATCCATGAAAAATCAAGCAATAGATAATCTCACACCAACATACACCAAAGAAGGACAACACAACACAACCACAAAAAATAACAGGAATTAACAATCACTGGTCATTAATATCCATCAATATCAATGGTCTCAACTCACCTATAAAAAGACACAGGCTAACAGAATGGATAAGAAAACAGGACCCATCCATCTGCTGCATACAAGAAACACACCTTAACTTCAAAGACAGACACTACCTTTGAGTAAAGGGCTGGGAAAAGGCTTTCCAAGCAAATGGACCTAAGAAACAAGCTGGTGTAGCTATCCTAATATCTAATAAAATAGACTTCAAACTAAAATCAATCAAAAGAGATCAGGATGGACATTATATATTTATCACAGGAAAAATCCACCAAGATGAAGTCTTGATGCTAAACATTTATGCTCCAAATACAAAAGCACCCACATTCATAAAAGAAACACTACTAAAGTTTAAAACACACATCAAACCCCACACATTAGTAGTGGGAGATTTTAACACACCACTCTCACCAAAAAACAGATCTACCAGACTGAAACTTAACAAAGAAATAAAGGACCTAACAGATGTTATGACTCAAATGGACTTAGTAGATATCTACAGAACATTCCATCCTAACACAAAAGAATATACCTTCTTCTCAGCACCCCATGGAACCTTCTCAAATATTGACCACATGCTTGGCCACAAAGCAAATCTCAACAGATACAAAAAAATTGGAATAACCTCCTGTATCTTATCAGACCACCATGCCTTAAAGTTTGACCTCAACAACAACAAAAATTATAGAAAACCCACAAACTCATGGAAACTGAATAATGCCCACCTAAAACATCAATGTGTCAAGGAAGAAATAAAGAAAGAAATTAAAGATTTCCTAGAATTCAATGAAAATGAAACTACAACATACCCAAACTTATGGGACACTATGAATGTAGTGCTAAGGGAAAATTCATAGCTCTAAATGCACACATAAAGAAGATGGAGCAATCCCATGTCAATGAATTAACATCACAACTGAAAGCTCTAGAACAAAAAGAAACAAAACTCACCCAGGAGAAATACATGCCAGGAAATATTCAAATTGAGGGCTGAAATCAATGAAATAGAAAACAAAAGAACAATACAAAAAATCAATTAAACAAAGAGTTGGTTCTTTGAAAAAATCAACAAGATAGACAAACCCCTAGCCAAATTAACCAAAAAGCAAAGAGAGAGCACCCAAATTAACAAGATCAGAAATGAAAAGGGAGACATAACAATAGACAACAAGGAAATCCAGAGAATCATCAGATCATACTTCAAAAACCTGTACTCCACAAAAATGAAAAACCAGGAAGAAATGGACAATTTTCTGGATAAATGCCACATACCAAAATTAAATCAAGACCAGATAAACCATTTAAATAGACCAATAACCCGTAAAGAAATAGAAACAGTCATCAAAAGCCTCCCAACCAAAAAAAAAAAAAAATAACAACCCAGGACCAGATGGTTTCAGTGCAGACTTTCAAAGAAGAACTAATACCAATACTCTTCAAAGTGTTCCATGCAATAGAAACAGAAGGAACACTACCAAACTCTTTTTATGAGGCTACAATTACCCTGATACCCAAACCACACAAAGATGCAACAAAGAAAGAGTACTACAGACCAATCTCCCTCATGAACATTGATGCAAAAATACTCAACAAAATATTGGCAAACCGAATCCAAGAATACATCAAAACAATTATCCATCACGACCAAGTAGGATTCATCCCAGGGATGCAAGGATGGCTCAACATATGAAAATCAGTCAATGTAATACACCATATAAACAAACTGAAAGAAAAAAAAAACCATATGATCATCTCATTAGATGTTGAAAAAGCCTTTGACAAAGTCCAGCACCCCTTTATGATAAAGGTCTTAGAAAGATCAGGAGTACAAGGAACATTTCTAAACATAATAAAGGCAATTTATAGCAAGCCAACAGCAAACATCAAATTAAACGGAGAGAAACTCAAAGCGATACCACTAAATTCAGGAACAAGACAAGGCTATCCACTCTCCCCATATTTATTCAATATAGTACTAGAAGTTCTAGCTAGAGCAATAAGACAACAAAAGGAGATCATAGGGATACAAATTGGAAAAGAAGAAGTCAAACTTTCACTATTTGCAGATGATATGATAGTATACATAAGTGACCCCAAAAACTCTACCAGGGAACTCCTACAGCTGATAAACTCCTTCAGTAAAGTGACAGGATACAAGATCAACTCAAAAAAATCAGTAGCCCTCCTATACACAAATGATAAAAGGGCTGAGAAAGAAGTCAGAGAAACATCACCCTTTACAATAGCCACAAATAATATAAAATACCTTGGGATAACACTAACTAAACAAGTGAAGGACCTTCTTGATAAGAACTTTAAATCTCTAAAGAAGGAAATTGAAGAAGATATCAGAAAATGGAAGGATCTCCCATGCTCATGGATAGGTAGGATTAACATAGTAAAAATGGCAATCTTACCAAAAGCAATCTACAGATTCAATGCAATCCCCATCAAAATCCCAACACAATTCTTCACAGACTTGGAGAGAAAAATACTCAACTTCATGTGGAAAAACAAAAGACCCAGGATAGCTAAAAGAATCCTATATGATAAAGCAACCTTTGGAGGCATCACCATCCCTGACCTCAAACTCTACTATAGAGCTATAGTAGTAAAAACAGCTTGGTACTGGTATAAAAACCGACATATGGACCAATGGACTCGAATTGAAGACCCTGACATTAATCCATGCACATATGAACACCTGGTTTTTGACAAAGGAGCCAAAACTATACAATGGAAAAAAGAAAGTATCTTCAACAAATGGTGTTGGCACAACTGGATGTCAATATGTAAAAGATTACAAATAGATCCATATCTGTCACCATGAACAAAACTCAAGTCCAAGTGGATCAAAGACCTGAACATTAATCCAGTTACACTAAACTTAGTAGAAAAGAAAGTAGGAAGCACTCTTGAATGCATTGGCACCGGAGACCATTTCTTAAATAAAACACCAACAGCACAGACACTGAGCACAACAATTAATAAATGGGACCTCTCGAAATTGAGAAGCTTTTGCAGGGCAAAAGACACGTTCAAAAAGACAAGAAGACTGCCAACAGAATGGGAAAAGATCTTCACCAACCCACATCTGACAGAGGATTGATCTCCACAGTATATAATGAACTCAAGAAACTAGACATCAAAATAGTGAACAGTCCAATTAAAAAATAGGCCAAAGAGCTAAACAGAGAATTCACAAAACAAGAATCACAAATAGCTGAAAGACATTTAAAGAAATGCTCAACATCCTTAATCATCAGAGAAATGCAAATTAAAACGACTCTGAGATACCACCTTACACCTGTCAGAATGGCTACGATCAAAAACACCAATGACAGTCAATGTTGGAGAGGATGTAGAGCAAAGGGAACACTCCTCCACTGGTGGTGGGAATGTAAGCTTGTACAACCACTGTGGAAATCAGTATGGTGGTCTCTCAGAAAATTAGGAATCGAACTACCTCAGGACCCAGCCATCCCACTCTTGGGCATATACCCAAGGAATGCTGATTCATACCATAAAGATACATGCTCAGCTATGTTCATAGCAGCACTATTTGTAATAGCTAGAACCTGGAAACAACCTAGATGTCTGTCAATGGAAGAATGGATGAAAAAATGTGGTACATATGCACAATGGAGTACTACTCAGCAGAGAAAAACAATGAAAGCATGAAATTTGCAGGCAAATGGATGGAACTAGATAAAATCATCCTGCGTGAGGTAACCCAAACCCAGAAAGACAGTCATGGCATGTACTCACTCATAGGTAGATTCTAGATATAAAATAAATAACAATCACACTACAACCTCCCCCCCCCAAAAAAAAATTAAAAATGGTGCGCGGTGGGGGGGGAGGAAGAGAAAGTCATCTCAATTGTGAAATCTAATGTACTCAAGGTATTGTAATTTCAGCATGCTATCAACATGAATTACTGATGAAAAAAATAAATTGTAAAAAAAAAAAAAGAGTTACAGTGGTCATGGTATCTCTTCACAGCAATGGTAACCCTAAGACAACCATTAAGTTTGAAAAGAATCTCCCTTAAAAGTCTCCTGTCTCGTTATATAATACCACCTCACACTTTAATAGACATTATGGAGCTTAAACTTAATATATTTATTTAATTTTAATTTTTGTCCACCACTCCTTTCTAAATCCAGTTGTAGACTATTTTCTTTCCATGCCATACCATACAATTTTTAGGATGAATGCTACCTAATACTTCATAATACTAAATGCAATGGAAAAAACAGCAACTCTTATTTCACTGTGATACTCTGAGACATTGGTAACCTTTCCCTCTCTTTATCCATAGAAAGATCCACGATCAGTGTCCAGTAACCAACTGAAAACGCACTCCGTGTTCCTTGCTGTCCTTCATGGTCAGTGATTCTTACAAAACCCACCTTGAGATCCTGTGCAAACATTATGTACCTTGTCCCAGATATCACCATAATATCTCAGCTGAAACACATAATCGACATTTGTCTTTCTGTTTCAGGCTTATCCTTCTGCCTACATCTCATCTTAACTTAACCAACATGAGTTTTGAACTTGGTGTCCTTTTCACTGTTCTATTGTTGTGAAGAAGAGACATTATGACCAAGGCCACTTACAAGAGGAAACACTTAAGTGGGGATTTGCTTATTATTTTAGAGGGTTGGTGTTGGTTAAATGGTGCACTGTTCGTGGCTGGCCGCCACCGCCCGTGGCAGCCATGCTGATGGAGGAGAGTATTGGAGAAGGAATCACAGGCCATAGTTACCTTTTTTGGTTCCCTGACCCGGATATATTTACCACCTATATTGGCAGACAGAGGTGGGCACCAGTAAACCTGGCCACATAACAGCGTCGTGGGAACGCTGCCAGCGAACGGGCAAATAAGAGTTACTTCATCTCCAAGCTTTCTGCTAAAGCTCTAAACCCTTCTCCCTCCCCACTTCTGCATGTCCACATGCAACCTTTTCTGTCTGACTTCCTCCGGCAGTGGGCAGGCTCAAATGGGTGGGCTTCAGTGGCTTCGGTTTCTTCAACTCACCCTAACTCACCTTAACTCCACCCACTCATTCTCACATGTGTACAGACAGGGCCCTGATCTTTGCCTTGTCCCTAATTCCAAAAAAATAAGTTCTCACGCACCACAAGCTTTTCTCTTCCCAGTTCCCTGTTCTAACTCACTGTTCAGCCAATGATATAGGACCACCACAGAACCGGAGTCCAGAGATCATCAACATCTTGTCAAACAGAAAGTTCCCAGCCACAGCCAACAAGGATACATGTCTCCAGAGCAAACAGATGACAGACAGCATCCCACAACACCTGTCTACCTCGGAAGACTTCCCCAAGAGCCAACCCATGTACAATTGTCAGCTGGAAGCAGTTTTTGAGACAAACGATGCCCCTATTCCCATCTACCTGCTTTTTTTTATAATAAGTGAAAGTCTGGGATGTAAGGATGCTGTCCTTAATTATGTCATCAGCCTGCGACTGCGTCCCAGCCTAAAAAATGGGTGGGCCCTCTGTGTGTCCCTCTCTTTCCTTTCTACTCCTTCCTTCTGTCTGGATATCTCTCTCTCTCTCTCTCTCTCTCTCTCTCTCTCTCTCTCTCTCTCTCTCTCTCTCCTCTCTCCCTCTCTCCCCCATTTCTCCCAATAAAGCTCTATAAAGGTAACCATGGCCTGTGTTTCCTCCTCTAGCACTCTCTTCTGTTGGCACGGCTGCCATGGCCAGCCAGGAGCAGTGCCGCCGTTTAACCAACAGTTAGTCCATGATCATCATGTGGGGAGCAGGGTAGCAGGCTGGCAGGCAGGAATGTCACTGGAAAAGTAGCTGAGGTCTTATATCAAATCTATAAGCAGAAGACAGAAAGCAAGGCTGGGCCTGTTGCAGGCATCTGAAAACTCAAAGCCCACCCACAGTGAAACACCTCATATAAAAAAGCCACACCTCCTAATCCTTTCTAAATAGTTCCACTGTCTGCAAACTAAACATTGAAATATATGAGCCTATGGCAGCAATTGTCATTCACACCACCACACTTGGTAAGATTTTTAGTTACTTTGTATGTGTTTCTGTGACAACATATCTGTCAAAAGTAACTCATGGAAGAGAGTGTTTATTTCAATTCACAGTAGGAGGGTAGAGATCATTCTGTAAGGAAATTATGGAGACAGGTGCTTGAAACAGTAGGTCATATTGTATCTACAGTTAGGATTTACAAAGCAATCAGTGTTATCCTTCCTTAAAATTTTCTCTAAGCATTTAATTAGTTACATTTAAATTCTTCACTGAAGTTCTCGGGCATAGACACAATGAATCAGTTCTTTGCCAGACATAATGTGAATGGCCTCTAACTTGACCCTAATAGATCCCTTGTTTCCACTTTGAAACTCAAGGAGGTAGCTTTCTACTACTTATTTTCCCTTACTAGTCAGATTTTTCAATTTCCCACCAGAGTAGGCCATTAAGCTCTGCTTAAAGCAATCTAAAGCATTTCTAGCCAAAAATTTCAAACTCTTCCACCATAGGCCAACTTGGGAATCAATATTACTAAGAGACCTCTCCTGCTCCTCCATCTGTTTTACATCGAATAATGGTGATGTTTAGACCTCAGTCCACCCTTGAGTAGAAATACTTTTAGTCCTTTAATTTTAAAGCTATGGAGGGTAAAATAAATCATTTCTATTAAATAAATATCAATATCCCATTTGACAACTCCTTAAAAGTTTTGTAAGGAATATATATGAAAATCCCCAAATGACAACAGAACTAAGGAAAATGTCAGTCACACCAACTAGGACACATTTAGTCTTTGAATTAGGTTAAGCACCCTATACATTACCTCTTTCAATGGCTACTAATGGAATTTGTTAATGTTTAGTATAATTAAATATATATTTATAGCTCTGTGTGATATAAAACAACCATGGTCATGTAGATATTTATGAATCTTATAATATTAAACAGAACTATATGTATAATTAATTACAATGCTCCAGAAAAAATACAAAATAAAGATCGATATTAATGGCACTAGTGTGACAAAGCAGACATTCAGAAGTTGAATCAGATAGGGTAAAGCTCATGAAACTAGAATCCATCATTCTTCAGGTGATAGATGACCCTGTTAATCAATTAAGTAACTTGACAAAAGTAATGGGAATAAGGAACTAGATTACAAATAGACAAAGAAAGAGACATTCACTTATATTTTTGAAAGACAGAAAAAGTTATTTTATTCCCTTTGAAATTGGAATTTTCTTAAAATAAAACAAACACTAAAAAAGAAAGGATGATCTATGACTGCTTTTTCTGTTAAAATTTGACATTTAACTTTCCCATGTGTTTATAAGCATACCATTTAGACAGATTGTAGTAACTCATTGAGAAGAATACCAGTTGACTAACTTGTGCCTTATAATATAAATATAGCTTAGATTCATGAGAAAATCAGAATTTTTAAAATCTCTTAAAACTAGAAAAAGCACCTACTGTGAAGTTTTGCCTAAAATAGCTTTTTACATAATCTCAGGCAACAGAAACAAATACTAGTTATCAGAGAAGCTACTCAATATAACAGTCCTACAGAGGAAGAGTGTACTGAGATAATGAATCACTTTAAAAGTTTTGACAAAAAAAAGTCTATTGTATTTTGTCCACTGGAGTTTATAGCTCTTCACTATGTCTAGAGAAGATCATCGGTTTCAATATACTGTTGCATTGTTAATGGTCTCTTTGACACCTGCAGTTCTGGATGAGGTAGCTATGACATCTACCAGTGCAGTAACACTGGTATGGACCACAAAGGACAAGAATGAGAGATGGCCTAGAATTCATCTAGCAACCCACTGATTTGACCACATTTCGTATCTAAGTCTTCCTGAATTTGCTTCTCAACTCAGATATTCTAAGACCTACAGTTTTGGATTACATTTTAATTAGCAGTTTAAGGCAGTTGTTGACAGAAGAAAACTAAGATAAGGTTATCATATATAAGATTAAATAGAACTATGTTTGCATAAAACTAATACTTCCTAACTTTTCTTTTCATGAAATTTCTTTCCATATAGATTGTACAGTTACAAACTAGTGAACAAACACGGTTAGAATGAAAACTAAACCATCAAGGTGATATCATTAATCATTGTGGTATGTATCTCATGGACAAATATTCAAATAAATTAAAACCAACTCGAGGAAAATTAGTCATTATTTCAGAAAACGTAATTTTTTCCTTCTAAATCTTTGTCATTAATTGTTTTTAGGTGCACTAAACATTGAAACTTCAATTTCTCAGCAAAACCATAGTAAATATGTTATGTATAAAGGAATGTAAATATTTAATAATTTGAACAATTATACATGCTCAGATATTGTTTGAAGAAATTATATGTCCTTTTTTAAATATGTGTTTATGATTTTCCTCTTTATAATCTTCATTTAAAATATTTTAATTCATTCTTTGAAAATTTTGTACATTTATATACTGCATTTTGGTCATATGCATCATTCCTCCAGTGTCCCCTAGTGCCCTTTACCTTATCTTCCTTGAAACTTAATGGCTTGTTTTTGTTTTTCTGTTATTAATAGCCCTTGAGTTCAATTAACTGGTGAAAGTGTGAAGTACAAGAAACTGTGGATGGTTATAATGCTCAGGGAACACTATGGAGGAGTGAGTGGTAAGAGCTGAAGAGACACAGTTCGGAGAAGAGGGCTGTGAAATGCTGCCTTCAAGACACAACGTGCCTGTTACACATCAATAGAGCTTTCATTTCTGATCAACATCAAACAACCCAATACCTATTTTCAATGAGGGACACGAAAGTTAGCACAGTAAGTGAAAAAATATTTTCTTCAATTTTTACATTTATTTTCAGATCTAACTTTAAGATACAGTTTTACATATTGTATAATAACTTAAGGATGTCAGAATATCTATGAGTAGAATATAATTCAGAACTATTTTTGAACACTAATATAATTTTTTACTTATAATACATATTCTGAAACGTGCATATTATTTTGTGTTTTTCCCTAATTTTTCTCTTTGGTGTTTTGATAGTAATGTTTTTTAAGTTTATATTTCTTGTTTTTACAAAGTGGATGTGTTAGTCAACAATTACTTAGGTTTTCTGTTTAGGAATATTTAGGTACTCAGTACCAGGCATGTTTCCAGCAAGTGGAACTTACCTTCCACCTCTGGGGAATAACCAATGACAACAGCAATAAACTATATGTTTGAGGAATCTCTCTTTTTTCATTTTTATTTATTTATTTATTTATTTTTCTATTATCAGCTTGATACAGTATAAATTCTTATCCTGATTGCTACGCCTACAGCTGTGACAGCTGTGTAGCTGTAGCAAAGCATGCCGCTGCACTGGAGTCCAGCAGCTGAAGGGTTGAGATTAGTGCTTCTTGGAGCGAGGCCTCAGGCGGTTCCCCCACAATCAGCAGTCACCATGCAGCCTGAGGATTCCAGGAGGCCCTGGAGGACAAGATGGCCTTGGCAACAGTCCTTGTTTGCACTAATCATGCTTTTTCTCTGTATGTCTTTTCTGTGTCGGGGGGGGGGGGGGAGTGAATCATGAAGGAAAGAAACAACTTTGGAGTGATTTGCCTTTTATGGAAAGGCTAGCCAGGACTAGAAAGCCTTGGTGCCTTTATAGTAAGGAAGAAAGTCAACAGATCATAGAAAATATGAAGCCAGCCCTAAGGTATTGGTATAGAAGGCTATATGACAATTATAAAGATAGATGAGTGTATAATAATGAGGAAGAAATAAACGAAATTATACAAAAAGTATATAAGAAGGTGAGTTAAACCTTGGCCGGTAAAAGTCTGGTTCTCACAGATGTGGTCTTTGGCGCGAGACAGATTTCACAAAATTCTGAGATCATGCCCTTAAGCAACAACCACAATGAACTCCAAGCTGCGGAAGTGATACACAGAAATAGATACTGATGTACTTTGGTATTGTCTACACAGAAATAGATACTGATATACTTTGCTATTGTTTTTTGCTGATTCTGTATAATTGTAAAAGTTTGCTGATTCTGTGTAATTGTAAAAGTTAACAGTCTGATGTAATTCCCTGCCAAGTTCCTTGATTGTAAAAGAATATAAGCACTGATTTTGCAGAAGTAAATCTGAAGCAGCACATCAATCCATTGTGTGTCTGTCATTTCCTCGCCGATTCCTGACTTCTCCTCGAGCCTTCTCCCTGGTTCTCCCGCAGTGGTGGTCTCCCTCTGGGTGGTCTGTGGCAGGTGGCACCCGAACAGGGACCTGAAGGACAGGTAATCTTCCCCTCTTTTCTTTCCTCAGAAGTCAGGTACGGCTCTTACCAGGGAGCTGCAGTCCCGCCGGTAAAGGATCACCGGTTAAGAGTAAGTAATCAAGGAATCATGGGGCACACATTAACTGTTGCTGGAAGGCTTCTCTCCAGGTTCCCCAAGCCCCGCAGTCCCACAATCCATTTATAAAATAATCACTCAGACGCTTGTATCACATAAACTGTATGGCCGTGGCAGGCTTCTTGCTAACTGTTCTTTTATCTTAAATTAACCCATTTTTATAAATCTATACCTTGCCACGTGGCTGGTGGCTTACCGGCATCTTTACATGCTCTTCTCCTGGCGGTCGCTGCAGTGTCTCTCCCTCCTTCTTCCTGTTTCCCCAATTCTCCTCTCTCTCTGTCCCGCCTATACTTCCTGCCTGGTCACTGGCCATCAGTGTTTTATTTACATAGAGTAATATCCACAGCATTAACTAAGAATGAAAAAATGTTGGTTACTATGATACAACACATGTTAACCAAATCAGGGTTCCGGACATCAGTTTCAGATGTGTGCTGTGGGAATTTAATGTATGTCCTGTGGGAGCCCTTCTTGGGTTCCTTGTGGCGTTGCCCAGCAGGTTTGCATAGAGGATGATTAGGACCATGGGCCTGAGTGCAGGTGTCTGAGATGGTCTGCACTTGGTTGTACTGGGGGATGGTCTGTATGTCAAGTTGCTCTGATTGGTCAATAAATAAAACCTGATTGGTCGTGGCTAGGCAGGAAGTATAGGCGGGACTAACAGAGGAGAAAAAAAAGAACAGGAAGGCAGAAGGAGACACTGCCAGCCACTGCCAGGACAAGCAGCTTGTGAAGACTCTGGTAAGCCACCAGCGATGTGGCAAGGTATAGATTTGTAGAAATGCGTTACTTTAAGATATAAAAACAGTTAACAAGAAGCCTGCCACGGCCATACAGTTTGTAAGCAATATAAGTCTCTGTGTTTACTTGGTTGGGTCTGAGCGGCTGTGGGACTGGCGGGTGACAGAGATTTGTCCTGACTGTGGGCAAGGCAGGAAAACTCTAGCTACAGATGTGGAACAGTTTATTGAATTTCTAAGAAAGACTAGCCCTTGGTTCGTTGAGGAAGGCTCCTTGACTTCAGATGAATGGAAGAGAGTGGGAAAAGAAATGCGTAAATATGTACAGACCAATGACAAAAAGACTCTGCCCCCTCAAGCATTTCAATTATGGTTTCATTTGAGGGATGTCTTGTCAGAGACAACCCCGTTTTAGGGAGTTTGCAGGGAAACCGCTTCTGATCAGGGGGAATCCCCTATTTATGAGGAAGTAGGCCAGGAGGAAGGAGACGAGGGAGAGTATATGCCGCTCACTGCCTCTACTCCTCCTCTGCAGTATAGCACTATTTTAGAAGACAATAATGATGATTGGGGTCTTGATGATCAACAAGCAGAGCAGGAATGGAAAGACGATTATCGGGATCACTCTGATAATCCCCGATCTCTTAAGGTGCTTGGCGCTGCGGCCAATCAGCGGCCCGTGCCAAAAACCAGGAAGCATCCTCCTTTGCCTCCTGTTGGCTTCCAAGGGGCCATGGCAGAGGCACGCAGGACGGGGGACGCCTCTTTTGGGGTCTTTCCTGTTACAGAATCATGGGATGATGAGGGTCCTGTATGGGAGCCCCTCTCATTAAAGGTGTTAAAGGAACTACAATCTGCAGTAAAAAGTGTTGGGGCTTCTGCTCCCTACACACTGCAGATAGTGGATGTGGTTGCCAGCTCTTGGTTAACACCCTATGACTGGATGCAAACCACAAAAGCCACTCTCAGCCCCGGGGATTATATCCTCTGGAGGACTGAGTATGAAGACAAGAGTAAAGAAACTGTGGTACAATCCCTCAAAAAACGTGGCCCTAAGCCCACTATGTCAATGCTTATGCGGACGGAGGATTACACCACCCCACAATCTCAAACTAAGATACCTAGAGATATCTTACAATTAATAACAACCAACGCTGTACAATCATGGCGTAAGATTCCTCCTCGGGGAACCAAAGGAGGAGCATTGGCTAGCATTAGGCAAGGTACTGAAAAACCTTATCCAGAGTATATAGCTAGACTTGAGGAAGCTATTTCTAGAATGCTCCCTCCCTCTGAGGGAACGGACATTCTTTTAAACAGTTAGCCTGGGAAAATGCCAATGCTCTCTGTCAGGATCTGATTAGGCCAATCAGAAAAACAGGAACCCTGCAAGATTATATAAAAGCATGCCAAGATGCCTCACCGGTTGTAGTACAAGGAATGGCCTACGCCGCAGCAATGAAAGGACAGAAATTTAGCGCCTATGTAAAACAGACATATGGGAATGGCAAGAAGGCCACCCAATCTCCTACTTGTTTTCAATGTGGAAAAGAAGGACATATGCAAAAAGATTACAGGCAGGGAAACAGAGCAGGACCCAAAAAGGGGGTTCCTGGCCTATGCCCTCGCTGCAAAAAAGGTAAACATTGGAGAAATGAGTGCAAATCAAAGTTTCATAAGGATGGAACTCCCCTAGGTAGGGGAGGTTCCGATGATGATCTAGAAGAGACAAAAAACTAGGTCAGGGGTGTTCTCCTAACCCTGCACCCAAGGGAGAGGAGGCCAAGCAAAGGGCACCTCCCTCAGGGTTAAACCCTGATGCTCCAGAATTTACTATTCATGATTTGCCTAGAGCAACCCCAGAGAATGCCGGCTTGGATCTTGCTAGCACTAACAATATGATATTATCCAAATGGGATGGAGTGACATTGGTCCCCACTAATGTGAAGGGCACTCTATTGCCACAGACTGTAGGAATAGTCATTGGACAAAGCTCCAATTATCAAAAGAATTTTGAAGTCCTACCAGGAGTTATTGATACAGATACAGAAAATACAATCAAGGTTATGGTGAAACCATTAGCTGAAACTATAAAATTCATAAAGGACAGAGGCTAGCTCAATTGATTCTTTTGCCTTTTGTTAAGTTACCCAATCCTGTTATTAAAGCTGCTCGAGGACAAGGACAGTTTGGATCCACTGAAGGTGCATTCATGATTCAGGATCTCGGGGAGAGACCTTTAAATGTATTATGATCAATGGACGGAAGTTTCGGGGTCTGATGGATACAGGTGCGGACAGGACCTGTATAGCTGCCTCAGATTGGCCCAGTAGCTGGCCCGTCCATAAGACAGGTTCCTCTTTGTTAGGGCTTGGCTCTGCTTCAGGAGTTATGCAGAGCACTGCATTATTAAAATGAAAGAATGAAGACAGGGAGGGATTGATTCAACCTTTTGTGCTTCCTTCTCTTCCCTTTACACTATGGGGAAGAGATATGTTAGATTCCATGGATATAAAGTTAATAACCTCAGACCAAATTAGTCATCAAAATTTTTCATAGGGGCCACTGCAGAACATCTATATACAGATAAAATAGAATGGCTTACTCACGAGCCTGTATGGGTGAGTCAGTGGCCCCTAACAACAAAAAATACAGGCTCTAAAACAACTGGTACAGGAACAATTACAAAAAGGACACTTAATAGAGTCCAATAGTCCATGGAATATTCCTGTCTTTGTAATTAAAAAAAAAATCAAGAAAATGGAGATTGTTACAGGATCTTAGAGCAATTAATGCAGTCATGAAAGACATGGGACCTTTACAGCCTGGTCTGCCCTCACCAGTGGCTGTGCCACAAGGATGGCATATAATTGTCATAGATTTACAGGATTGCTTTTTTACCATTAAACTTAACCCCTCAGATAGTAAATATTTTGCCTTTAGTGTTCCCTCAGAAAATTTTAAGCAGCCTTTTAGGAGGTATCAATGGGTAACTTTACCACAAGGAATAAAAAATTCACCCATATTGTGTCAGAAATTTGTAGACTTGGCTTTACAAAAAATAAGACAGGAACATCGTGATTTGTATCTTATTCATTATATGGATGACATACTTTTGGCTCATAAAGATAAAACCCAGCTGGAAAAAATATTAAAAAAAACTATTGAAGCATTAACCCTATATAGTCTAGTAATAGCCCCTGATAAGGTACAAAGAGATAGGCCTTTAAATTATTTGGGTCAAATTATTAAAGAAGGTTATATTACTTCTCAAAAGGTTTCTATTAAAAGAGATAAATTAAAGACTTTAAATGATTTTCAAAAACTATTAGGTGATATTAATTGGCTTAGACCTTACTTAAAAATTACCACTGGTATGCTAAGTCCATTGTATTCCATTCTTCATGGTGATGCAGATCCAAAATCAAAACGGAAATTGACCAAGAAAGCTATTGAGGCTTTACAATTAGTAAAACAAGCCTTAACTGAAGCCAGAGTACAACAGATAAATTATAAAAAACCTTGGTCTTTACTAATTTTTACAACTTCCTATACACCTACTGCCTGCCTTTGGCAGGACGGGGTGTTGGAATGGCTACATTTGCCACACACTCAAGCAAAAATGTTAGCTGATTATCCATATTTGTGTTCCCTGTTAATTTGCAAAGGCCACAATCGGTCCAGAGAATTATTTGGCAGAGAGCCTCATATTATTATCATTCCATATAATAAGACACAATTAAAAAATTTATATCAATTCAATAAAGATTGGATATTGGCATTACAACATTATACAGGCCAAATATTGTATCATTACCCTAGACATCCTATAATAAAATTTGCAAGACATGTGGAACTGATATTTCCTGTCTGGTTCTCTCACAGCCCCCTAGATCATGCTGTAAATATTTTTACAGACGGCTCTTCCACAGGAAAAGCTGCGCTTTTCACCCAGACACATGGGCTGTGGGTAGAGGAAAGAGAGAAAACTTCTACACAGCAAACAGAAATAAGAGCTGTTATTTTAGCTTTTGAGAAGTTTCCTCAAGAGCTTAACCTTTTTACAGATTCTAAATATGTAGCTAATTTGTTTCCAACATTAGAAACTGCTCTTTTATCAGAAAAGTCCCCTATTTTACCATTTTTACAAAAATTGCAGAATTTGGTACACAATAGATCACAAAAATTTTATGTGGGACACATAAGGGGACATAACAAATTACCTGGCCCACTGGCTCAGAGAAATGCTATGACAGATCTACTAACACAGAATTCTTTAGGAGCCTTTGCTATACAAAAAGCTCAACAGAGTCATACAATGAATCATCAGAATGCATCTGCCTTGAAAAAAATGTTCTCTATAACAAGAGAACAAACAAGACATATAGTGAGGGAATGTACACATTGCCCTCCTATTCATCACCCACAAAAAATGGGTGTAAACCCTAGAGGTTTAAAACCAAATGTCATTTGACAAATGGATGTAACTCATGTCTCCTCCTTTGGTAGGATGAGAAATGTCCATGTTACAGTAGACACTTATTCTCACTTCACTTTTGCCTCAGCCAGGACTGGAAAAACAGTCAAAGATGTGGTTCAACATCTCATACAATGTTTTCAGATTATGGGCCTTCCATCACAAATAAAGACAGATAATGGGCCAACATATACTTCTAAAACTTTTGAGCAATTTTGCAACCAGTGGGGAATTGCCCACACTACAGGAATACCCTATAATCCACAGGGACAAGCTATCATAAAAAGAACTCATCAAAATCTAAAGCTACAAATAGAGAGGCTACAAGCCTCAAATGGGTACTTTACTCCTCATCATGTTTTATCTCATGCCCTATTTGTGCTTAATCATCTTAATACTAATGACAAAGGACTCACTACAGCCCTAATCCATTGGGATCGTGAGTTCCACAGTACACCTCTGCCATTGGTGTATTGAAAAAATTTATTGTCTGGCACATAAAAGGGACCGGATGTCCTCATAACCGCGGGACGAGGGTATGCTTATGTCTTTCCACAGGATGCCGATTCCCCTATCTGGATCCCAGATCGCCTTATCCGACCTACAAAGGGAGAGAAGGTGCAAGCACCGCTGGAAAAAAACAACACAAAAAGCTGCTAACAAAAATAAAAAAGACGGCGAAGACGGAAAAGAAACTCGGCGGCGAGAAAATGAAAGTAACTTGGTCACAGATTCGGCTTCTAACTCGAAACGCAAAAAAGCTGCTGATTGAACAAAAAAACCCCTCACCGCTTCATTTTATTTCATTGCCCTTTTGTCTTTGCTCTGTGCTCCATTACCAGTAGCTCAGGGAGTTTCCTTTTGGGCGTATGTTCCTAATCCCCCGATTATTCAGCCAATGGGATGGTTAGATCGGGAACCCATCAAAATGTTGACAAATGATTCAGTCAGGTTGGGTGGAGCTCAAGATTCCAACGCTCAAAACAGCTCCTCCTCTCTTATAAATTTTAAAGACAGAACAGATTCACTACCAATCTGCCTGACGCTGCAAGGGAAAGTGCCTTACGGCTGCTTTCCGACATCTTATAGAACCTTCCTGACTGACGGTCCAGACAAAACAAATGCTGGTAGACGATGGGTTTGGGAGCTACAGATACAAACTTTAGGAAACAAACTATATAGAGATAATTTTACTCAAGTTAATACTATTCCTATAACTCCTTACATTCAAAAATATAGAGACAAGGATCAATTTTGGGATTCTTCCTTGTCCAAGTTTCCAACTTGGTTGACTTGTGGCTTTCCTAATACTGCTGCGTGGTATGAACCACGGGGGTCGTTAGATGTGCTTAAAGTTTGGGACTACTCTAATTCTAATGACAAAAGAGAAACCTATAAAGCTTACTTAAATACTCATAAAGAAAAATTTCATAAGTATATCTTTGAGGGACATGGAGAGCCCCTTAGGCGATGGTTTTCTCCAGGCTTTGTAGAGCCCACCTGGTTTACAAAACAAGACAACATCACTAAAAAACATTCTGATTTATTTAGGCTTGTTACAGCTGCCAATATGATGCTAGAGAAAAAACCTAACCATACTCAACCAGAGGCCATCGGTCTTCGAGCCTGCGTATCCTACCCTAATGCTTTACTCTTGGCACAATCTTCCTTTGTTAATATTTCACAAGATGGTAATTCATTTCGGATAATTTGTAGTTCTTGTAAATTAACAAATTGTATCACTTCCTCAGAGCAAAAAGATTTAAAAACTGTGATTATGGTTCGGCGACCTCCTTTTGTCATGTTGCCTGTGGAACTAGGCCCTCAGCCTTGGTATGATAATTCAGCCTTACAAGTATTAAATACTTTGAGAGATTTGATTTGGCCAAAACGGTTTGTTGCTACATTAATTTTGGACATTACTACATTAATTTCTATAATTACTACTTTTGCTATTGCAACTACAGCTCTAGTTCAAGAAATTCATACTGCTCATTATGTGAATACTCTTAGTAAGAATATTACTATGGCTCTGCTCGAGCAGGAGGCTATAGATAAAAAATTAGAGTCAAAAATTAATGTTTTAGAAAAAATGGTTTTGGCCTTGGGACAAGATATTTCTAACCTCAAAACCACAATGTTTGCTCGCTGCCATGGTAATTTTAAGTCCATCTATGTTACTCCATTACCTTATAATACTTCTCAGCCTTGAAAAAAGGTCAAGGCCCACCTACAGGGTGTCTGACAAGATACAGATATTACTCATAATCTAAATACACTTCAAAAAGATATCTCAACTATGAGTCAGGCTCATTTACAGATAAGAGGTTTACAAGACCTAGCTTCAAAAATAAAAAAGGAAATCAAAGATTTAAATCCGATGGATTGGCTACAATATTTTATAGTCATTGGAGTGCTTATTTTACTGATGATGTTTGTCATTTTTCTTTTCCCCTGTCTCATTAAATGTCTCTATACTTCCGTACAAACAATACAACATGACGTGTTCGAGCTTCATTTTAAAAACAAAAAAGGGAAAACTGCTACACCTACAGCTGTGACACCTGTGTCGCTGTAACAAAGCATGCCGCTACACTGGAGTCCAGCAGCTGAAGGGTTGAGGTTAGTGCTTCTTAGAGCGAGGCCTCAGGCGGTTCCCCCAGAATCAACAGTCGCCATACAGCCTGAGGATTCCAGGAGGCCCTGAAAGACAAGATGGCCTTGACAACAGTCCTTGTTTACACTAATCATGCTTTTTCTCTGTATGTCTTTTCTATGTCGGGGAGAGTAAATCATAAAAAAAAAAAAAAACAACAAAAAAAAACTTTAAAATGATTTGCCTTTTATGAAAAGGTTAGCCAGGACTAAAAAGCCTTGGTGCCTTTATAATAAAAAAAAAAGTCAACAGATCATAAAAAATATAAAACCAGCCCTAAGGTATTGATATAAAAGGATATATGACAATTAAAAAGATAGATAAATATATAATAATAAAAAAATAAACAAAATTATACAAAAAATATATAAGAGGGTGAGTTAAACCTTGGCTGATAAAAGTCTGGTTCTCACAGATATGGTCTTTGACGCGAGACAGATTTCACAAAATTCTGAGATCATGCCCTTAAACAACAACCACAATAAACTCCAAGCTGCAAAAGTGATACACAAAAATAGATACTGATGTACTTTGATATTGTCTACACAAAAATAAATACTGATATACTTTGCTATTGTTTTTTGCTGATTCTGTATAATTGTAAAAGTTTGCTAATTCTGTGTAATTGTAAAAATTAACAGTCTGATGTAATCCCCTGCCAAATTCCTTAATTGTAAAAAAATATAAACACTGATTTTACAAAAATAAATCTACAACAACACATCAATCCATTATGTGTCTGTCTGTCATTTCCTCGCCGATTCCTGACTTCTCCTCGAGCCTTCTCCCTGGTTCTCCCACAGTGGTGGTCTCCCTCTGGATGGTCTGCGACACTGATAGTGATAGTGAAATGTTTCATTGAGGTTTGCCAGTAATTGAGTAAAACCAAAACTTATTATAAGCCACAGTCATCCTAGTGTCCCCCCTGCTATGTAGCCTCTCTGGTTCTTTGGGTTGCAGTCTGATTGTTCTTTGCTTTATATCTAGTATCCACTTATGAGTGAGTACATACCATGTTTGTCTTGGACAGCCTTAACCAACAATTAAAAAGAGGGCTTCTAATGTACGGCATTGTGGATTTTGTTAAGTAGTCCTTGGTTCTTGGAAGAGCATTGTCAGCTCAGATGATAGGAAAGGTATGGTCTTTGGAGGAAAATAGAAAACTACCAGTTTACTAAAATAGCATAATCACTAATAAAAACCAATAAACAATTGTCTATATACCCACAGATAAGTAGTCTTCCTCTCTTCTCAAGGTACTTGGGTTCTTGCCTTTTCTTGCTTATTTTTATACTTTTTAACCCAACTCAAGTCCTAATAGGCACACTCTGGCCTATCTTCACCCACACTTAAGATGATTTACCTCATTTCCTATCTCCCTTAACAAATATGAACACTTGGACAGCTTTGAACATTAAAGAAATAAGGTAATACTCCTCCTGCTGCTGCCCAGGACACATAGCTGCAGCCATTCCATAAACTCATTAGTTCAGGCTCAAAATTCATTAAGTAGCAATTGTATTAATTTATGGAACAGGAGATAGCCTCTTTTATATTTCTGTTCTTTTTTTTTGTTTCGGACACATCAATGACTGACTGCTTGTCAAGATAATGAATAATTTTTTGTTTTAAAAACAAAACAAAATACCAATACTTAACTTTTATATTTTGCATATTAAAAACATATATTTCTGAAAATTGGTCATATTGTGTTTATTATCACATATTATATTTAAGTTATATTTGAATTGAAAGTGAAATGCAGAAGAATATGAAAAGGAACTCTCTTCTGTTAAATTTTGTTTAAAAAAACATTCCTCACTTAAAAATAATAGAAAGTGATTTTTTTAACTCCTTTTCTTCTTTGTGTTTTTGTCCTATTCAGTTTGGTTTTATTTTAGTTTACTTTATTTTTTTTAAATTATTCTTAGGATGTTTATTTCTTTTCTTTTCTTTATTTTTGAGAAAGTAGTAAAGATTTTTATTGTCAATACAAGATAACACAAATAAATTAATTTTTACAACAATCTTAGTCTCTAGAGCTTCTCTGTGAGGTTAGCTCATTATATAAAAAGACTAATATCTAAAATGATCTAGCAAGTGAATGTGACAGTGTGCAAGACCAACAGACCTGTGAACAATAAGGAGAAAGGAAAGGACATTTTCTTGCTTCTTTTCCTCAGTAAGATGTGTTACTGAACATATGAGGGAGGCTTGGTGGAAATTGCTCTCAAGGTTATCACAATAAGGTGACACTGAGTTCAGATGGACCTGAAGACTATAATGCAATTGTACCTATCTTTAACAAAAGCTTGAGCTGGGTGTGGTGATATACACCTTTAATCCCAGCACTGGGAGGCAGGGGCAGGTAGATCTTCTCTTTGAGTCTACTGAGTGAGTTCCAGTCTAGCCAAGGCTGCATAGTAAGACCCTATCTAAAAAACCAAAACACACACAACTTTAAAAAAAAGCTTAGGATTTGGGAACTAGGGTTGAAAATCAGTGGTAGAGCACTTGCCTAGCATGAGCAAGACCCAGTAAGGGAAGGGGAAAAGGAATCATTTATCAGCATGAAACTGGTAGACTTAATTAGGAGTTCATTAAATTTCATGTTAAAGTGCAAAAGACGCCATGCGAGACTAGTGTTTGTTCTGTGACATAGCAGATAGACAACCCTCCAGCTGCAGAAGTGTACAAAGTGTACACTGGACTAATCAGGAAAAAAAAAACCTGTGGTTCAACTTAAAGAGCCAGGGTCCTGCCAAGTGTGGTCATGAGCTGTACCCAGCTCTCAGACAAGTCCAGGCACACTCACAAGATTAAAGCATGTCAGAAAGCCATGGCTGTCCAAATGAGTTGGCACTTCTATCATGATTTGTAACTGCTCGTGTTGATAGTTTTGGAAGCACACCAGCATTATTTACCTAAGAAAGCGAGGGTCAAATCCTTCTCTAGGATAAATGATTTAAAAAAAAAAAGTGAGGTCCCCCCTCAGCACCACTGACATTTTCCACCAACCTGAAAGCAGTGCAAAATGGTTTCTCTCACACAAGGACAATCTGCACAACGTCACTCCAGCCTCCAGTTAACTACATCACTCCTATGTCAGAGCCCAGGGAAAGTTGCAGACCTTGGACAGAAAGCATTCTAGACGCCAGTGGGTGTGAGCACATTCAGGTCACGGGGTTTGAGATTATGGGTTCGAGGTGGTGGTTTCTTCACTTCTACCACTGGGATATCCATCTTAGGCGGTTTGAAGGTTGCTGGATCTTCACCTGCTGGTGTGGCTTGGGCATGCATTAGCTCCATAGGAGAGGGTTTCGGGGCACCTTTGTAAGCCTGGATGGAAAAACCAGAGTCAGACATCTGCAGGGGCCTCGGTCCAAAGGGGCTCCACTTTTCTGCTGAGTTCTTGTCATTCTCACTCCCAGGATCCATGGTGTGAGGATTCAGGCCTGGTAAAGCTGTGGAGGAGCCAGAGGGCAACCAGCCTCTGGACTTCTGCTTGGGCGAGGAGTAGGGGGTGCTGTTCAGGGTGGACTGGGCTGATGCAGGATGCTTCTCTTTTGTTGTCTCTCCACTTTGCGGCTTTAGTTTATGGAGTGCTTTTGCCAATTGGAGGTACTTGGTCTCCTCAGTGGTGAGGCCCTTGTGGAGTGTGTAGCCAGCATCTCTCAGTCCTGCTTGTTGCTCAAAACGCTGGATGCTCTCCTGAGTCTGTTTTGTGATCAGGAATTCATGATGACATGGGTAGCTTTAGCCTTCATCACAGGGGCCTTGTCTGAATTGTCAGTGGCTATTGATGGAATCACAGCAAGGGAAGAGACACTGGCCATTCCTTCCTCTGTCTTGTCAAGATGCTGATACTTGTACTCTGGAATCACTGGCTGTCAGGGGATGCTGCCCATGTCCGATGGAGGAGGAGTCATGGGCACAGGGTCCTCTAGGGCATCATCATAGCTGAATGTCCGGTGGCACATCCCAATGGGCAGGGACATCTTGCCTGGAGGCCCACTGGGCACAAGAGCAGGCACTTCTGGTTGTCTTGAAGCTACTGATAGACTAGGATCCAGGCGCTTTCTCTAAACAGAATTCGGAGCTGAGTCCCTGCCACCACAGTGAAATGACGCTGGACTATGCTGACAGACAGATAATCAGGAGCGTTGGCCAGCTGCTGCAAATTACCAAGCTTCCAAGGAAGAATCCATCCAGAGGTTCTGCTCGCCTGCCCCCTGAGAACTCCGGCACTAAAGAGGCTCTGAGGCTCCAGATGGCCCAAGAGGCTGTGGAGCTGAGCAGAGCAGAGTCATCGCGAAAGCTCCCCGACTGAGCGCCTATTTGTTTTCTAAAGAGAAACAAAAAGGATATGCACTCAGATGAGAGGAGAAATGGGGGATCTCAAAGGAGTTGGGGGAAAGGAAACCATAATCAGAATATATTGTATGAAAAAAAATATTTTTAATAAAATAACAATAGAAGAAAATAATGTAGCAAGATATCACTAATTATGTAATTATACACTGAGAAAAATGCAATTCAAATTTTAACGAAAAAACACATTTGAAAAGTAACATTATTTATGTATCAGAAATACAAACAGCATAAATGTTCTATTATGAAGTCATTAGATAAATAGTTTTAATTAATGTGAATTATTGCCACTTTAAGGCAATACCTAAAGACATTGCAATGGTGTTTTTCTTAGTTACTTCTCTGTTGCTGTGATAAAACACCATGATCAAAAACATCTTATGAAAGGGAGAATTTACTTTGGTCTAAAGTTTTAGAATGAAAGTCCATAATGACAAGGACCACATGGCTGCAGTGAGCTGGAGCAGGAAACTGACTGATCTCATTTTATAGGTCCGTAAGGAAACTGAAGGAGAGAAGAGGACATATGTGAGGCTATAAACCCTCTAATCCATAGTACAGGAAATAGAAAAGCCAAACAAAATTCTAAAGGGTGATTATTGCTACAAAGTACTAGATAAATAATCATAAATGATGAAGAATCTTTAAATCTAGAAAACAATGCTGGACATTTAGTATTGATGAATACCTAATGTGATAAAGATCAATGACTTTTCTCATTCACATTTAATTTTATATATGTTCTCTGGTTTGAGTATAAATTACTTTTGAAATTTGAAATAAACTGGTCTAAGAAGAAAGGGGCTTTGTCTTATTGAGACAGCTCAGTCGATAAACACACATGCACACATATTTTTTTTTTATTTTTAAGTAGAAATTCTGGTTAATATATTTTAGCATAGGCATTTTATCTTAACTGCAGAGAGATTTTCTAAGATTACAGTGGAGGGTTAGTAAGTAGACACACTCTTTATTGCTTCTCCCATTGAGAGGAAAGAATCTTTGTTTGCTGTCCTGAATCTTGAAAGATTTTAGTTATTTTCTTCTAACAAACTGGACACAGCAGGCATGCAGGCAGGCATTACTTAACACAGGGATATAGAAGTCTGTATCCTATTCTATCGTCCAAGGACTCTGCTTCCCAACCCCGAGTCATCCTTGTATCTACTTCTAGCTTAGGTTTCAGATATGGTACAGCAAACACAAACCATTCCTGCTGTCATGTTTAACTTTGTTGTTATTTGTGTTTTGAGATAGGATTTCTTTGTGTAGTCCTGGCTATCCTGAAACTCCTTCTGTAGACCAGGCTGGCCTTGAACTCACAGAGATTTGGCTGCCTCTGCTGCCCAAGTAGTACGATTAAAGTTGTGCACTACCATCACCTAGCTTATTTTATTTTTGTCATATAATCAGCAAAATATATCTACCAAAAATGAGTGCAAATGTAAAGCCAGTGTTATCACAGCTTAAAATATCTGGAAATAGTATTCTGGAAAGAGTGAAAACAGTGAGTCACAGAAGTAGGAGAAAGTAGCCTACAAACAACATGATGATCCCAGTGGACTTGTGTGAGTTGAAGGTCTAAGGAAAATTACAAACCCTTTAATCTAGGATAATGTGCTCTTATTGCGTATAATAAAAATTGTTCTCTGTGAAGATCTTGAAAAGGGGAACTTTTATCAAACAAATATAAGAAAAAATGTAATTAAAGAGGAACATGGAATTAAGACAGGAAAATTAGGTGTGTCATCTCCCTAATTAACACTTTGGCATGTCTTCTTGTTGCTTTTAAGTCAATTATACCAAGCTATCCATTTATACATCTATCTATGAAATTACCACAAAAATTTATTTAATAAAAGAAGGTCTAGAGAAGTAGATAAAAGAGTAGCATATGTCAAGGAATTTGAAATCTAAGAGCTTAGCTAGTCTGATGGAGATGCTGATCTGAATGACTACTGAAAGTCAGGAACATTGAGCTGAAGGATAAGATTGTGAAGCTGAAGGAGTTTTGGTTGTTGTTTCTGGGGTCAAAGCTACAACTTCATGGATGTTGAAGCAGTAAGCTCCATTCATAGCCCTTCTATACAGAGACTTTAAGTTATGCTAATGATTTTTGTTTTGAGAATTCAGACTATGAACCCAGGGATGAAAAGTGAACATGGGCTAGCTATCAGTAAGACAATGGGAATATTGGCACTCAAATACAGAAATAAAGTCTTATTTTTCAGGAAATGAACTTTTACATAGTTCTAAACAAATTATACTTGTGTCTTCAGCTCATATTCAACTAATTCTCTGCATTCTATTTCACAATCAGCTCTTAAAGTAAATAGCTCTAAAACAAATTCAGGCAACAGGTATATATGCAAGCCACATACCAGAAGTATTTTTAAAGATTGATTTTTGTCTACTCAAAGTTAAGAAGCTGAAGACTTCATTCATCAAATCTCAGTATATGAATTTGGTCTTTTTAGATGTAATTAGTACAGAAGCAGTCATGTTGGAGTAGGCTAGGTCTTAATCCAGTAGGTTCAGTATCCTTATACAATGTGTGTATGCAAGCCTGAATGTAGGGATGTAGGTAAGAGGTCTGTAAATCAAGAAATGCCAATGATTGACAGCAGAAACTAGGAGAGGAGCCTGGGACAGAGTCTGTCTCACATCTCTCAGAAGAAAGTAGCCCTGTCAACACTTGTCTTGAGATTTCTAGCATCCATATCTATGAAGAAATATGCTCCTAATGTTACAGCTACTTCATTTGATGTGAGGTTACAGGATCCACAATAAATTAACATTGGGTAAAGGGCTCAGTCTGAATGTCTAAACTTAATTTTCTTTTCACATGTAATCACCAGTAAATGACACAGGTATTAAAGACAGAGTATGTGAAGGCACTGAAAATGACTGTAGAACAAAGAGATATTAAAATTACAATTTCATTTTTTAAAACATTTTTATTTATTAAAAATATTTTTTTCTCACACAGTATATACTAATTATAGTCTCCCCTTCCTCTATTCCTCCTAGTTCTTCCTTACCTCCCCTCGCCTCCAGATCCACTCCCTTTCTTTCTCTCATTAGAAAAGTCTTCTAAGAGATAACAAGCAAATGTGACACAATAAAATATAATAAGCTGAAACAAAAACTATCATATTGAAGTTGGACATGGCAATTCACAAGGAAGAAACAAGTCCCAAGAGCAGGTACAAGACTCAGAGACGTACTGGTTCTCACAGTCTGGAGTCCTATAAAAACACTCAGCTAACAGCTATTCTATGTACACAGTTGAGCTGGTGTAGACTCGGTAGGCCTTTTGCTGCCCACTTCAGTCCCTGCGCACTCATGCATCTTGCTTTGGTGATGCAGAGGGCTTTGTTCTCCTGGTGTCCTCCATCCCTTCCAGCTCTTACTATTTTTATGACTTCTCTTCTTCAGGATTACCTGAGCTCTGAGTGGAGGAATGTGATGGAGACTTCCAGTTATACTCCTTCTTTGCATAGTGTCTGGCTGTGGGTCTCTGCATCTGTTCCCATCTGCTGCTGAAAGAATCCTCTGATGATGTCTGTGTAAGGCACTGTTCTATGTATATGCAGAATATTATTAGGAATCATTTTATTGATTTTTTTAGACCAGTTGTGTTTAGTTTTATCCTAGATCTATTGGCTTTCTAGTCTCTGATTCTTGGTCAGTCAAGCAGTGTCAGTTGTGTTACTTCTTACAGCGTGGGCCTTAGGTCAAACCAAACGTCTGTTGACTATTCCCACAAGTTCTGTGCCACCATTTCCCTAGCATAATATGTCGGCAGGACAGAATGTAAGTCGCAGATTTTGTGTCTCAGTTGATGTTTACATTTCTCTTTAGGTATCCTGCAGAGTACTTTCCCACACCAAAAAAGAGTGGAATGGAGGGGTGGCAGCTCCAGGTTGACTTCTCAATGTTCATTGAGCTGTGTGAGTATTGTTCTCAACCCTATGTCATTTTGTGGAGAGCAGTCTTTTGTCTTAGCAACAGTGTCATTTGGGGGTTTCCATAGGACTCCCTTAGCGAACAACTTAGTTGAATGAAATTTAGTCCTGTCACTGGAAGCCTTACCTGGCTACAAGAGATGGCCTGTTGAGACTCTATCTTCCATTACTAGGAGTCCTCATTAAGATCATCTTCATAGATTATAGACGTAGTGGAACATAAATATGCCTGTGTTGTTTATTTGTAGGTAAGAACTCAGACACTTTCGGTAGGAGTTCTGATTTTTTCCTAATGAATTTACCATGATCCTTGGTTGCTTGACTTATAGGTTCCCATGCTTCTATATATGCATTAAACTGTACAAAGTAAAACTTTTCTATATATCTAGAGTCAGCTCCATTTAGGATTTTTGCCTGCTCAGAATAGTTTCTGCTGAATAACTTCTTGCATTGACCTTCTTTAGGATGCCCAGTCTAAATTCCTCAGCCTACATCTTTATCTTTCATAAGGGAATTCAGAGCTGAGATAGTGCAAGCCTCATGTCAAAGATTTGAGGTCTAGCTCTTGGGCATCTTTGACCTACTACAGCCCCTATCCTTCTGTCCAGCTTGCCTAATTCCAATAAATTTTAGTCATCCTCTCTTCATGCTTTTGGTACAAAAATGAGATTGGATATGGATGCTAAAGCCATCCACTAAAAGAGACAGGTGCTATGTCTACAGTGAGAAGGATCTTCAATAGAGCCATACAACTTTTTTATTAAGAGACAAATTTGCTGTTTACTGCACAGTCTGATGACCCAGACACCAAATAGGACCATAATCAAATCTTGTCTTTATACAAAACAGTAGACTAATGAGGACAGATGATAATATGCTTTATAAGAAACCTGTGGCTAGTGTGAAACTATTCTGAAGTAAGCTTATGACACTTTAAGAACATCTTGATGCTTTAGGGTACTTAAATTATTTGTGTTATCACTTTTAAATTTTGAAAATAAAATGTTGCAAAGCTATAAACTTGCTGAGTCTGAATTTCTGTAATAGTAGTTGTCCTGCCTGAATAGGGAAAAATACTTTCTGAAGCATTTCATAAGTTAACCGTTAAACACCCATTACACTTGATTAAACATATTTATATCTTTGGTTATTAGACCAAGACAGGTGTTCAGAAGCAGAATCTTTCTCCTGTTGTTTATTCAGTTTTCTTTATGGATAAACTCTCTCTGGTCTTCATATACTTCTCCTTGAACATTTAGTTCAAATTAATCTGTCATGAAACTTCTTTGCTTTCACTGTTACAGCTGATTTTGTTCTTCTTAATTCCATTTACTTGAGGCATTTATCACAGGTTTTTTTTCTTCCTAAGTATCTTACTGTCTTGACACTCAGAGCAGATATATTTCTGAGTGGGCATTTTAACATTAAAGTTTAATCATAAAAGTAGTAAAATACAAACTGAGAGATAGAAATAAGAGTGAGCATAAATGAGGAATATTTAAACTATAATTTAATTTAAACTATAATTTAAACTATAAATGTATCAGAAGAGAAAACAAGAAAGAGAGCCGAGAAAACAGATGTTCAAGAGTAAGTGTCCATCTGAGTACCTTAGCTGCCCAAGAAGGACTCTGGTGTGGGCCTTCTGCCTCCCACCCCAGTAGGTAAGACTTGTGTGATTGATGAATTTCACAAAGAACATTGTTTATTTTCCTTATTCTCGGGGTTCATTTGTCTTTCCATGCCCTCCATTCTTGAAGCACAGCCCCCTTAAATAGATCCTGGCCTGTCTTAGCATTGCATGTGTTAAGATGGGTTAATTTCATTTTAGAGTGTGGCATCAAGAAAAGCTGACTGTTGGTGCAGATTTAAGTCCCTCTTCTGAGCTAATTTATTTGCTATCAAGCTGGCATCACTATCTTCACTATGTGACTCCTTGTCTATCTCTCTGTGTGTTCTGTATTTGTCAAGACTAATAGGGATATTATTTATTAACATTTTAAACTCATATAGTCAGTCCCTTTTTATTGAGATAATAAAATACTTGAGCCTAGTGTTTATTTATGGAAAGAGTTTTATGAAGATAGGTTTACTTTACTCTGTTTTTGGAAGTTAAGATCCCATGATAAGGTAGTCTCACTCTTTTGTGGTCTGCTTAGGATCCCTTGGCTATGTCACATTGTGACAGATGGCATCATGGTGGGGGGGGGTGAGGCAAAAAGGATGTATCATATGGCTGAGGCAGGAAGCCAGAGATAAGAGAGGAGTCAGTCTTGCTTTTTCATTGCAACCTTTTCCTGATAATTACAGGGCCCCACAAAACTGCATTAATTCCTACTTAAGGCAGCATATTTGATTACTTGATAAACACTGGATAGAACCCATCTCTTACATCATGACCAAGCTTCTAATACATGAACCCTTGAGTGACACACTCAAACCAGTATTAAGCCAAAAATGAACACTGAAGAGATTTATGAAGAGTGGTTGAGTAATATCAGAAATTTCCTGTGTTGTACACGAGTGCTGTCATAGGGAGTATCAAATGACCCACTCAGATTCTCTGTTCTGTATCCCATGGCCTAACTCTTGGACAACATACGGTAGGGGTGATTTTGATTCTAACACATCAGGATTGAAATCTGATGCAGCACAGGCTACAGTTCACAGCAGCCAACTCTCATGAAATTCTTATAAAGACAATCCTTTATCTTATGCTAATAAAGAACCGATCTATTTATGAAACTACATTTTTTATGCTTGTTATTTGCTCTGTGTATAAAATGTGTGGCAAACCATTTAATTTTCTAGAAACTATAGTTTACGTAAGCTAAAGACCCGTGTGTTCACGATTTGAAAAAATATTGAAAAATACATTACCAAGTAATAAATATTGTTAACTGAGTTAGTTGTGGCTTGTGATATAAATGCTTCTCAAGATATCATTTGACTGCTTTTACAGATGTGACATTCTGAGCTGACACTCCTTTGTTCTCATGTACTCACTCTGTATGTCATGATTCATCTTCATAAGCTCTGAGAATCTTGGATGTGTTTCCAGTTGAAGAATGATATTTGGCGGTGGGTATGGTTGTTGTTGAGAGGAGTTAGTCTATAGAAAAGATGTTCTGTTTTCACATACAATAAAATAGACATTGAAATTATATAAAAGATAGTGGGTCATGTAATTTATAATTTTAAGAATTGAGCAAACTCCAAATTAAAGGTCATCCAAATTTAAGTCATCCAGAATATATTATAAAATAAACAAAAGGCATTGATCCTATGACATCAACTAATATCATGAACTTGATAGAAAAAGACATATCACTTTTTTATTTTTCTAGTGGTGGGATACAGAAAAGTGATAAATGTGTCACAGTGCTATCCACTACTGCCCCCCCCCCATACTTATGGACAAAGACAGACATCTGGATAGAAAAGAACATGGAGGCCAATGAATTCCTTGGCATAATTTACTCAGGAAAACTCTTATTAAGGATGCAAAATTTTCAACTGTACCAGTCCTGAGTAATAGCAATATTAAGACCCAATTACACTCACAGCTTTCTTCTGGAAAATCATCTCTTTTGTTTTTCCATTTATTTCTTTGGTTACTCTGCTATCTTACATTAGATTTTCTGATTTTTTTTGAGGCTTGAAATTTATACTCGGCTTTCCCATTTGACTCAACCATGTTTTATTGATAATTATTTGTTACTGGTTCAATGCTGGATCTTGTGTTCATGAATTCTGTCTTGTTAAATACATCTGTACCTAACATGTACATGATAATTACTATGGGAGTTACTGATAGTCTCCATGCTACCTTCACACATGGTAACTTCTTATCCCTTTAGAAAGAAAGTGAGAAACACCATTTCTCAAAAGCAATGGAAAATGAAACCTGGTTATTTGCTTAATTTTAGGTTGTTCATGTTATAGACATATATCAAATTTATAAAGGCAGCATTTTGTATTTTAGTTTCAAATACCTGAAATTCTTCAGGTTAGAGTTAAATCAGTGGAGAAGTTGAGTTGTTATTTTTTCTTAATGATTTCAGCAGAACTAGAATCCAATCCACTAAGCAGTCCTAGGTTGTACCATATTTAGTTTAGAAAATTCTGTTTAAGAATTAGTGCTGTGTTAGTCTGAGTGATTTGCTGATTTAGCTTTACTTTTATCCCCATTTGAATAACTTGAGTATTTTGCTGTTCAATTTTTAGTTAAATCTTTCAGTCAGTTAACTTTACAAAGGAAATGACACAATAGTGAGTTGGAATAGAGGAGAAACATGATGTATTTTTTAAGAAGAAGGTGGCCACAATATCTAGTGCCTTGAATAAAGTGGTTCTATGTTCTGCTCTTAAGAATTTCTTCATCAAGCTCTCCTTAGGTCAGTTGTTCTCAACCTGTGGGTTGAGACCCCTTCAGGAGTCACATATCAGATATCCTGCATATCAGATATTTGAATTACAATTCATAACAGCAATAAAATTACAGCTATGAAATGGGAACAAAATAATTTTACGGTTGGGGGTCACTACAACCAAGGAACTGTATTAAGGGGTCACAGCATTAGGAAGGCTGAAAGCCACTACATTAGATGTTACTAAAGGAGTCACTCCTTTTAGTATCCTCACCAGAATATCAGCTGAGTGAGTTCCATTAGCTTTGGAGTCTGTTGTGAGATTCAATAGAGGCTGGAGAATAACAAGTAGAAGGTTGGCATCCAATTTATTAGTCCAATCTCCATCTTCCTACTCTGGATGCACAGAAGGTAATGCATTATGGGCACAATTGTGTTGCTCCTGACCATATCTATTAATAAAATCACAGTAAATTAAAATCAAGTTAAATGAAATAATTGTGGCCTAAATGAGATCATTAAATGCATTTTAAACAGAACTGATACTTTGAAAAGAAGGTATAAAAGAAAACCAAAATAAAAATCTAAAGAAAACAAAAAGATCAGAGTGTTCTAATCTCTATATTAGTGTAGTTAATGCAGGTATCAAAGAATCCAATATAAATACAGTTTGGGTAGGCATCATGCTCGGTGGTAGAATACTTGTCTAGCAGTTACAAGGATCTGGGTTCAGTTTCCCACACCACAGAAATGAATGCAATAAAGAATATCAGTCACATATTAAAAACTTTTGCTGCATTTTGTTGGTTTTTTCCTTCATAAGAATGTACAAAAGAGACAATTTCAATGTTTGCCATTTGATAAATAATTGGGAGAAATATTTAATTGAAAAAATATTTGAACATATGTTGAGCCTTTAACTAGATAAATAAAATTTGATACTATAGTTTGGATATGGCTTGTTCATTAAAGATGCCTGTGTAGAAAGTGGAGGTTCATGTAATGATGAGAGAAACTGCAGGACATTTATGATGCAAACCCTAGTGAATATGAGTTAGGTCATTGACACATGCAAATAGATCCATATCTATCACTCTGCACAAAACTCAAGTCCAAGTGGATCAAAGACCTCAACATAAAACTGGACAGACTGAACTTAATAGAAGAGAAAGTGGGGAATAGCCTTGATCACATTTCATTTGCTCAGGAGACAACTTCCTGAACAGAACACCAGTAGTGTAGGCACCAAGATCAACAGTCAATGAATAGGACCTCATGAGACTGAAAAGCTCTTGCACAGCAAAGGGCACCATCAATAGGACAAAATAACAGCCTACAAAATGGGAAAAGATTTTCACTAATTCCATATCTGACAGAGAGCTAATATCGAAAATATACAAAAGAACTCAAGAAACTAGACAAACCAGATAATCAACAAACCAAATAATCCAATTAAATATGTGATATGTATCTAAATAGAGAATTCTCAACAGAGGAACCTCAAATGGCTGAGAAACACTTAAAGAAGTGTCCATCATCTTTAGCCATCAGGGACATGCAAATCAGTATGACACCAAGATTCCATCTTAAATCTGTCAGAATGGCTAAGATCAAAAACATAAGTGACAGCACATGCTGTCCAGGATCTGGAACAGGTAGAACACGCTTCTATTGCTGGTAAGAGTTCAAATTTGTATACCTACTATGGAAATCAATATGGAAGTTCCTCAGAAAATTGGGAATCAGTCTACCTCAAGAACCTCAAGATGCCTTTCTTGGACATATACCAAAGGGACACTCCCTCCTACCAGAAGGACACTTATTCAACTATGTTCATAGTGGCTTTATTCATAATAGCCCCAAACTGGAAACAACCTAGATGTCCCTCAACCAAAAATCTGGATTTCTTAATTATACATTTTTAAATGAGCTGAATAAGTACAATATCCCAAAGAAGAGTATAAATATATATATATATATATATATATATATATATATATATATATATATATATATATAGTAACAAAAATAACTTTAAATTGACATTAATATACATAAATCCATACCAATGTAAAACATTTGATGTTAATAGTTGTCTTTTTAGCCCATGTTGCTATATCCCCACTAGATGATGACTGTCATGATCTACTGTGGACCGTGATGCAAGTACAGATAGCAAATGATAATCCAGATGTCAACACACCAGGTGAATAATTCTCTGATGGGGAAACCCCATCAGGCAAGACTTATGGACCACAGACTCTGAACACCATTGCTTCTGTCTGAAATTTCACATGTGCAAATATAGTTGTGGAATCTCCCCATTACCATGCATTTTCATGTAATGTGTACATGTAATATCATGATTACTTCTCAATCTTATGGGCACATATATCCATGGATGGTCAGTAAGATGACTTCTCATTAAGCTGTATAATTTTGATACATAGAAATATATTAGGATATGCTTCATAACTAGATCTATTATTCCACAAAGACTGTAAGACATTTAGGTCTTTTTATTTTTAAATCATTAACTCAGACTGACATAGGAGAATTCTCAGTTACAAACACAGCTTTTTACACATTTAGCTAAGACCTTAGAACAAATTCAAAAATAGATTAAGTTGTCCTTGGAGACAATGGGCTCAAGGACAAATTTCTAAATGTCTGTTCAACCAAAGTGAGACTGATAACATTGAGAGAGACATGGCTCTGTCTCTGATTGTTTACTGAAGAAATTCTTTGTGACCCTGAAAATGTCACTTCTATTTGTCCAGAGTTTAGCAATGAAACGGGGCTAGGGAAAGCAATGTAGAGAGCTGTGATGTAAAGAGTTGTGCTGAGTGTGTGTATATGGGTATATAGAAAAAGTGTGTGTAGAGATGTATGGATAGAAGAGAGATAGAGCATTAGCTGTATAAAGATGTGTGCAAGAAAGTAACTAGGTGGAGACAAAGAGATTTTTAGAGAGAAGTAGAATTTAGAAGAAATTAGAAACTAGTAGGAATTAAAACTTAGGTAGAATTAGAGTTGAAAAGAAGCTTTAGAATTATAGCTGACAAAGAATAAAAGAACATGATCTGAACAGTGTGTGTGAACTTATTATAAGAAACTTTTCTAAGTCATGCTCCTGTGAAGCACCATTGAGAGCTAGTCTCACAGGCTGCAAAAGATGACAAACTGTTGTAACCCACCATATGACCAAAAACCATCCACCACCCTCTTATGAATGTGGGGGTTGTGTTCTCTGGACTGCTTTCTGCTGTTCAAGGGTAACAACCTCATTAGGGAACCATGAGAAAATTGAGATAATGGTCAAGTCCTGGGAAAACTAGTTGTAACATTTGTTGCCCAGTCTCAGAACTGTTCCCATACAGAGAGATCAGTATATATGTTACCTGTTTGGTAGTCTTTGTTTGTTTATTTCTTTATGTCTGTAGCCAAGATTTTCAGGAGATCTCTTCTGATCAAACCTGATCTCTATTAACCTTGAGGGAATCTGCAGACTTTCATTTCCTGCGGAAACAAAAGCATAATCTCTTCCTCAATGCAATACATTTTTCTGACTTCCATTTTAAAATTAAGGCACCCCTAAAGTATTTAGGCTGGTTTAATTCAGTAGTCCCTTTTACAGTCCTTATCTCTCAGCAGCTGCCATTCACTCTTCAACATTCAAAAAAATTTAAAGTCAACACAACACTATACAGGATCCAGACTCCCTGTGTACCTCCCAACTTTAGGTGGTTTATTTCTTTTATATTATTTTACTCTCTCTTTAAAGACTCTACTTATTTTTAAACCATTTATTTTTTCCTATGACTCTCCATATCCATTTTCTTTTCTTTCTAAAGCCTAGGCATATTTTTAAACACATTGTAACCTGTTTTGAGTTTTTTTCCATTTGGACCTGTCTTCCCTGCTTGTCTATAGCCTTTTCTGATCGTGTGAGCCAAACCTTAACCTGCGAAGTGGCTTTGCACTGGCAGCTGGCTCAGCTACTCTAGGGTACGTGACCACTGCCTCAGTCCAAGCTGAATTTAATTTAATCAAATTGAAACATTTAGCTTGGAGCTGCATTCAACCCCTGAAACTCTGGGATATTGGTGCCCACACTGTAGCAGGTGTTTTTACTTAGCTTTTTGTTTCTACTGACCATGCTGGCTACTCAAGTGCTTGTTGTATGGCAGTCTCTTAAAGGAGCTGTATCCATTGGGTCTTTTGTCTGTTTGTTTGCTTATTTTTGTTTTTGTTTTCTTTTTTTGTTGTTTTTTTCATCTTTCTCGGGCCTTATGTGAAAATTTGGGCCCCATGTTGAAATGCCAAATGCAGCAGACTTTCTCGTGAGCCACAAAACAGCTCCCAAATCATACACAGAGATTGTTATTACTTATGAATGCTTGGCCTTAGCTTGGATTCATTTCTTGCTACATCTTATAACTTAATTTAACCCATTTCTCTTCATCTATGTTTTGCCTTGGGGCTTTTAAACTTCCTTTCATTCTGTATGTCCTACTCTGTGCCCGTCTGTCTGGCAGCTGCCTGGCTGGATGACCTTGGGCCTCTCCCTCTCTTTCTCCCTTTTTCTCTTCTTCTTTTTTTCTCTCAAGCCTAGATTCCTCTTCCTATTTATTCTCTCTGCCCACCAGACCCACCTATCCTTCTACTGCCTATCTATTGACCATTCAGCTTTTTATTAGACAAATCAGGTGCCTTAGGCAGGCACGGTAAAATATATGTAACACACCTTTACATAGTTTAACAAATGCAGCATAAACAAATGTAACACATCTTAGACTAATTAAACAAATGCAGCATACCATCACATAGTCAAAGTGATATTCCACAACATAAACAAATGTAACACATTATTACATAGTTAAATTAATATCCTATGACACCATAGTATCTACTTCTTTGTTCTGGATTCCATTCTTACAACACAGCAATTATTAATTTCGAATATACTGTTGTTGGACAGACAGTACTGTTTTCTATTTTCAGCTGATATTCTCCCTACTTCCACACCACATGCTTCCTCTGGAAAAATCAGCAAAACTGAATTTTTAAAATCAGAACTGTGTATGTATATAAGGAATAAATATTTAATGAAAATAAAGTGACATGTGTCCAGCAAATTGCTTTGAAAGTGTTTCTGTTGATTAATCCATAACAGACTTTTATTAAATATCAAGCACCGCTGAAGATAAAAACTTTCTAGGAGTGTAAAAGCCATTTTTCTCCTCTATCGAGTTTTGTTTTTAAACATGATATTAAGATAAGATATGCAAAGGGAATTAAAATGTTTTCTCTTTGTTAGTCTTTAGTGTCTGTTAATTCCTTCCCTAGCTGGCATCTTAGTTGCTTTTTTTCTGGAAAGGAAACCCAGATATGAGACACACTAATAAGATTATTGAGTAATGGTGGCTAAGATTAGTCAGTTTGCTTCATCTTAAAGTAGTATGAGAGGAAATTTTCATTGATATTTATTTGTGTGTATGTGTGTACCTGCATCAGATCAAGTGCCCACAAGTGCCTGTGGATGGTATCTGGTTCCCTGCAACTAGAGTTAAAGATGTCTGTCAGCAGATATATGGGATCTGAGAACAAAAATTGGGTCATCTGCAAGAAGAGTAAGCACTCTTAACTGTTGAGGCGTCTACCAGCTCTGTAAGTATTAACAATAAAAGTTGATTTGATATTATAGTTGCATTATTTGCAATAACAAATTCATGAGATTTTAAAAAATTACCTAACAAGATAATAATATTTTTTTATTTTATATTTAAAGCATCATTTTAATCACTGGCTATTTTTAAATGCTGAATATAGAATATTTTAAAATATTTTGAATAATTCTGGTTTGTAATAAATATTTATCACATGTATATATTTATTTCAGTTAATTGTTAAATTTTCAGGCAGATATTTATTATTTTACTTTTCTTAAGATCAGAGAGTTGTTCATACAGGAGATTCTATTTCTTAAAAACTTCTGTTATATCTCAAATATTTAATACTTGCTTTAAAATGATAATTACTTTCTATAGTAAGTAATATAGAGAATTCTCTATATCGCTCAAATTTCTAGCCTCAATTTTCCTGTGGAGATACCTAACCCCAAACTAAATTCTCTAAAGGAAAACAGCTAGTAAGTGACAAAATAATATTTTATCTCAATATCTCAAATCATTAGTCTTCAAGTGTAATCTGTTGGAATTTCATAGTCAGGTAACATAGGTGGGATTCAATTTGAATTTAACCTAAGGGATTTAAACTAATGGGAGACATCATTGTCTATAGGACTTTTGACTCCATTTCTCTAAGATTTCTTTTGTCTCTGTTTTATGGTATCCATCCACATTGTTCTTAATTCAAAAGCTCCAATCATTATTCAAATGTACATAATTTCTAAATGGACTTTCCAGCATTGATGTGTTTTTCTGGATCCAATACAATAGATGTTCCTACAATATGAAGTTCAAATATATCATATCCAATTGGGCCCATTTCAAACTATTACCACAAACCTGTTTTTTTTTCTTGTATTTACCCATCAGTAAATGCAACCACCATCCATATAAATATTTCTTTCATATTTTAAAAATACTTTCCTTCTTGTCTCTGTCACTTATTATTTACAGTCCACCCACATGTTCAGTTAGTGTTATCCTTTACATGTGCATTTCTTTGATCCACATCCTAAATCTCCTTTGCCACCTGCCTACCACAACTCATAACCATCTCTCTCCTTGATTGCTATGAAACCTGATTTGTTGTACATTGTTTACTCTAATCCACTTCCATTCTACTTAACACACTGCAGCTACAGAAGCACTCTTAATAGTCACATCACATGATCTATCTCCTTGCCAGTTTAAAGCTTGTAATGCTGATTCATTTTTAAGAGAGTTAGGCTTATTAATGTTACCGTATATAACTTTGTATTGAGTGTCTCTCAAGCCTCATGCTGTACCACTCCACAAGCAGGTAACATGTTTAGCTTTGATTACAGGGGGTTTTAGTTCTATTTGGTCATTTTCCTTGGCTCTGGTATTCTAGTGTAACAATGGACAAAGCATGACTGATCTGGTTTCATTGTAGTGGGTATAGGTTACCTAAAACGTACACTAGATGCCATTTTGACATCCACAATAGTAAAGAAATCCAATATGACTTCCTCTGTAAACTTTTCCCTATATCAGAAAAAGGTACTCGACTCAATATTGACTCTCCATTTTGGCAGCAAATTTAGTCCCTTGGGTGTAAACTTTTAAAAGAGCTCTTAGGGAATTTTTTTTTTTTTTTTTTTTTTTTTTGGTCCAAGGTGTCCCGATACTTAGCTACTTCACAACTTAGTATGAGAACCTGGAGCCAGTATGTGTTGCTCATTTTGTCAGCAAGAAGAATACAAGGGTTACAGGGCTATATTGGATTGTACTAGGATTTCAGAGGCAAGGCTGAGAGTCTAGGCCAAGTTCAGTTAGGTTAAATTCATTGGAAGACACCCTTGATTATGGGCAGGAGGTATACATATTGGGCAGAACTGGCCCAGAAAATAAGGCATGCATGGGAAGATAAAAATGTCATACAGGTTGGCCTTTCTAACTATGTTGCTCAATGGATATCACTATGTGCCTCCAATTGCAAAAAAAAAAAAATGTAGAGAAATTGATGACTGCATTGTTGAGTTCTGGTCTTACTTTGATCTAATCTTTCCTTGATATCTTTCTTTTGCAAAGGGAAATTTTACTGTATATAATTGAATATTGGAAGTTTGCAACTTTCATATACATACACATTTAAATTTTTGAGATTATAATATTGTGGTGATTTGAATAAGAATGGTCCCCATAGTCACATATATTTGAATGCTTTGTCATCAGAGATTAGTACTACTTGAGAAGGATTAGGAGGTGTGGCCTTGTTGGAGGGGGTATGTCACTGGGGGTGGGCTTTGATGTTTCAAGTTCCAGCTAGTCACAGTGTCTCTGCTCTTTTTGATGCATGCAAATCTGAATGTAGAACGCTCAGCAACTCCTATAGCACATGTCTGCCTATGTGCTGCCATGATCCCTGTATTGATGACAATATACTAATTTTCTGCAAGCCCCAATTAAATGACTGATATTTTACAAGTTGCCATGGTCATGGTATCTCTTCATAGCAATTGAATACTGACAGAAACTGGAAGCTAGTATCAGGGACTGGTATATTTCTATGATAGGCCTGACATGCTATTGTTTGAAGGAATATGGAAGAAATTTGGACTTTGAACCATAAACATGGTTATGTGCTTTCAATGGGGCTAAGAGGACTGTGCTCCCAGAAACACAGAAAAAAGGGGGAGGGTTAAGGGTGAGGTAGAATATGGGGGCCTAGATAAAGAAGTTTTAGAAGAGAAAAAATTTAGTTAAGTGACCTAGAAACCATTCTTGTGATATTTTGGCAAAGAATGTGGCTGCTTTTTACCCTTGTCCAAAACATCTGCCTGAATCTAAATTGAAGAGTTTTGGGTTGATGGCATTAGCAGAAGAGATTTTAAGACAGCCTTGTACTGAATGTATTATGTAGCTGTCTGTGGTCACTCTTATGAATATCTATAATAAAAAGAAGCAAAGTTAACAAGGAAAAATATAAAATGTACAGTTTGAGGAGAAAAGGAGCACTTTGAAATGTTATGGAGCTACATCCAGTGCTCAAGGGAATAAAAAGTTTAAAGAAAAGTCTGGTGCTAAATGGAGGAAAGGAAGTGGTAGGCTAACGAAAGACTCTATCCATCTAAGCTATTAACTTTTGAAAAATAATTAAAGAAAAGCTTAAGTAGTAAAAGAAACCATCAACAATATAGAGCTTAACAGTTGTAGTTGAATGAGGTTGTCATGTTCCAGCCCTCAAAAACATCAGAACTTGGCAGCTTTGGACTTGTGTTTATGACTATAGAGTCAAGGAGAATAAAAGAACGGGGTTTTGGAATAGCTGCATACTCCCGCTTCTGGAATTTAAGCTGTTCTATGGTGTCTTCTGTAATGGGTAGCTGTTCCAGCTTTGAACTGGTAGTACTACCCTGATTGAGGCTTCCAGTAACTGTCACACCTACAAAGTGGGGCCAAGACAGGAACCCTTAAGACCCGAGATCCAGATGTGCCGGCTCTTTTGGTTCCTGGATCCTGGATGCTGGGGTAGACCAAGCAGAGTTCTCCAGAGAACACCGCTGGAGTGCACTACACCTTTCCCAGACCCTGTAATCTATCCCTTTACTTGTAAGTTACCCCACAAAATAAACCTCCCTTTTAACTATGTAGATTTGCCTTAATAATTCTATCAATAGTCTTCCCTATGCCCATGGTTGAAATTCTCTGAAACCATGAGCTAAAAATAAATATGTATTCTCTTAGGTTGTTTCTGTGAAATGCTTTGCTCACAGCAGTGTAAAAATAACTAACATATTTGCTCCCAAAACAGTTCAGTTTACAGCTTGGTGGCAGGGACATATTAACTGTATTACTATTATGCAATGTTTTAGAAAAAGTATATTTAAATTTTGTCTCAAAAGTCAAATAAGCAAAAGTAAGGGATTGCAACCTCAGCTGAGCATGATACAAGAGGAAAGAGAAAAACAATGTGAATGATATGTCAGTTCAAATGTGGTTTTCATATGTGAAGATAGATGAATATTTATGAAGATTTATAGTATTGAGATTGATTTGTGTGCTTAGAATTTTAGTGATAAATGTTAACAATGCCCTTGTGGATTAAAAATAAAATGTTACAGTATATCTATTATTGAAGTTAAGTTGAAACCTCCTATCATTTGACTGGAAAGGTGAAATAAGCAGAAACTGTGTTAATGAGAAGAGCCATTTCAGTGTCAAGGTAGACAGTTCATGGTTTCAATCAATATTGCATATGAGTTATGTTTTTATTATACATTCAGAGGTGGAAGAGATGATTTAGTGGTGAAGAACCTGGGTACTCTCCCAGAGGACCAAGTTTCCATTTCCAGCACCCACATGAAAGCTCACAACAGTAACTATAGTTTCATGGAATCCAACATTATCTTTTGGCCTTGTTAGGCACCAGGCATGCACACTATGCACAGACATATATACATGCAGGCAAATATCCATATACATAAAATTGAAAAATATGTAAATATGTTCTAATTAAATATTTTTCTTAAAAATATTTTTTTCTTCAAAGAATAAGATGGATTCCTGCTGTGGAATATTTTGTAAGCTGTGAATGTGTTGCTCTGTTTGGTTGATAAATAAAAGGCTAATTGGCCAGTAGCCAGGCAGGAAGCATGGGTAGGTTAAGTAGACATGGAGAATTCTGGGAACAGGAAGGCTGCGTAAGAGGATGCCAGTTTGCTGACCAGGGAGCAGCATGTAATTGCACACATGTAAAGCTACAGAACACATGGCAACATATAAATTAACAGAAATGGGCTGAGTTTAAATGTAAGAGCTAGTCAGTGGTAGGCCTGAGCTAATGGTCAAGCAGTTTTAGTTAATATAAACCTCTGTGTGTTTACTTGGGTCTGAGTGGCTGCAGACCAGGTGGGACATAGGAAAACTCCAGCTACAGCAACATTCTCAAATGAATCTACTTTACTGCCTGCTCCCTTCTTCTAGATAAAAGGGAATAAGAAATAGGAGGCTTAACCTCTGTGTCTCTGGCTAACAATGCCATTAAGCAAATGTAAAATCTATGAACTCTGATTTGAATTTATCCTGAGTCATAAACCTGAAAGCATATTAATAACTCATAAATGGCTTTAGAGACAAATGCTACCTGATGTGATATTTATTGGCACTTCCTGTATTAGTTCAGTAATGGTTGAGATGATGTAACAAAATTACTAATTGAATATGATGTTTATATAAAATTTTATTTAAAACATTGTAGCACTTCTTGCCAGGAGAAGTGGGTGTGCATTTTCTGGTATACCAAATAATAAATTAAAGGAAATGAAAAATAACCTTGACATCAGCTTAAAAAATCTTAGGGAGGAATCATTTCCAAGACAAAATAAATATGTAAGGCATTGAAATATAGTCATTTGAATAGTCTCTACAATCCCAAGCCTAAATTAATTTCTTTGTATATATTCTAATAACACATTACTCTGAGTAAATATATTTCACTTGAAGAACAAAATGCTTCCTTCCCAAATGCACTTTCTTTATTGTCTGCTAATTTTCTAATTAATGTTATTAGTCACTTATTTGAAATAAGATATTGATTCCAGAAGGATACTCTGAAAATATATAATTACAACAATGTCTGAAAGTGTGTCTCTTTTAATTTTAAATAAATATATAAGAAACTCTGTGGTGGTATTGTAATTGTACTGAAATGTGATTTTGATTGTATGTTAATAAATAAAGTTGCCCGGGGGTCAGAGCTATTAGAGCCATAGACAGAGTGTGGCGGTGGTGGCACACGCCTTTAATCCCATAGATCTCTGTGTGTTCAGGGATACAGCCAGCATTGGAGACATATGCCTTTAAGACCTAGGGGGCTGTACATTCAGACAGTGACAAGGCAGTCACGTGTTTGGGTTTACAACCAATGAGAAGGCAGAATGACTATGGAAACGACTGACACACAAGGAAATAGCTCTCTTTCGAGAAGCTGGGACACAGCAGGAAGAAGGGTAAGATTTTAGCTCTGAGCTCTGACCTCTTGGCTTTCTCTTTTACATTGTTTCTGTGTTTCTGATTTAATAAGACGGTTGGTTACATCTACAAAACTCTGTTGTAGGTCAGGTCTTATGTTTGACATATAATGCACAAAACACTGCATTTTAATAACAAATGTCTGTGCTCCTCATCTTGACCACAGGCCAAACCATTGCAAAGACAGTGAGAAAGAAATAGTAATTGAGTGAGATAGTTTATTTAACCTCTCAACATTCCTGCAAAGGAGATAATTTAATCTTTTCAAATATCCACAGTTTTGGAGCAATTATCTGGCCTCTCCATTCTAGATGCTGAAAGCCAAGGTTACACATGCTCAAAGGAAGATGACCATATATAACTGCAAAAGGGTGAATTGTGTTTCTCCTCTTGCTTAGGTAATATGAAAAATAATAATTACAAGTTTTATGGACTCACAGAATAAACCAGGATCCACAATGGTTTACAAAAGCAGCCAACATTTGTTAAAATTTTTATCATGAACATCCGTATAAGATGAGGCTCTCTTATTTAACAGGTTTATGGATCACCATTTCTAAAGTAAAACTTACAGATTATTTATATAGGAATTCTTAATTTCTTTTGCACACTAATAAGTTAAGAGGTATACATCCAAAATGTTATATTACATGTTCAACTCTCATTATCTTAAATACTAGTATAGTAATAAAAGCTATCATTTATGATCCTACCCTGGACCTCGCATCTGGACAAGAGGTGAGTGCCTGGGCTCAGACCCAGAGAGATATGCCCCTAGATCCCATCCCTGGGCACCAGCCATTCTGGGGAAGACCTACCCAACTTGGCCCCAAGTTCTGGCCATCAAGCAGGATCCCCTCCACCCCCACCAGGAAGATTCCCCTTCCCCAAGACCCCTAGCAGACACTGCAATCTCCACGCTGTGCCCCCATGCCCATTGGCACGAGACCCCAGCCACATCCTGAAACTTAGAGACCAGCCCTCAGCTCCCATCCCACCCTGGATCTCCCATCTGTACAAGAGAGAGAGAGGCTTTCTGAATCTCTCAGCTCTGTCTGGACCAAGAATGCTGATAAGACCAAGAACAAATCAAAAAGGAGATGGGCAGACGTCAAGGCAGAAGTACATACAACAAAATGAAAAGCAATACAGCATCACCAGAACATAGCCCTCCTCCAACAGCTAGACCTGAACATCACAAAATGGAAGAAGCAGAAGAAAACAGCCTTATGAATAACATCATGAAGAGGGTAGAGGTTTATATAAAAGAAAACACAAATGAAATTGAGGGAAAGACAAATAAAAATGGGAAGAATGCTATAAAAAAACTAGAGAAAAGGACAAATAAAGCAGAAGAAAACAATAAATCCCTGAAAGAAAATCATGAAAAAGCCATGAAACAGATAAAGGAAACAGTCCAAGACCTGAAAATGGAAATAGAAAAAATGAAGAAGACACAAACAGAGGGAATGCTAGAAATAGAAAATCTGAGTAAATGATCGGGAACTTCAGATGCAAGTATAACCAACAGAATGCAAGAGATTGAAGAGAGAATCTCTGGCATTGAAGATACGGTAGAAGAAATAGATTCATCAAAGAAAACACTAAAGCCAACAAAGTCATGACCCAAAATGTCCAAGAAATTTGGGACACCATGAAAAGACCAAACCTACGAATAATAGGGATATAGGAAGGAGAAGAATACCAACTCAAAGGCACAGAAAATATATTCAACAAGATCATAGAAGAAAACTTTCCCAACTTAAAAAAGGAAATGCCAATGAAGATACAAGAAGCCAATAGAACACCAAACAGACTAGACCCCCCAAAAAGTACCCTCACCACATAATAATTAAACAACTAAACCTACAGAATAAAGAAGGAATATTAAGAGCAGCAAAGGAAAAAGGCCAAGTAACATATAAAGGCAAACCCATCAGAATAACACCCGATTTCTCAATGGAGACTTTGAAAGCCAGAAGGACCTGGACAGATGTAATGCAGACACTAAGAGACCATGGATACCAGCCTAAACTAATATACCTAGCAAAACTTTCAATCATCATAGACGGAGTGAAAAAGACATTTCAAGACAAAGCCAGATTTAAACACTACTTTTCCACAAACCCAGCCCTACAGAAACACTAGAAGGAAAATTCCAACCTAAGGAAGTCAGGTACACCCTGGAAAACACAGGCAATAGATAATGCCACAGCAGTAAATCCCAAAGAAGAGAAGTACACACACACTACCACCAAAAAGTAACAGGAATGAACAATCACTGGTCATCAATATCCCTTAATATCAATGGACTTAATTCACCTATAAAAAGACACAGGCTTACAGAATGGATATGAAAGCAGGACCCATCTTTCTGCTGCATACAAGAAACACACCTCAAATTCAAAGATAGATACTACCTAAGAATAAAAGACTGGGGAAAGACTTTCCACTCAAATGGTCTTAAGAAGCAAGTGGATGTAGGCATCCCAATATCCAGCAAAATAGACTTCAAACTAAAATTAATCAAAAGAGATCAAGAAGGGCATTACATACTCATCACAGGAAAGATGCACCAAGATGAGGTTTCAATTCTGAACATTTATGCCCCAAACACAAGGGCACACACATATGTAAAAGAAACATTACTAAAGCTTAAACCACATATAAAACCCCACACATTAATAGGAGGAGACTTCAATACCCCACTTTCACCACTGGACAGATCTCCCAAAATGAAACTTAACAGAGAAATAAAGGTCTTAACTGATATCATGACTCAAATGCACTTAATCGATATCTACAGAATATTCCATCCTAACAAAAAAGAATATACCTTCTTCTCAGCACCCCATGGAACCTTCTCTAAAATCAACCACATACTTGGCCTCGAAGCAAATATTAACAGATACAAAACAATTGGAATAACCTTCTGCGTTCTATCAGACCACAAATGCAGATGTAACCAACTGTTTTATTAAATAAGAAACACAGAACCAATGCAAAGAAGAAAGCCAAGAGGTCAGAGCTAAGAGCTAAAAACCTTACCTTATCCTTCCTCTCGTGGTGGTCCAAAAGAGACCTACCTCCTGTGTCTGTCTTTTTTTTTTATAGAGTTTCTGTTCTGCCTTCTCATTGGCTATAAACCCAACCAAATGACCTCCTAGTCACTGCCTGTCTGTACAGACCTCCAGGTCTTCTATGGCTGGTATTGAGATTAAAGGCGTGTGTCTCCAATGCTGGCTGTATCCTTGAACACACAGAGATCTACCTAGCTCTGCCTACCAAGTGTTGGGATTAAAGGTGTGCACCATGAACGCCCAGCAACTCCACTATGGCTTACTATTAGCTCTGACCCCCAGGCAACTTTATTTATTAACATACAAATAACATTTTAGTACAAATAAAATATCACCATATTTCCCCTTTTCTAATTTAATAAAAAGAAAAAAGGAAAAAGTTTATGACTAACATAAGCCAAACTATATACAAAAGTACAATAACTATATACAATATATACAAGTAATAAATACCTAAACAATGTCTAGTCCATTTGTATTTGACAAATTCAGAGAAAATAATTCCATTATCTAGCCTATTTTGGTAATTCCAAAATGTATCTAATTCACTTTCTATCCTAATTAATATTCAGCTATAACTAACTAATCTTCAACTCCCTCAGAGATCCAAGAAGGAAATAATATTACCTAATAAAAAATAAAAACAGGAAGTGCATGCAAGCAGCTTCCAAAAATAATGTGAGTTGACAGAAACAGCCAGCTGCCTGGACAGTCACTGAGGTTTCTCCACAGTGTTGGGGCATCATCTTAAGCCTATAAGCTTAGCGTATCTGAGACTCATTTGTGAAGTAGGATGAAAACAAGGTCAATAGTTCGACCTCACATTGGGTGATAGCAGTCCATGTACCAGAAACACCTGAATTCCACTAGTGTCCTGTCATGTTTCAGGATTATAAATTCTGGAAATTGTTGATTTTTTTTCAGCTGTCCATTCTTCTTGGCTATGTGTGTGTGTGGCTTCATCTCAGCATCCTGTTCTTCTCCATATCCCTCCATTAAATGCCAGTCTACTATTGAGAGGTGTGAGTTTAGTTACTCTTCAAGAATAACTGTTTCCATTGCACATCAGAAGCCATCTGCCCACTGACTGTTAAGCTGCCTTCAAAGAAAAGCACACTGTACCTTTTCTGGATTGCAAAGGCCACTTCAGGGATGGTGCTATATTGTCCTGGCCTCAGAAGATGTCTTCTGATAAAGCCATAACAACACTTGTTTTGGCAAGAATCAGTAGTCCTTTGTTTCGTGTCCTGCCTGTCCTGTTTGTCAGCAGTTGATTCAAGGATACTTTGTTGTCCAGTGGCTAACTTTTGTCACAATGAAAGTTAACTCAATATGCAGTTTCTTCAATGCCCACATTTTCTCTGAAGTAGATTGGTACTGCCAGGAGCCAATATGTCTCATAGCCATAACAAAAAGAAAAATTTTCTAAGTTATTAAAACATTTTAAATGCCATATTCTGTAGATCTCTGAAGAGTTTTAAGATGATCTGTCTATCTAAAATGTATCTGCTCAATTTTTAAAACATACCTAATATGACTACAAGTTCTATTATAATGTCTAACTACTAACTTACATCTCTTTATATCCTAATAGTTGGTAATAATAATATTCAAGAACCAGAAAATAGTATTACATTGTTAAATGAATGGTATAAGTACAATTAGAAATATACATATAGCATTTTCTAACAATATAAATTTCAATATAGATAATTTGTATACAATATAAAACAATCCAACCCAATGTAAAGTTAGATTTCAACATCAACAAAAGCTACAGAAAACCTACAGTCTCATGGAAACTGAATAATGCTTAACTGAATCACCAATGGGTTAAGGAAGAAAGAAAGAAAGAAATTAAAGACTTCCTAGCGATCAACAAAAATGAAGACACCACATACCCAAACTTATGGGACACTATGAAAGCAGTGCTAAGAGGGAAATTCATAGCACTAAATGCCCACATAAAGAAGTTGGAGAAATCTCATACTAGTGGCTTAACAGCACACCTGAAAGCTCTAGAACAAGAAGAAGCAAAGTCTCCCAGGAAGAATAGACGCCAGGAAATTTTAAAATTGAGAGCTGAAATCAATAAAATAGAAGCAAAGGGAACAATACAAAAATTAGTTAAACAAAGACTTGGTTCTTTGAGAAAATCAACAAGATAGACAAGCCCTTATCCAAACTAACCAAAAGACAGAGAGAGAGCATTCAAATTAATAAAGTCAGAAATGAAAAGGGAGACATAACAACAGACAATGAGGAAATCCACAGAATCATCAGGTCATACTTCAAAAATCTCTATTCCACAAAACTGGAAAATCTAAAAGAAATAGATAATTTTCTGGGTAGGTATCACATACCCAAGTTAAATCAAGACCAGATAAACTATTTAAATAGTCCAATAACCCCTAAGGAAATAGAATCAGTCATTAAGAGTCTCCCAACCAAAAAAAGGCCAGGACCAGATGGTTTCAGCACAGAATTCTACCAGATCTTCAAAGAAGAGTTAATACCAATACTCTCTAAATTGTTCCACACAATAGAAACAGAAGGAACATTACCAAACTCCTTCTATGAGGCTACAATTACCCTGATTCCTAAACAAAACAAGGATACAACAAAGAAAGAGAACTACAGACCAATCTTCCTCATGAACATTGATGCAAAAATACTCAATAAAATACTGGCAAACAGACTCCAAGAACATATCAAAACAATTATCCACCATGATCAAGTAGGCTTCATCCCAGGGATGCAAGGGTGGTTCAACATACGAAAGTCCATCAATGTAATACACCATATAAACAAACTGAAAGAAAAAAAAAACACATGATCATCTCACTTGATGCTGAAAAGGCATCTGACAAAATCCAACACCCCTTCATGATAAAGGTCTTGGAGCGATCAGGAATATAGGGAACATACCTAAACATACTAAAGGCAATTTACAGAAAGCCAACAGCCAACATGAAATTAAATGGAAAGAAACTCAAAGCGATTCCGATAAAATCAGGAACGAGGCAAGACTGTCTGCTCTCCCCATACTTATTCAATATAGTACTTGAAGTTCTAGCCAGAGCAATAAGACAACATAAGGAGATTAAGGGGATACAAATTGGAAAAGAAGAAGTCAAGATTTCCCTATTTGCAGATGACATGATAGTATACTTGAGTGACCCCAAAGATTCAACCAAGGAACTGATAAAGCTTATAAACACCTTCAGCAACATAGCAGGATACAAGATCAACTCAAAAAAATCAGTAGCCCTCCTATATCCAATTGACAAACAGGCTGAGAAGGAAATCAGAGATACATTACCCTTTATAAATAGCCACAAATGATATAAAATACCTTGGGGTAACACTAACCAAGCAAGTGAAGAACCTATATGACAAGAACTTTAAGTCCCTGAAAAAAGAAATTGAAGATGTCAGAAAATGGAAAGATCTCCCATGCTTATGGATAGGCAGGATTAACAGTAAAAATGGCAATCTTACCAAAAGCAATCTACAGATTCAATGCAATCCTGATCAAAATACCAACACAATTCTTGACAGACCTGGAAAGAAAAATACTCAACTTCATATGGGAAAAAAAACACAACAACAGGATAACCAAAAGAATTCTGTACAATAAAACAACCTCTGGAGGCTTCACAATCCCTGACCTCAAGCTCTCCTCTAGAGTCACAGTAATAAAAACGGTTTTGTACTGGCATAAAAACTGACATGTGGACCAATGGAATCAAATTGAAGACCCTGACATTAATCCACACACCTATGAACATATAATTTTTGACAAAGAAGCCAAAACTATACAATGGAAAAAAGAAAGTGAAATCATATGACTTCCTTCTTCTTTATCTTAATGGTAGCTGCCCAAATGTTGTAAAGTGATGACAGACCATATGGTGTTCTTAATCGTGGCTGCCCATGTGGTTGTTTGTAGTTAATTATGGTAGTGGCAGACCACACATTGTTTTCCAGAGCAGTTTAAATTTGGGTTACAAGTTTTACAGATTATACCATACCAAATTTATTAGCTTTTTATATAACAAGGTAGAATAGTATCAAATAAATTCTGTCATTACCTCAGATTTAGGGCAAGAAAAGTAGAGGGCAAAATCTGAGCCCCAGAAGCTAATTGTGAGCATAGCTGAGCTGTTACCAAGATACACAGAACAAGTAAACTCAGGCAGTCAAAACCAATCAAAAAACATACTGTGTCCACATTTCCATCCATACACACAGAATAGGTGGGACTTGTCTGTTTGTTTGTTTTGAGACAAGGTTTCTCTGTATAGCTTTGTGCCTTTCCTGGAAATTGCCTCTGAGACCAGGCTGGCCTCGAACTCACAGAGATCAGCCTGCCTCTGCCTCCGGAGTGCTGGGATTAAAGGTGTGTGCCACAGAAAGATGAACAAAAGTTTTCTGTGGGAAAGTATCAAATGACTACCAGCAGCAGCAGCACTGACAGCCACTGACATTACCTGGCCCACTCAGCACTGTTGTTCAGAATGACTGTTGGCCCCAGAACAGGAGGGTGGTGGGAGGGATGGAGACACAGACAGTAAAAGCATGAGATTGCAGGTAGGCCAAAAAGCAGGGGGTGAGGGTGTAGGGTGGCAGGGAGGGGTGGAGATGTAGACAGACATCAAGAGGGAAAAGGGACAGGAATGCAGTGCTCTCATACCTGGATGAGGGAGACAATCTGGATAAATTTCGTAGTGATAGTGGATTGGATTTGACTCAGAAGCACCCATTCACAAGCTGCTATCTGGAGACTGAATACTATGGCGGGACACCCCCAAGATAGTCTGGGGCCAAAATGTCACACATGGAGGGGGATCCTTGGGTATCCCCATGCTGGATGTCTCCCAGACAAAGGAACTCCAAGGGGTGAGGATTGTCCTTACCCCTTCTGGCCATTTTTCCTGAGTGAGGATTCATATTGTCTCAAGCGTGGTTTCTCAACTTTTGTCCTCACTCAAAAGACCTGCTACTGGCACCATACATCTCAGTCTTTCAGCCCATCTGGCCCCTATTCCTGTGTGATGGCACATGGGACAACTTGAGCCCACTTACTCCACAACCCATAGCCTTTAGATGAAGATCCACTGCTATCTTGCACTGTCATCAGTCAGAACTCAGTGGCCTCCACACCAGGCAGCCCACCCTCCCTCTGGCACTGCTGCCTTTATTGAGGCTTGGTAGACTCAGAAAGCCTCCCTTATCTTCTGCTCCTTCCTGACTTTTTCCCACCATGCTTTCTCTCAGTCTATGCCTGAAATCCTATAAATTCTTATCTCTAGCTTTTTAAGTTGGTCAGCTGACAGTTTCCTTGGAAGTTTTTTCCATCATTCTGTTAAAAAAAATTTGGTTTCATATGTGCCAATGGAAATGTATGAGTGATGTGGCCACATGAATATGTTTCTGATTGACTTTTGAAATCTTGAGTTTGCATATTCCATATGTGTTCTGTATGTCTTGAAAGAAAAAAAAAACTATGTGAACATGTATGTAGTCAGGTTCCAGAGGGTGATCCTGTGGTCAAGTAGGCACGATCTTGACTAAGATCAAAGACAGACAGGTCCATCACCAAATCTGACAGGGACAATCACGTGGTTGGGGCCATTGTCACTTCTTGTTTGTGACTCAAGCATGGGCAGGGTACCTGGTACTCAGGCTGTCTATGTGGGAGGTCAGGAAACCTCCACCTCAAGCTACACGTTGTTTTCCAGTCCTTGTTTTAAACCAAGGACTCAAGACTCAGGTTTTGGCCTGGTGCTTCTCTGTGGCCATTCAGGTGCTCATGTGGGCAGGGCCCAGAGACCTATCCTCCCAGGTTCTTGGGCATCAGCAATTGCCACATGCTGCTGATATGGCCAACTTGCCAGCTCATTTTATAGATAAAACAATCAAGCCTTACTTTTTAAAAAGCTACTAGGTCTCTTGACATAAAAAAATGATTTAAATGTTTCTGATTACTTTTCCCTTCTATGATATTGTTATATTAAGATTATAAAATTTCAGATTTTTAACATTAACAGAATTCTGATACTATTTGGGTTACAAGTTCAAAATTTTAGATTTTATTTGGTTGTCTTCTAAATATAAACTTAAACTTCTGATCAAACCAGAGACATCTCTGTTCAATTTCTACCTGGCTCTCTCTAAACAAAAAATGTACATGCTTTTAGCACAAATATGTAATTTTGCTAGGACTCAAGGGTGTAAGTCTACTCCTGGTATTTTGCAGATACTCATTGCCTGCTTTTCTATGACATGGATTTCAATACTGATTGGTAATACTAGTATATCTAAAACTTTTATGTTCTTTTATAAAAAAATATATATATATATATATAAGCTTCAAAGGATCAAAGAAATCACGAAACTTGGATCCACTTTACAGAGGTCAAAAGGATTCCAGATAAATGAGTTTTTTTCACCTGTCCATTTCTGAGGATTGCATTTTTCTCTCTCCTGGTCTTTTCTTCCCAATTACTAAGACCATGGGACTAAACGTTCCAAATAAGTTCATAAATTTCAACTCTTGTCTCTAGTTTATATCTGTTTCAGTGGGCTTCCATTGGCTGACTGACACATCCAACATGAGCTACTGACTTCAACTTATGAGCCATGCATTTACTGAAAGCTGATATGGACCAAGGCAGCTGATGTGAACGCTCCTTGTTTCTAGCTATATCAAACCAAATGCTTCTGATTAATATCCCATTGCCTGAATTCTCTCTTTACCTTTGACTAGCCTCACTAGGCTCTGATCATCTGCACTCCATTTCAGCTTCAAGCAGTTATGGAAGAGAATATGTCATTCCATACTCTCTGCTCCCAAAACAGGCTAGAAGGATAAGTTAAAGGTAAACCCCCTGGCATAGGGTACAAAATAGCTACCTAATACCCATTGATATACCAGGAAACTGGACCCAATATTGTTAATTGATAGATTTATTAACTAACTAGAATGGTTCTGCAATAAGATAAGACACTTGACCTCCATTATATAGAACCAAAGAGTTATTATATGACCTTAAGAAATTATTATTTCTATATAAGTCATTCAGGATTATAATCTGGCTGTACTCAAAGATCAGATCAAAACTACAGGGCCTTAAAATGGTAATAGATGTAGATATCTCTGCCAATGGCCTAAAAATGTCTCTCTTTATTCAAGGTCTATTAAGGCTCAATAATGTAAGCATCCTGCTAACTTCATTAAGCTATAACTAACTGGGAAAACTATATGTCCAGGTTTAATGTATATGTGCTCTCAAAATTAAGCCTAAATAACATTTGATTTTGTTCTCCTGATCTCATCATGATTTTGACAGCCACATGGCTGACAGTCAACTTTTACTGAGGTTTACTAAGGTTAAAAAAATATATTTAGTCTTAATGAGTTCTCTGTTCATTTCATTTCCTTCTAGAGTAAGGAAACAATAAGTCTCAAATATCTTAGACTGGTATGAAATTTATCTGTTCAGATTAACAAAAGCTAACTTAAGAAATTTACATCTATGTCTTTGCCAAATGTTCAACACTTCCATTCAGTACATTTCTTCTGGTTATAGATTTAAGATAAATTTCATCAGGCTGAAACCAGGCCCTAGAAAATGTTCATACCTTTTAACCCCAAACCATAGCTTTCGCTATGACATGAAGATACAAATCTGTTGCAGTTGTTTTACACACTTACAGGTTCCTGCATAGGTCCATCCTTCCTGCCAGATTTGTGCCAAGACCAACCCTCAGGGGCTCTTCAGATATACAACCAGCCCCTGAACAAGCTTTGAGGATGCCAACCCCTGACTGAGAATGCCAACCAGGTGACTACTGGCAGAGAAACAGCAGGTGTGATGTCTCCTGTACTCCTGATTTGGCATGCCATTCCCCCAAGGTCATCACTGCTGGTACCACCACTCCATACTCAATGGCATAACCACTCTTATGTCTCATTCATTCACCTTGCCTCTTCTGTACAACCAGGGCACATCTCCATTTCATTATATCTGGCAGTTATCACTTTTCCCATGGCTATCCCTGATGGCCCATGATAACAATCTATTTTTTTTTTTCCTAGCAACCTGCCTTCTCAGTTCTCTCAAGGAACATATACCCAAGATCTCTATAATGACAGCTAACTGAATGCTTCTTCATTTACAGCTCCCACCATGTGTGACCCTAACTCCTAACTTCTCCCTCCTCACTTTGGACCAAAATCAGCAGGAAACAATCTTGAGAATTCAGCACCCTCACTTGCTATCCATAACTCACCTTTCTATAATAATAAAAAAGGAGGAATGTTAGGACCTTCCCAGGGTCCTGATGTCATCTTATATAAAGTCCTCTTTAAGAGAAAACTCCTCCCTCCTCTCTCTTTTTCTCTTTATTCCCATGAGGTGTGTACCTCTACTCTCTCTTTCTCCTCTTTCTATCTCTCTCTTTCTTTCTCTTCTCTCCCCTTCTCCTTTAATAATAAACTTTCCACATGCTCACTGTGTCTGCATGGTGTAAGTAATTTTCCACCACTCCACACAACAGCCTACTGACATGTCTATGTGGTGTGTCCCCCTCACCCACTGGGGCACCCTGTCAAGGCTTCCTGCATGCTGTAGCATAATACTTCGCCTTGTGGCTTTTACTCATGGTTTCTCCTTTTTCCTTGAAACCACTCAGGAATGTTCTGGTCAGATTAAACATGAATTTATTAATTTGGCATGATCTGACTTATTGCTTCTGTGGAGGATGCCCACTAAGTGGAGATATTTTTTCTTATCATATGCAGTCCTCAATGCACAAGGAGGCATAGTTACAAAAAACTCAATTCAAAGTACATATCTTTTTTTTTTCAAGCACATGGATTCTAGTGATAGACTACATGTATTAGTTTAAGGGTCTAAGGAAAGATCTGGCCTGGTCTTGGTCATACAGATAGTATAGAGGTCCTTTGGTGTATTAAAGTACATATGTCATCTCCCTTAGGGATGGGTTCTATTGACTGAGAAACAAAACTATAGATAAAGGGCTATGGAAGGAGAGTCTGGGATAAACATTCTGGGGTTTTTTGGTGAGGTCTGGCTCTAAAGACAGCAAAGGTCACCAGGTCATTAACAGCATCCACTCCCCATCCTTCCTGCTAGAAAATAGGTATTCATTTCCTCCTTTGAGGAAACAACTATGCAGGATTAACATTCCTGATTTCTCCAGCGATTACCTTTGAGCATTTGTGCCTTCTATAGAATATAATATCACATGAGGAGAACTGCTTCATTGGTTGAATTTTATTCAAAAAACAAATATCTCTGACATACTTGTCTTTTGACTAAAACATCAGTCTTCATGAAGAAGAAGAGGTAGCTATGTCTACAGGAAAAGGGAGCTTCACTCTTGAGATAAAACATATAATCAACATAAATGAGAGAGATTAAATACAATATAATTATGAACAGGAAAAAGTCCTAATTTCATTTTTTAAACCATTTAATCCTGACACTGAGATGTCTGATAAATTTCTCAGCTTCATAAAGATGGCTGATGGTAAGATGAAAAGCAGAACCCTAGTTTCCAATATCTGTTCAAATACTGGATGGTGGTATTTAAGAAGTCTAAGAATCAGATTAAAGATTGCATATTGTTGACAGAATGTATTGTTGGAAGACAGTACTATTCAGTGAGAATTAAGGATTTGGTTCTGAGTTCTAACAGAGAAGAAAAGTGTCTGTAGTCAGAAGGTAATCCTATAGCAATGGGCCTAAACATATTTCAGTATCCTACTCTGGGGGCACTAGTTCCAACTCATCTTTGAAACATTTTTACCAAGACATAATATCATATAAATGTCCAATAAGATGTTTAATATTAAATCATTCCTCAGAATATTCCAACAGATTGGTTCAGACGGAAATTTCAAGGACATTTCCTGATTTATAGAGAAATTATCTTTTATTCCATGTACTCAGGTAACCAGTAGAATCTTATTGTTTCCTTATATCTTTGACTTCATCTTTGAGGTGTCTGTTTAAGGCTAGATGGGTTGTTCATCCCAAGTGTCTAAGACTCTAGGGATAGGACTCAAATGACTGTTAGATCTCTGAATAAAGCTCTTATCTCCTATAGAGACAAACTATCAGTTTATAATAGCAGCTTAGATTATCAGGACGAGTCCACTGATCTGTTCACATGTATAGAATCTAAATGTCTCCTCAGCATCTGTTCAAGCTATTGAAGGAGAGAGAAGCCTGGCACCAAATCTGCTCCTTCCTTCCTTCCCCTTGTCACAGGTTCCCCAATGCATCTGGATTTCCATATTGTGTGTTCTGCCATATGCCCAGAACCTGAGATAAAATACCCCAAATTAAACATGTAGAAGAGCCAAACCCAAGTTTAAAAAAAATTAGAATGCAAATGCTTAGTGTCAAAGTACTTGGTTCTTTATTATCATTATTTCATTCTGTTCAGGTAAATTTATGATATAAATAAAAATTTCAGGTAAGTACTAGACACAGATTTATTGTGTGGGGAAAGCACAAAGGATGTATGTCAACTGAATTAAATGAAGTATTTTTGTTTCAATGTCAAGATCAAGATAAGGAAAAATGACAAGCAAAGTTATGCAGAACAGCTTCAAAGGCTTCTAAAACATACTGTTGGCAATAAAAGTATAATGATCATAGAGCAGGTGGATAAGAAGTTTTCACTTGGCCTCTTACCATTTCTGAGGTAATAGTCTTGATGAGCATAGATGATATGCAGTTAAAATGGAGAACAACTTCTGTTTCCCAGGCTGCTGCTCTATGAATCTCATCTCATTGCTTTATATTCATTCAATATTAGTTAGATGGTTGTTTAAAGCTGTGAATAAGTTACATGAACCATCTCCCATGTGCTTCCTTCGGTTCTTCCAGGAATACTCTCAGGCTTCCTTCAGCCAACAGTTTCAGACCTCCAACCTATATTACCTCTGATCCAGGTCCCTCAACCACTGGTCCACAGGGTTCATCTTACAGGTGATGATTTTTGCATAAGTATTTGCTCCAAGAATCATTTATAGATAGTGAAGCACTTCAAATGTCTAATATTCTTTGGGGAAGCCACATTCTAGACTATGCCTTCTATGCATATTAGAGAGCATCAGTTAACTACTGATCCAAGTTTGCATTTTCATGCATATATAAACTTTTGCTATAGATGGACAGGGTTTGGGTTAGAAACTCAGTTCTTATCTGGGAAGTCTGTCTCACATAGATTTTAAAAGACAAATTGTCATGAGACCGAAGCTACTCCCTGAGACAGACTCTGCCAGCTCTGACTGAAACAAGAGGTGAATATTTGTTCTCCTAGACAATCACCCCAGCTCCTAGGATTTAGGCAAAGATGTACAACTTGCTCCTGCCCCAATATCCAAATGCATTCCAGCCCCAGTTGCAGGACAGCAGACAGGACTCCTGAAGTCAGGCTTTACTACCACCATCTCCCACCAGACCCTGTAACCTAGAAGCCCTACTCTACACACCAAACCCACCCATCTTCCAAGACCACAACTGCTCCTTGAGGCAGACTCCACCATCTCCCATTGGACTTTGTTCTCCTAGCCTATTACCCCAGCCTCTAGGCTTTAAGCCCAAGGACACAACAACCCAGTGCCCCCATACCCACACCAGTTGTAATCTCAGTTGCAGGCCAGCAGGCAGTACTCCTGTAGGCAGGCTTGACTACAACCATTCCCAAGTCCCACTCCAGCCCCCCAAACCACCCATCCTTCAAGACCACCAAGGCTCCCTGAAATGCTGACTTCCCCATCTCTGATTGGTCTAAGAGATCCAATTGAACCAAGAGCACCCATCTGACCAAGAGTAGCTCCCTGAGACACAAACACCATTTGCACTGATTGGAGGAATAGATAAGTAGACTCCAGTGCAAGAATACACTCAACCACATAAAGAGCAATATGGCACCACCAGAACCTAGTAGTTCTACAACAGCAAGACCAGAACACTCCACTGCAGAAGAAGCAGAAGAAATCAACCTTAAAATGACTTTAAGAAGATGATATAGGTCTTTAATGAGTAAATGAAAAATTCCCTTAAAGAAATCGAGGAAAAGACAAACAAAAATTGGAAGAAATCAACACATCCCTTAAAGAAAGACAAGAAAACCAAGAGAAAGCAATCAAACAGGTGAAGGAAACAATTCAAGACTTGAAAACTGAAATAGAGGAAATAAAATAGACACAAATTTAGGGAATGGTGGAAATGGATAATCTGATTAAATAAACAGGAACTATAGATGCAAGCATAACCAACAGAATGCAAGAGATGGAAGAAAGAATCTCTGGCATTGAAGATACATTAGAGTAAATAGATTCATCAGTCAAAGAAAACATTAAAGCCAACAGAGTCATAACACAAAATGTCCATTAAATCTGGGACACCATAAAAAGACCTAACCTAAGGATAATAGGGAGAGAAGAAGAATAATACCAGCTAAAAGGCCTTTCCCAACTTAAAAAAGGAATGCCTATGAAGATACAAGAAGCTTACCAAATAGACTGTACTCCCCACCCAAAAAAAGACCCTTTGCCACATAATAATCAAACCACTAAACACATGGAATAAAGAAAAAATATTGAGTTGCAAAGGAAGGAAAAAGACCAAGTAACATATAAAGACAGACCCATCAGAAGAACACCTAACATAATAACAGTGGAGACACTGAAAGCCAGAAAGTCCTGGACAGACATTGTGTAAACACTAGCAGACCATGGATGCCAGCCCAAGCTATTATAACCAGCAAAACTCTCAATTGCTTCAGACGGAGTAAACAAAACATTCCATGATAAAACCAGATTTAAACAATAACTATCCACAAATCCAGCACCACAGAAAGCACTAGAAGGAAAAGTCTAACCTAAGCAAGTTAGATGCACTCATGAAAACACAGGCAATTGATAATCCCATACCAACAAATACCAAAGAAGGAAAACACATAACATGACCACCAAAAATAACAGACATTAACAATCTCTGGTCATTAATATCCCTTAATATCAATGGGCTCAATTCACCTATAAAAAGACACAAGCTAAAAGAATGGATAAGCAAACAGGATCCATCCTTCTGCTGCATAAAAGAAACACACCTCAAATTCAAAGACAAACACTACCTCAGAGTAAAAGACTGGGAAAAGACTTTCCAATCAAATGGACTTAATAAGCAAATTGGTGTAGCTACCCTAATATCTAACAAAATAGACTTCAAACTAAAATAAATCCAAAGAAATTGGGAGGGACATTATATATTCATCACAGGAAAAGTCCACCAAGATGAAGTCTTAATTCTAAACATCTATGTTCCAAATACAAGGGCACCTACATTTATAAAAGAAACATTAAAGCTTAAATCACACATCAAACCCCACATACTAATAGTGGGAGACTTCAACTCCCCACTCTCAATAATGGACTGGTCAGCTAGACAGAAACTTAACAGAGAAATAAGGGAACTAAGAAATGTTATGACTCAAATGGACTTAATAGACATCTGCACAACATTCCACCCAAACACAGGAGAATATACCTTCTTCTCTGCACCCCATGGAACCTTCTCTAAAACTGACCACATGCTTGGCCACAAAGCAAATCTCAACAGATACAAAAAAAAATTGAATAACTGCCTGTATTTTACTGGACCACCATGGCTTAAAGTTAGAATTCAACAACAACACAAACTACAGAAAGCCTACAAATTCATGGAAACTGAATAATGCTCAACTGAATTACCACTGTGGCAAGGAAGAAATAAAGAAATTAAAGACTTTTTAGAATTCAATGAAAATGAATGTACAACACACCCAAACTATGAAAACAGTATTAAGAGGAAAGTTCATAGCTCTAAATGCCTACATAAAAATGCTGGAGAAATCCTACACTAGGAAATTAACAGCACACCTGAAAGTTCTAGAAGAAGAAGTAAACTAACCCAGGAGGAGTAGACATGAGAAAATAATAAAATTGAGGGCTGAAATTAATAAAATAGGAACAAAGAGAACAGAACAAAGAATCAATGAAATAAAGAGTTGGTTCTTTGAGAAAATCAAGATAGACAACCCTTATTCAAACTAACAAAAAGGCAGAGAAAGAACATCCAAATTAACAAAATCAGAAATAAAAAGAGAGATATAACAATAGAAAATGAGGAAACCCAAAGAATCATCTGGTCATACTTCAAAAACCTGTATTCCACAAAGTTGAAAAGTACAAAAAAAATGGACAATTTTCTGGACAGGTACCATACACCAAAATTAAATCAAGATCAGATAAACAATTTAAATAGACCTATAACTCCTATGGAAATAGAAGCAGTCATTAAAAATCTCCCAACCAAAAAAGCACTGGGCCAGATGGTTCCAGTGCAGAATCCCACCAGACTTTCAAAGAAGAGCTAATACCAATACTCCTCAAATTGTTACACAAAATAAAAACAGAAGGAACATTTCCAAACTCTTTTTATGATGCTACAGTTAGTCTGACACCCAAACCACATAAAAATGCAAAAAGAAAGAGAATTACAGACCAATCTCCCTCATGAACATTGATGCAAAAATACTCAATAAAATACTGGCGAACCAACAACACATCAAAAATATAATCCACTATGATTAAGTAGGCCTCATCCCAGAGATACAGGGATGGTTCAACATAGGAAAATATGTCAATGTAACCCATCATATAAACAAACTGAAAGAAAAAAAACCACATAATCATCTCATTAGATGCTGAAAAAAACCTTTGACAAATTCTAACGCCCCTTCGTGATAAAGATCTTGACGAGATCAGGAATATGAGCCACATGTGTAAACATAGTAAAGGCAACTTACAACAAGCCAACAGCCAACATCAAATTAGATGGAAAGGAACTCAAAGTGAATCCACTAAAATCAGGAATAGGACAAGGCTGTTCACTCTCCCCATATCCATTCAATGTAGTACTTGAAGTTCTACCTACAGCAATAAGACAACAAAAGGAGATCAAGTGAATACAAATTTAAAAGGAAGAAGTCAAACTTCCACTATTTGCAGATGAAAGGATAGAATACATAACTGACCCCCAAAATTCTACCAAGAAACTCCTACAGTTGATAAACACCTTCAGTGATGTAGCAAGATACAAGATTAACTCAAAAAAAATCAATAGCTCTATATACAAATGAAAAATGGGCTGAGAAAGAAATCAGAGAAACATCACCCTTTACAATAGCCACAAATATAAAATACCATGGGGTAACTCGAACAAAGCAAGTGAAAGATCAGTATGACAAGAATTATAAGTCTTTTAAGAAAGAAATCAAAGAAGATATCAGAAAATGGAAAGATCTCCCATGCTCATGGATAGGTAGGACTAACATAGTAAAAATTGCAATCTTACCAAAAGCAATCTATAGATTAAATGCAACCCCCATCAAAATTCCAACACAATTCTTCACAGAACTGGAAAGATAAATAATCAACTTCATAAGGAAAAAACAAAAAATCTAGGATAGCTAAAATAATTCTGTACAATAAAGCAAATGTTTCTGGAGACATCACCATCCCTGACATCAAGCTCTACAATAGAGCTATAGTAGTAAAACCAGTTTGGTAATGGCATAAAAACCAAAATGCAGACCAGTTGACTCAAACTGAAGTCCCTGACATTAATCCACACACCCATGAACACCTAATTTTTGACAAAGAATCCAAAACTATAAAATGGAAAAAAGAAAGCATCTTCAACAAATGATGCTGGCATAACTAGATGTCAACATGTAGAAGACTAGAAATAGATTCATATCTATCACCATGCACAAACTCAAATCCTAGTGGATTAAATTCCTCAACATAAATCCAGCTACACTGAACATGATAGAGGAGAAAGCAGGAAGTTCACTTCCTAAATACAACACCAGTAGCACAGACACTGAGAGTAACAATTAATAAATGGGACTTCCTGAAACTGAGAAACTTCTGTAAGGCAAAGGATAAAGTAAATGAGACAAAAGGACAGCCTACCTACAGAATGGGAAAAGATCTTCAGCAACCCCATTTCTGACAGAGGGCTGATCTCCAAAATATATAAAGAATTCAAGAACTAGACAGCAAAATACCAAACAATCCAATTAAAAAAAATGGGTTATAGAGCTAAACAGAGAATTCTCAACAAAAGAATCCCAAAATGGCCGAAAGACACTTAAGGAATTGCTCAACATCACTAGTTGTCAGGAAATGTAAATCAGAATGACACTGGGATACCATCTTACAACTGTCAGAATGACTATGTCAAAAACACTCATGAGCCGGGCGGTGGTGGCGCACGCCTTTAATCCCAGCACTCGGGAGGCAGAGGCAGGCGGATCTCTGTGAGTTCGAGGCCAGCCTGGTCTACCAAGTGAGCTCCAGGAAAGGCGCAAAGCTACACAGAGAAACCCTGTCTCGAAAAAACCAAAAAAAAAAAAAAAAAAAAAAAAAAAAAAACACTCATGAGCTTGAAGTCAGGGATAGTGATGCCACCAGAGGTTGTTTCATTCTATTGGCTATCCTGGGTTTTTTTGTTTTTTCATATGAAGTTGAGAATTGTTTTTTCCCAGGTCTGTGAAGAATTGTGTTGGGATTTTAATGGGGATTGCATTGAATCTGTAGATTGCTTTTGGTAAGATTGCAATTTTTACTATGTTAATCCTACCTATCCATGAGCATGGGAGATCTTTCCATTTTCTGACATCTTTTTCAATTTCTTTTTTCAGGGACTTAAAGTTTTTGTCATACAGGTCTTTCACTTGCTTAGTTTCAGTTACCCTCAAGGTATTTTATATTGTTTGTGGCTATTGTAAAGGGTGATGTATCTCTGATTTCCTTCTCAGCCTGGTTGTTATTTGTATATAGGAGGGCTACTGATTTTTTTGGGTTAATCTTGTATCCTACTACATTGCTGAAGGTGTTTAAAAGATGTGTGAGTTCCTTGTTCAAATTTTTTGGGTCACTTATGTATACTATCATGTCATCTGCAAATAGTGAAAGCTTGAGTTCTTTTCCAATTTGTATCCCTTTAATCTCCTTATGTTTTCTTATTGTTCTGGCTAGAACTTCAAGTACTATATTGAATAAGTATGGGGAGAGTAGACAGCCTTGCCTTGTTCCTGATTTTAGTGGAATCTCTTTGAGTTTCTCTCCATTTACTTTGATGTTGGCTATTGGCTTGCTGTAAATTGCCTTTATTTATGTTTAGGTATGTTCCCTGTATTCCTGATCTTTCCAAGACCTTTATCATGAAGGGGTGTTGGATTTTGTCAGATGCCTTTTCATCATCAAGTGAGATTATCATGTGGTTTTTTTTCTTTCAGTTTGTTTATATGGTATATTACATTAACAGATATTTATATGTTGGACCACCCTTAGCATCCCTGGGATGAAGCCTACTTGATCATGGCGGATAATTGTTTTGATGTGTTCTTGGAGTCTGTTTGTCAGTATTTTATTGAGAATTTTTGCATCAATGTTCATGAGGGAGATTGGTCTGTAGTTCTCTTTCTTTGTTGAATCTTTGTTTGGCTTGGGAATCAGGGTAATTGTAGCCTCATAGAAGGAGTTTGGTAATGTCCCTTCTGTTTCTATTCTGTGGAACAATTTAAAGAGTATTGGTATTAACTCTTCTTTGACGATCTGGTAGAATTCTGCATTGAATCCATCTGGTCTTGGGCTTTTTTTGGTTGGGAGACTTTTAATGACTATTTCTATTTCCTTAGGGGTTGTTGGTCCATTGAAAATAAAAACACTCATGATAGCTTGTGTTGGAGACAATGTGCAACAAGAGGAACACTCCTCCACTGTCGGTGGGAGTGCAAATTTGTACAGCCACTTTGGAAATAGATATGGCAGTTTCTCAGAAAATTGGGAATCAATCTACCTCAAGACCCAATGATACCACTCTTGAGCATATACCCAAGGGTTGCTCAATCATACCACATGTTCAACGATTCTCATATCAGCACTATTTATAATAGTCAGAACCTGGAAGCAATGTGGATGCCCCTCAACTGAAGAATGAATAAAGAAAATGTGGTACTGTAAACGATGGAGTATTACTCAGCAGTAAAAAGCAATGATATCATGAAATTTGCAGTCAAATTGATGAAACTAGGAAATTTCATTCTGAGTGAGGTGACCCAGACTCAGAATACAACATGGTATGTACTCCCTCTTAAGTAGATACTAGATGTAAAACAAAGGATAAACAGACTACAACCCACAGCTTCAGAGAAGGTAGGAAACAAGGAGGACACTAAGAAAGACATAGGATCACCTTGAGAAGGGGAAACAGAGGAGATCTCATGAGTAAACTGGGGAGGCACAATAAAGAGAAGGGGATGGTGGATGAGAACATGAGGGAATGGGATGGTCTAGCTAGGGGAAGGAAGGAGTGGAAGAGCAATGAAAGGGATATCTTGATAGACAGAGTCATTACAGGGTAATGGAGAAACCTGGCGCTAGGGAAGTTCCCAGGAATCCACAAGGATGACCCCAGATCAGAATACTGGCAATAGTGGTGAGGTGCCTGAACTGGTCTACCCTGGTGAGCAGATTGGTGAATACCCCAAGTGTCATCATAGAGCCTTCATCCAGTATCTGATGGGAGCAGATGCAGAGAATCACAATCAAGCACCAGGCCAACCACAGGGAGTCCAGTCTAAGAGAGAGAAGAGGGATTATATGAACAAAGGGGGCCAAGATCATGATGGGGAAGTCTACAGAGACAACAGAACCAAGCTCGTAGGAACTCACAAACATTAGACCAACAGCTGTGGAACCTATAAGGGACTGGACTAGACCCTCTGCATACGGGAGAGAGATGTATAGCTGGGTCCGAGGGACCCCTGGGAGTGTGATCAGGATCTATCCCCAGTGCATGAGCTGGCTTTCTGTATCCTGTTACCCATGTTTGGATACTTTGCTCACCCCTGATAAAGCAGGGAGGAGCTTGGTCCTGCCTCAACTGAATCTACCAGGCTTGGCTGTCTCCCCATGGGAGAACTTACACTTTGGAGGAGGGGATGACGAGTAGATTGGGGGAGAGGGGAGCACAGGGGGAGGGGGAGGGGTGATGTGGGATTGGGAAGGAGGAATGAGAGGAGTATCTGTGGTTGGTATGTAAAATGAATAAAAAAGTTTTTTTTAAAAAAAGGACAAATTGTCCAGAGCTAAGTGGCATATTAAGAATATATTTACTTTTACCAGAGCAACCAGTAACTCCCAGTTATGGGTGAATTCTCTCCTTCTTACCTCAAAATTACTTTTCTTATGTTTTACCTAACCTACCCAAATTGCAATTTCATTGTGATCTAGCACCTTTAAAAAAAGAATTATGTTTCCATTACATAAACCCATCTGACACCTAAACACCAGGCCTGAGTGTAGCTGGAGTTTTCCTGCCTGGCCCACAGTCAGGACAAATCTTTGTCACCCACCAGTCCCATAGCCACTCAGACTCAACCAAGTAAAATCAGAGATTTATATTGCTTACAAACTGTATGGCCATGGCAGGCCTCTTGCTAACTGTTCTTATAGCTTAAATTAATCCAATTCCACAAATCTATACCACACGGCTCGTGGCTTACTGGCATCTTCACATGCAGCTTGTCCTGGCAGTGGCTGGCAGTGACACCTTCTGCCTTCCTGTTCTTTCTTTTCTCCTCTCTGTTAGTCCCGCCTATACTTCCTGCCTGGCCACTGGCCAATCAGCGTTTTATTTATTGACCAATCAGAGCAACACATTTGCCACACAGAACATCCCACAGCACTCCCTCCCTTTTTTGTTAAAAAGGAAGTTTTTAACCTTAACAAAGTAAAATTACATATAATTTGGGAATTAGGGCGTAGCTTCTCTTACTACTTCTTCCTGGAGGGGGACGCTGTATCTTACAGGGACACAAAGAAAATTTTAGGATTATGGAATAGTCCATGAGGCTGTATTGTCTGAGCCAGTTGCCTTCAAACCATTCTGGATGGTGGATCATCTGGGCCATGGTGTCATCGGAGACCTTTCAAGGGGTCTTGGCTGGTCAAACCTGATGTATCTTAATCTGGAGCAAATCCATAGCCTCTGGCTTTCTGTGGGAACAAAAGCAGAGTCTCCTTTCCAAAGCAACACATCCTTATATCCAAATTTTGAAGTCAAGGAATCTTTAAAATATACATACTGGTTTAACTCAACATCTTTTACGATCAAATTTTTTTTTGCAGTTAAAAATCCCAAAGACAACACAATCCAGATTCTCTGTGTAATATTCATCTTTACATGGCTTATTTTTTATATTAATTTTATTGTCTCTTTAAAGACTTTCTTAAAACTATGTATTTGTTTATATAACTGTATATATCACCTTTTTTGTCTCTTTCAAGCCTACATATATTTTACACACATTGTAAACTATTATATCTGAATCTGTTTTATTGTGAATCTATTGCTTTAAACTGCAGCATTTGTAAGACTGAAATGGTGCTATGGCTGCTGGCTCTGCCCACCTCAGCTTCCCAACATGGCCATGGTACATTTACCGCCAGCTCTGGGAGCTATCGTGGGCCTATGCTTTTATCTAAGCAGCGTGTAGCCCAGAAACCTCTTTTTTTTTGTTTTATACTAACAAAGGCTAAATCTACCACGCAGCTTAATGTGCCACCTGCAGAGGCCTCATTCCTGCCATACTGCAGGTCAAGCGCACACGCCAGGAACCCATAAGTAGCTCAAACCAGCACCTGCCACTCATTTGAGAGAGACAATTAGGAAGCTGTTTTTAGCTCCTTTGAGAATCTTTTCTCAGGTTTAGGTGGAATCTCTTGCCCCACGTTGCCACCATTTGTAGCTAGAGTTTTCCTGCCAGTCCCACAGCTGCTCAGACTCAAACAAGTAAAAACAGAGATTTACATTGCTTACAAACTGTATGGCCATGGCAGGCCTCTTACTAACTCTTCTTATAGCTTAAATTAATCCATTTCCACAAATTTATACCCTGCCACACAGCTCATGGCTTACCAGCATCTGCACATGCTGCTTGTCCTGGCGGCAGCTGGCAGTGACTCCTTCTGCCTTCCTGGTCTTTCTTTTCTTCTCTCTATTAGTCCCACCTATACTTCCTGCCTAGCCACTGGCCAATCAGTGTTTTATTTATTGACCAATCAGAGTAACACATTTGCCATACAGAACATCCCACAGCACCTGAGGAAATAAATTTCTGGAAAAAAATAAAGTCATCCACTTGGTTGATTTTTTTTATTATGCTAACTCAGATGACTAATATTCCATTAATATATAATATCCTTTGGAAAAACTAATATCTGTGCTATTTAACACCAGGAATACTTAAGAGGAGAGTTTGAAAAATAACCTAGCTCCTCCTATGCTTTTTTATTAAATGCTTTTGTGTGCATGAGAAATATAATTATTAGCTGTCTCATGTCCAAGTGTCTGTACGTAGAGATTGGCCAAACAGAAACTGAACTCATATCCATTGCTGTGTGTGAACCATGTGACCAGCAAGAGGAAGGTAGCCTGGCACAGAGGCAACTGACTTAGTTTCAACCAGAGTAACAATTGCTTATAAAAACACAGGGTCACATCACATGTCCTTGTCTTCCCTTTGGTAAATACTGGATGTCATCAAGGCTTTTACATATTAATTTTAAATCTAATTTATGTTAATTTTGCACATTAATTCTAGCATTTAAGAAACCAGGTGTGTGTGTGTGTGTGTGTGTGTGTGTGTGTGTGTGTGTGTGTGTGTGTGTGTGTGTGTGTGCAGTATATATAGAAGACAAATAAAAAGCTTGAACGCAAAATTCATCTGCCTGACTTTATACACAGGGTCTTTCACTGACCAATATCTCCTGTCTCCACCTTCTGAGCTCTGGAAATTGCAAACTTACATAAGTATGACAGACTTTTATTTTACATGACTTTTGAGGATAGAATTCAGAAGATTATGTTTGCAGGTATCATACTGACTGAGCTATTATATCAATCCCAGACTGTTTGCTATAGTTTGGAACAATTGTTAATTTTCAATGGATGGAAAATTTTTCATTGGGTTTCAAGACAATGGAGTACATCTATAATAACTTAAATTAAAACAGTCCAGTTTGTTTATGCACTATTATCTAGAAAAAAATGGTTATTTAGATGAATTTTTACAATTAATAATACATTCATAGAGCTGGAACAATGGCTCAGTGTGTAAGAACACTTGTTGCTCTTGCGGTGGACCCAGGTCTCATTCCAAGCACTTGTGTAGCAGTTCACAACCACCTATAATTCTAGTTCCAGGGCATTTGATACCCTCTTCTGGATTCTGTGGGTTTTGCACATGCATGGTGCACATATATACGTGCAGGCAAACACTCATTCACATTACAACAGAATGAAATAAAATCTTAAAATATAATTTATTTTTCTTGTAGATACATAAACAAAACAATGCCAGTACCTGAGGCTCAGGGAACATTGTAAAAGAGGCGATAGAAAGTTTGTGCAGGAAGTTAGCTGTTTGGCTGTGTTTCCTAGTAATGTCAGAAGCTACAACATAAAGTCTCATTAACATGACTGCCAAAACATGCACTAAGCAAGGACAGCATCAATAGACATACCAAAGTGGACTCGGGAAAGATCATAAAGCCTCAACCTTACAAAAAGAACTACAGGTAACTAAGGAATGTTAAGAGATGAAGAAATAGTCTTCCCCAGGGAAGAGCACACCAAGTGGTTATCCAGTACTAAATGGTTAGCCCTGAAAATATACACACAAGTAACATTATAAAGACGGAACATGTTATATTTAGAAATATATCTGTATACACACACAGATATAAGTATGTACCAACAATTAATGAAAAAGAGTACATTAATTTCAAAGAGAACCAGGAGGTGTATATGGAAAGGTTTAGAGGGAGGAATGAAGAAATTATATAAACATATAACAATATCAAAAAATTTAAAAAGTCTAAAAATGTATTCATTGCTTTTAACTGTATCAATTCTATCAAACAATTTGTCAATATAACAAGTCTTCATATCTTACAGCTATTAATTTTTTTTTCGAAACAGGTTTTCTCTGTGTGCTTTGTGCCTTTCCTGGAACTCACTTGGTAGCCCAGGCTGGCTTTGAACTCACAGAGATCCGCCTGGCTCTGACATCTGAGTGTTGGGATTAAGGGCGTGTCCCACTACCGCCAGGCTTCAACTATTAATTTTCTGTCCATTTCATCCTGAGTGAACAAATCAGGTATTAGCTTGGGGCATAGGGTAGTTAGGGATTAGAAACATTGTATGATGAGGCTTTGAATTGGTAGTATTTCTGTTCTTTCTATTTAGGTAAAAGTTCAGACTGAACTATCTGGAGTTCAGTTGATAAGATTATAATTGTATTTTTTTTCATTTATGTGTTATCCTATGTGTGTGGAAAAAATTCATTTTTTGTTAGTAAAATTCACTTAGAAGTTTAAGATCTACCACTGAATTTTACAAAGAGGAAGCATTGTGTCACATAGACTTTCACTTTTCCAATGCATATTCACTCTAAAATAAAAGCATTAGGATTTTGTATATATGGTTTTATTATCCCTAAGGCACTTACTGATTTTCATAATTTACTTGTCCTTATTCTTTTGGAAATCCTGCTGCCAGTATATTCACTGAAATTTGTTGTGCTCAGTTTCCTGACATAGTCACTTGATTACCTTCCCTAAGGAGGTATTACTTTAACTTGGCGTTTTAGGTATTCAGTTATATTAAAGTATTCTAAAGTTCTATCTCTTGCTGAAACTGTGATTAGCAAAATAATTTAAGCTAATTTTTAATACAGCATAAGACTTTTATATCCTTTGAATTTATTTCAATCTTTTCTACTATTTTTATACAATATGATATCTTTTAAAGTTTTATAACTTTTCTGAGGTAGATTATTACTTTTTATACATTTAAAATTAATCAAGAAGATAATACAGAAATATCCCTTCTAAGGTAACTGCATGTATATAGTAGGTGTTTATCTTCATAATATGTATTTTAAGGATTCCTTTTATTGTTTGAGATTAAAATTACATGGCTTCCTCATCGCTTTCATTTCTCTAAATCCTCCCATACATCCCTCCTTACTCTCTTTCAAATTCATGGCTTCTTTCAGTATGTTTCAGACATATCTACTGTTTTATTTCAAATAACTGCTGGAGGAAAAGTTTTGGCCTGGATGCTCTGGAGTCCTCTCCCCATCTCTTTACTTTCTTATATATTAAGTGGTTTTGTTTAGCAGTCTCATTCAATTCTATGATTTTTGATTTGTCTATTATAGTTTTTGTTTCATGGTTACCAATAGGCATCCTAAAAGTTCTTGCAGTTACCCTGTATTCTAACTCAATAATATCAAAATAATTATTAAACGTCGCCTCATTCCATTCTTTATTTTAAAATTTTAAAACAATTTATTTCAACTTGTGTTGCATATCCCTTAACAAATTACCCTATTATTTTTATTTTTAATATTTTTTGTTCACAGTAAAGATGTCATTTATAACATACTTAGAATATTAATAGAGTTTTCTTATTTTAATATATACTTCATTTCTGTGTGTAATGTTGTACTTTCATTTTTTTAGTAAAGAAAGATTTATTCTTATCTTCATAGATGTGTGCATGTCTGTGTTTCTCTGTGTATATGTGCTACCTGTGTTCGGTACCTATGTGTTCAGAAGAAGGTTTCAGACCCCTCTGAAGCATATAAAGAGGCTGATAGGGGCCAAACTCCAGTTCTGTGGAAGACGATCAAGAGGCCTTCACAATCTCTGCAGCCAACATTATAATTTCATATATTCTCATGTTACTAATCATATCCTCTTTTTTTGACTAAATGTAGCATTTCTTTTGTGATAGGTCCTGTGGTGATGAACTCCTTCATCTTCTGCTCATCTCAAAAATATTCATGTGCCTTTCACTTCAGAAGCTCTCAGTTTTGCTCTCCTTAGTGTTTTTAGTGGTGACTGCTTCTCATTATTCTTTTGAATTTATCATTCCATCCATTTGCGGCTTGCAAAGTCCATACTAAGGACATCTAGGCATACTGAACATCTCATATGCTATTTATTTGTTCTGAAGGCAATATATTCTCATATGCTATTTATTTTCTTCTGAAGGCAGTATATTTTCTTATTGTTCTTGGCTTTTGACAGCTAATTTTAATGTAATTTGGTTTACTGGTACTTAATCAATCCAATGGACACTTTTGATGCACCCTCCCAGCAAATAGGAATTTATAATTTTCACAGAATTTGCAGTATTTTCAAGCATTTTCAACCTCTGGCCTCTTTTCTTCTTCATGAGTTTGATATCCAATTAATTCCATAAGCTGTTTTCATTCCTTCGTGTACAATTTTAATTTATTTATTCTTTAACTATATATTCAAATAGTGTGTATTGGAATTCAAAGATTATTGCTTTTCTTGGATCATTCTGTTATGAATGTAATTCATTATACTTTTAAAATAATTCATTGTACTTTCTTTCATTTTATTTTCTAGCACAAAAATCTATTTATCCTTGAGCTACTAGAATTAACTTGGCACAAAGGGAAGTCTTGGAGCCAGAGTTATCAAATTGGATATAATCAGGGGTTTGTCTTCCCGCATGTGCTTCCCCAGTGTCAAGCAACAGTCAAGTGTCACCATGCCTGATATACCTGGTGCTGTGACTTGACCTCAGAGCTTCATGGATGTTAGACAAACACCAATCTCATTTTTATTCTTGTTCTAAACCTAATACCCTCAGTATTTATGAAGGCTTACTTATTTAAGTGTCCCTGTGAGGTAACAGACCACAGAATGTCCAGTTCTACCACCCTGCTGATATTGACATTATTTGAATCTTTAATTAAAAAGAAGTAGTTTTATTCAGTTTGCCTAAATGTCCTAGTCAATGTAATATTGATTAAATATAGTAGGTGTCAGCATTTTTTATCATCTTAGGGTCACAACATCAGTTTATCAAGTCAGAGAAGTTGAATTAGTGGCTTGTATTTTTATGCATTGCAGAAAAGCACTGTAGTTACATATAATATTGCTATGATTAGACTCAGGTAATCTATGTAGAAGCTGCCATAAGTCATTAGTGTTGCTGGTTAAAATGCAAATGACAACTGCTCCTAGAACAAATTGATACATCTACAATACAATACAATACAATACAACCAATAATATTGTAGTCTAGGAGGCAGAAAGACTATAAGAGCCAGAAGACCAGAATTCCTGTTTCTAGACAGTTGTCTTAGGGTTATTGTCTCTCTGATGAAGCACCATGATCAAAAGCAACTTGGGGGAAGAAAGGGTTTATTTTGGCTTACATATCCTGAATTACAGTCCACTGAGGGGAGATAAAGCAGTAATTAAAACTGGTGAGTAAATTGTGCAGTGGATGGCTTTTTGTACCATGCCCTGAAGCACTGCCCCTAGTGAGGTAGCAGGTAGCTGTTATAGGTATATGTACCTAGGACCTTGAGGTACATGTCCTTAGGATGTGATCACTTTGGGACCCTGAAGACGTGGGGATGCACGTACATAGCTTTAGATGCTGGAACAGACCAGGGAAGAGCTTGCCAGAGACAGCCTTGAACCGTGCCTCACCCTTCAGGATCCTGTAACAAATTTTTATATTCTGTCTTGTGAGTTAATCCCCAAAATAAATTCCTTTGATCATTAAGCAGACTTCGTGGATTGTTAGTGATATAATCCCATTATCTGTCCCCCATTTCATTTTGCAGAATTTGGAAGATTAAAATATGTATACCATTCCATTGACATCTATTCAGGATTTCAATGGCCAACACCTATGAGTTCTGAAAAGGCTTATTCTGTGATTACAAACCTATTAGAAGTTATGGCCATCATGGGAATACCCGTGAAAATTAAGACTGGCAATGCCCCAGCATATATGTCTCAAATAATAAAATGAGACAGTTTTTTTTTAATTTTTTTTTTTTAGCGTATTACAATATAAAGCAAACACAGGCATACCACACAGTCCTACAGGCCAAGCACAGAAATATCTAATCAAACTTTAAAGGATATATTAAATAAACAGAAAGAGGTAACAATGACCCCTAGAAATAGATTGAATAATGCTTTTAACTTTTAATTTTCTCAATGCTGATGAGAAAGGGCCAGCAGCTATGGAGAGACATTGGACAACAGAAAAACTCCTGACCTAAACCAACCAGTTTACTTCAAAGATGTGTTAATCATGGAGTGGAAACCAAGATACATCCTACACTGGGTAAGAAGTTTTGCTTTTGTTTCTGCAGGAGAAGAAAAGCGATGGATACCCACAAAGTTAATAAAAATTTGATTTGAACAGGAGAAACCCCTTAATGAGGAGAAGTAATAGCTCATCCACCGATGTAACATCTCTACAAGTTGTAAGAAAACCTTAACAAACAAGGGTTGGGGCAGGGTTCTGTTTTCTGTCTTTATAGGATGATAGAAATACCCATCTTCCAGAAATCATAAGACCTTAGATACTCAGACATCTACAGCAGAAGGAAAGAACCTATTGGTACCAATATACACAGAGTAATATCTTACTGCCTAACATCTATATTTCTTTAACTCTAGAAAAGTTGTGGTTCTCATTCAATTATAAATCAAACTGGCTTTAGAGTTGGAATGTGACTTTCTCCTTCTCTAAACCCAAGTATGTGGCCAAAAGAAAAAATTAAAAGATTCTGTCTCATATCAAAAGAGCTGCTTAGTGTGGGACAGAAGAAAACCAATATAAAAGGGACCATTGTCATTGAGATTCCATTTCTTTCCATGCTTACCCTTGCTTTTGGAGGATCCTTTCTCTATCCAGAATAAATCCAAACTTTCCATTTCAATATTAAAAATGTTCAAGTTTTCCAAAATAAAAAATAAGTCTTTACAACACCAATCTGAAGTTTCCAGAAGGAAGATGAGGCCTCACAACAATGATTTTACCCAGTCCAGAATGATGCAATGGTACCCATGAACATTGCTCAGTGACCAACTTTGGACTGAAAACTCCAGGACAGTTCCATGAAATGGTCCCTCATACTATACTTCTAGCCAAAATCTCAGAAAACTTTACTCAATACTCTGAGACTGGCTGCAGAATCTCCATCTAGCCTATTGAAACCTAACTATCTGAGCTTTCTTACAGGACCCCACAGAGATCCTGTCACCCCCTAAACAGCAGGAAACAATTCTAAGAATATGATGCCTGATCTCCCAGGGTTATGGATAATGGTTGTAGGATTGGAGTGGGAGAAAACATTGGACTTGGTATTCCCCTTAAGAAAAGAAACAAAGGGAGAATGGATAGTATAGAATATTAAGGTAGATTATTGTATTTACTAGTAAATTAATTTAGCAAAATATCAGCCTTAGATAATTTGCAGGGTTATGGATTCTTGTATATTAATACAAATGTAAACTATTTTCATTTTCCTATTTAAGATCATTTATACATTGAGACAAATACAAAACTATATTTGTTGTATTGTACATGTATTTCTAGTCCTGTTTGAAATAACTTGTATATTGATATAAGTGTAAAATCATATTTGTCATACTGTATATATGTTCTACCTCTGTTTAGAATATTTTGTACATTGATACATATTTAGGATTATTGTCATATTGCATATTGCACTATACATTCCTACCTCTGCTTTAGCTATTTTGTATATTGTCACAATTTTGAGGTCATTGTCCTTTTATTGTATATTTGTTTGCAGACTGTTTACCCTGTATATGTGAAGCCTTAGTACTTAGTTTTTTAGGTAGATAAGACTTAGAGATTTATAGTCACCCATGCTTGTCATCTCCATAGTTGTTAGTTAGGTTGTCCAGATTTAAAGATACATAGGTCAGATAGACAGGTAGACTTTTAACACTTTATACACCTAGAGAATATGGAATTTAACTAACTTAGAATTCTGTTCACATGAGACATGATTTCTCCTCACAGCACTGATCTGATCCAGAGGGAATGTTGGGCTTCTAACACACTCTGTTTAGAAGTTTGTCTTCTTGCTGGTGCATAATGGCTTGCTGGGTAAAGAACTGCCCTTAATTGCTGACAGCATGAATGCTGTACTTTCTGGATGAGCAGGACACAAGGGAAAGCAACTAATGAACTCTTCCAAAACAGAGTAATATTGTCTTTCAAAATTCCTGCTTCTTAAAATGGTCTGTCAGATATTCTAGGCCTGTAGCCAAATTGGATACCCCAACAGTGCTGAGAAACTTTAGGTGACTGTCCAGGCTGCAGCTGTCTCTGTCTATTCTTGAAAGATTTTTGAAAATTGACTGTATGCATTTTCTAGTTTTCTCAGGTATTATTATACTCCTTCTCAAGTCTTTGATGGAGTTGAAGACTGATAATTATAGTTACAATTTTCTTGTATCTTTACTAGAACATATTATGTACTAGATTCAGATTCTTCAGGAAAGGACAGCTTTTGAAATTATCTCCCTAACATACCATTTACCTATGCTCTGGACATCTCTGGATATTATTATGTGTCTCCTGTTTGATGTTGTTTTTGTTGGTTGTATTTCCATTTTGCTTAGGTCATTATCCATTATTTCTCCTGGACAATATTTAATAATAATTCCGATTGTATATAATTTTGTGTTAGGTTAGAACTTTCCTATTTAGAAAAAAGGGGAGATGTAGTGGGTGGATGTATGAGTCATGCCCCGATGGACACCTCCAGTGAGATAGCATGTAACTGTTATACCTGCCTAGGACCTTGAGGTACATGTCCCTGAGGTGTAGCTACTTGGGGGACCTTTAAGACCTGGAATGCATGTACTCTGCTCTCTTTGATACCTCATGGTTTTGGATGCTGGGATGGACCAGGGCAGAGCTCGCCAGAGAATAGCATTGAACCATGTCTCATCCTTCCAGGATCTTGTGACAAATTTCTATATTCTGTCTTGTGGGTTAATCTTTAAATAAATTCATTTGATTATTAAGCAGACTTCATAGATTGCTAGCAATACTATCCCATTAAACTTGGAGGCTTGAGCTGATACAGAGGCCATAGAAAAATGCTGCTGACTAGCTTGTACTTTATAGTTTGCTTAGGAAGCTTTGCTATAGAACCCAGGACCAACAGGTCAGTGTGATACCATTCATAATGAGTTGGGCACTCCCACATCAATCACTAATATGGAAAATGATCTTCAGGCTTGACTGCCACCTGATTTTATGGAGGCATTTTTTTCTCAATTGATGTTTTCTCCTTATAGATGACTAAAATTTATTTTAAGGTGACATAAAACTAGCCAGCACAATTGATCCCTTGTCAACTTGATACACAAACATATTACTGCTAAACCATAACATTTCCTTTCTTATTAATCCCCAAGATCACACATTAACACCACAATATAAAAAAATCCAACTTTTAAAAGTCCCATCATCTTTTTCAAAATTCAAACTCATAAAAGTTCAAAGTCTTATTGTAATATTCAAAATATCTCTAGAAATCCAAAGCCTCTTTAAAAGTTTGAAGTCTCTCAACTATGGGCCACTGTAAATTCAAAATAAGTTAAATACTTTCTTATCCCAAGAAGGAAGAATCTAGCCACATTCACAATCTAATCAAAGTAAAACCAAACTTCAACAGCATAAACAGCTTAGTGTTCATTGTCTGGAATCAGAATCCGTGGGCTCTGATGGGGCTAAGATCACTTCTCTGCGTGCATTCGCTGCAAACCACACAGACTGTCTGCTAGGCTCAGGCTGGCTCTACTCCTTTGCTGCTGCTGCCCTTAGCAGTCAATCTATGGTAGTGGCATCTACAACATGCTGTGGTCTGCTACAAATGGGCTGCACTTTACCAATTGTCTCTTCTGGGTTCTCTTCAGGAACTCCATTCCTGTCACACATTGCCAAGCCTAAGTTGTTCTCTATGACTCTTTCATGCCTTCAAAACCAGTATAATCTGCGTGACTCTTACAATATTAAATTCAGCCATCACAAAGTACAACTTTGGTCACCTCCAGAACACAGCTTCTTTGTGCTAAGGAAACACTTCCAAAACATGATTTCATTTATGCTGATCTCTTCTTAATCACTGATAATTTCTTAACTCCTGCTAACCAGGATAAATTTTCTAGTAAAGCAAAAGTTTTACTTCAGTGGTGCTTGTCTCTTGTTAATTCTTAACTGATTCTAATGTCCCAACTGACCAGAATAACATTTTCTTAGTACACAATATCAAATGGTCCCAATAGAGTATTTTCTTCCTTCTGAAACTTCCTTCCCAAGCTCCATCATCTGCAGTGCTCTCAGCATTATCTACTAGTCTTCCAAGTTATCACAACAACTCACCAAGCTTTTAAAACTCAATTGATTTTCTATCCAAAATTTCAAAAAAATTTCTTCCACAGTCCACCCCAAAACACATGTTTAGGTTTATCAAAACAATACCTTCCTCCTGGTACCATTTTCCATCTCAGCTAGTTTTATTAATGCAGTGATGACACACCATGACCAAAAGCAATTTGAGTATTTATTTGGCTAATCCATCTTAAATTACAGCCTGCCAAGGGAAGCCAAGACAGGAACACAAACAGGGCAGAAACCTGGATGCAAAGTCCATGGAGGAATACTGTTTACTGGCTTGCTCCTCATGGCTTGCTCATCTTGCTTTCTTATAGAACCTGGGACCACTAGCACATTATGGCCCCTTTTATATCAATCACAAGTTAGGTAAATGTTCTACAGGCCTTAATTGCAGCCCAATCTTACTATCTCAATTGGTGTTCTCTCCTTTCAGATGACTATAGCTTGTGTCAAATTGACATAAAAATAGCCAGGACAATAGCGTCTTCTAACATGACAGGGGAGCCATACCAATAAAATCTCAATGCCATGATTACCTAAACAAGAACTGTACCAGTTAATAAGGTAATGTGGGCAGATAAAATTTCAGAAAGTATCATCCATAGATATAGAGTAACATGCAGTCCACAGCTGCTGAGGAAGGGAGAATGCACTTCCCAAGAAACAAGCCTCATGATAGGTTTTCCAATCCTAACCTGTCAGCCTTGAACACATGCACAGTGTAGAAACATTAACTGGACTCACTAGGTTACATGTGTATATTAACAATAATAATTATAGAAGAAGTCATACATTTGAGAGAGGGGGAACAGGAGGAACTGGAGAGGAAGAGGTAGAAATGATGTAAACATAGTACTCATGCACAGAATCCTCAAAAAATTAAGTATTTTAGAGGATGGAGAATGAATGAATGCTATTTTTCATGCATAATATATTATCCTATGCACAATACCAATCAAATTCATCATACTTTTTTAAAGTTAGTCCATAGACATAGTTGTAAACCAGTTTTATATTTGAAATCAGAGAGAATAAAATGGCAAGAGAGATGCTAAAGACCATAACCATCTTGGTGTTAATTTCCCCTTCAAGTAGGTATTTGAAATATAACTCACCATTATTTATCCTGCTTTGTCATATTTGATATGCAATTAAAAGTGAATTGATTTTCTTTGATGTCATTGGAAGTTACTAATGACTAAATAAAACTATAAAGTATTTAACACAATACTATTCATTTTCTTTTGTCATATAAGCATTTTTTAAGAGAAAAAGCATTACTAACTCCTAGAATAAGTTTAATTCAAGGTAGTTTGTTGGAATGAAAGTAGAGTTACTTTGACAAAGCAGGATTCAAAGGAGATTTTAGATGAAATTGTATTCTAAAATTGAAAAGGAAAGTATACTCACACTATTAGCAAAATCATTTCACAAAGCTCAACTTACTTAGTGATTAGTGGACAGGGCAACTAGCGTGTCAGAGCATTAAAATTGATACCATTTTTAGCTCATTCTTCAGTGAAAGGGCCAAAAGAAGGGTCCTTCATTACTTCTATTAAGGCAAAAAGAAATACATCCAAAGGGTGCCTTATTGATTAGTCATTTACTAAAATTAGTTATTGTAGTTTATCAGCAAATTATTCAACATCTGATAGATTTGTGTAGATGACACCACCTCATAAGATGTTATTATCTTCATTGTCACTCCTGTTTAAAGGATGTTTTAAGCTGATCATTTCAGACACTGTACATCACTGGAAAAATTTGAGAGAAAGGCTGTGTGATATATGAACAATATTTTTCTTTCTCATTTAATAATAGTATTAAAAAGTTATTTTAAGTAAAACCTTTTTAAACAAAAAAATTAAAAGTCTACCTTACATAAATTTATGTATATTTAACAATTATTAACAAAAATGTCTTTAAAAAGAAACTCATGGGGCTGCAGGAAAGGCTCAGTGGTAAAGATCACTTGTTGATCTTACAGATGACCCAAGTTTGGTTCCCAGGACCCTCATGGCAACTCATAACCATCTGTCACTTCAGTTCAAAATGACCTGATGACCTCTTCTAAACTCCATGGGTACTATGCACATGATAGATGCAAACAAAACACCCATACACAAAAAAATATAAATAAATAAAATTTTAAAATAGAAATTCATGAATTCAAAAGTCATGTAGGCAGCATCTAAGAACTTTATTTGACTTGCATTTGATTCCTTCAATAATAAGCCATGTGTTTTCACTGTTTCCTTCTACATGCAGGGATAATTTTAGTGGGGGGAGTGTAAGTGTTGTATTGAACTTTAAAGCAGAGATAATTTTAGTGGGGGGAGTGTAAGTGTTGTATTGAACTTTAAAGCAGAGGATAACACTACTTCAAGACACCATTTTTCTAACATTCTCAAAACTTCATTTTCCTAGTCTGTTGTATGAAGTGTTTTAATTTAGTATATACATGTGTTTATGGTATCATGTATATATGTTGTGTGCACATTTGTACGTATGTGTGTTGAAGCTTGAGGGTGGTGGTTGGTGCCTTCTTCATTTGCTCTGCACCTTTAATTTTTGAGACAACTTTTCTCACTGAACCTGAGTCTTATGAGTTTGTCTAATCTGGCCAATCAACTCCAGGATGCTCATATCTCCACCCCTCTCCCAAGACTGGTGATAAAGATGTGTACCACCATATCTAGGTTTTTAAGTGGGTCTTGGGATCTGCACTAGGTTCTCATTTTGCTGGATGCTTGCATGATTGGTACTTTACAGACTGAGCCATCTCCCCAGAAGTAATTCTTCTTTTGTGTTAGCATTTCTCACTAGCTACTCCCTATTGCCTATTTAATATCTCTTTTCCTCTTTAGAAAACTTACATTTTTTTCTTAAGAAAAAGATATCTTTGTTATTCACCTAGAAGAACGTTTAGTATAAAGTATATGCCAAGTAGCCATTTAACAAATGAATTAACAGTGGACATGATTGTTTAGAGTTTGATTAATACCTAGAAAGAAAAATTAATTCTTAGAAAGTATTGAATTGTTTTCTCTATCATGAAATTCCTTATCTCTACCATGACTAGATTGTCTGCCTATTAATACGATGATATGTCATTTTGGAAACATCCATGAGTATTACAAGGGGGAAATGCATTCAATATGAGGCACACTAAATGCCTCATTTGACACATTTTCATGGCAATAGAAGTTACAATATGTATAATATAGTTCTCCATCTGTGTATTCTGTAATAAGTGATGAGTATCTCACAAAGGGATGCTTCCAATGTTTACTTGAAAAAAATTTCAGCAATATTTTTTTTTGGTTTTTTGAGACAGGGTTTCTCTGTGTAGCTTTGAGCCTTTCCTGGGACTCACTTGGTAGCCCAGGCTGGCCTCGAACTCACAGAGATCCGCCTGCCTCTGCCTCCCGAGTGCTGGGATTAAAGGCGTGCGCCACCACCGCCCGGCGTCAGCAATATTTTTAAATGGCATCTATATATGAAGAAGTAGTGATGTCAATACTTCTTAAGTTTTACCAACTTGAGAGCAGCACTTTGTCACCAGAAAGTTAACAAAATATTAAGAAATTAATACATCATTTTAAGACTTAACTTCCCTGCTTTAAATTTCAAGGTGCAATTGTAGATAGAGATGGTGCTTTTTCTTCTAATGTGAAGAGAAAATATTTTCTGCTTTTATATTGAGAATAATTACTACCTGCCACATAATTTCTAGAAACTCTCATTTTATAGCAAAATGGAAATTCCCAAAGAAAAATACGAATCTTTCCTAAATTTACTGGAAATTACTTTGTACAAGACATAGCACTGGCTTTCATCCTAAAGCATGGGGTGTCCCTACTGCTATGTTTGGAATTCTATAAAACTGATGAATTGTCATTCAGCTGTGTGGGCTCTCTGAATCCTGGCAGTGTTAAATCACTATGATACACCTGAAACTGTAGCAGTAAAGACAAGTGGCAGGCTGTGCTTTGGTGGTTCATCTATTGTTACTGAGCTGTCTGTAATACTGCTTCTTCCTGATCAACGTGTTTTGGTATAGGTATGCTCTATAACTGATTTGCCTATGTTAAATTTCAGGAAACTGAGAAGTTTGCCAATCTCAAGTTTATATATATGTATGTATATGTATGTGTATATGTGTATATCTATATATGTATACATTCATACATATAAATATATGCGTGCATAATGTATGACATATCAGTGGCAGCAGGCATTTTTAAAGCATAGGTTTTAGTTTATTCTAAAAGAAACAAGTTAAAACTTGAATACATGTTTTATCAGCCCAACAAGAATTGTGTGAACTTAATAGCTTTAAGTACAGAAGAATTATTTGATACCCCAGAGCACCTCAGGTGTATTAGACATTGAATGGTCACTGTGTGTATAGTTATATATGCCAAAATATGTGGTCAGTCATAAATTGGAGTACTCCATAAATATTTTATTAATACTGTCTATTTACTCTGTCAAAACATCTAAACATTTCAAGAAACATATTACTGGTTATTATTCTCAGATTCGTAGACAATTCACCCTTTTGACTTAAAGATACAATGTGGCTGGGTATATGGAGATTAAATTAGGATCTTGCTACAATAAGAAACCACTGCCAGAAATACTCTTTTTAAACCCTCTTCTTGAGTTCTTTTCCTATAAACAAAGATCTATGTGGCCAGTGGAAGGGAAGAGGTAAAATGAGATCTGCCACAAATAGCAATTAGGTTCTTTGTCTCTGTGGGTCTTATGTTCCTTCATCTACCCTGACAATGGCAGCAGGCAGAACCAATACCTACTGAGAAAGTGTCAAGATACATGCTTGAAATTGTCTGGTCTTGACATTACTCTCCCATGAAGAGGTACAAGCTGGACCAATTTGGGAAAGTTTTCATGCCTCTCAAGTAGTAGCAGAAGGGACCACTAAGCACTTATCAGTGGGATGAGACAATTCAACTCACATCCCATAGGTTTTGGAAATCAGACTGTCATATAAAACAGACCGCAAAAGTAGGCCAGGACCAGTGTGCTATAGGTAGGTAGGTTTGCTTCATGTCTTTGAAAAAGACTGAGTGTCTTCCAGAATTACATATCAAATGTCTAGGACTGAAAATAAACTATACCAAGTATCAGTAAAATACTAAAAATCAGGCCATGAGATGCCTCAGTGGGTAAAGATATTTGCTTCATATTCCTGGTTAGGGTTTTTATTGCTAGGACAAAACACAATTACCAAAAAAGATAGAGATGAAATGGTTTATTTGAATTACATGTCCATATCATAGTCTATCCATTGGTGGAAGTCAAACCAGAACTCACGCAAGGCTGGAAACTGGAAACAGTAGCCAATGCAAGAGGCCATGGAGGGTGGCTGCTTACTGGCTTGCTTCTCTTGGCTTGCTCCACCTTGCTTTCTTATAGTACTCAGGACCAGCAGCCAGGGATGGCACCACCCATAATGGCTCAGCCCTCCCCCTTCGATCATTAATTGAGAAAATTCCCTATAGCTATATCTCATTGAAGCATTTCAACAACTGAGGCTCCTCCCTCTTTAATGACTCTGGCTTGGGTCAAGTTGACACACGAAACCAGCCAGTACATCTGGGGACCCAAATTTGATTCTCAAAACCCATGAAATGGTAGAATCAACTCTCCAAAAAATTGTCCTATGACCCCAGTATGCCTCTCCACACACACACTGCACATGCATACACATGCACAAACACATGTTGACATACTACACATATAGCCACACATAATTTTAAGGAATCAATAAAATCATAAATTAGAAAAGATAGTTGATTCATGATGACAATGATGTTTTGAATCATGTAAAAAGTATCACTAAGTAATTATCACAAGATGACTCAATATACATTAAAAGTATTTTGAATTTATTTATTTTTCATATGTATGTATGAATATTTTGCCTGTCTGGATATATGTGTGTCATGTACATGACTGGTGCTTGTGGTGGGGATCAGAAAAGCAGATCAGGTCTCTCTGGACTGGAGTTAGTGATTTTGATCTGCCATGTGAGTGTTAGGAATTAAACCCAAGTCCTTTGAAAGCCAGTAAGTGCTCCTAACCTCTGAGCCATCTCTTCAGCCCTACATTTAAATTGTTATTAGGCCAATAAAACAGAGAAATTATTGGGAAAGAGAAAACTCTATTATGAGAATCATTGAAAGTGATAAAAATGAAAATTTGATTTCTAAATGAATGATGATGAGTAATGGGATGAAGTTTTTTTTCTTTTTTTATTATTAAGAAATTTCTGTTCATTTTACATACCAAGCACAGATGCCCCTCTCCTCCTTCCTCCTGTCCCCCCAGCATCCCTCCCCATTATCACCTCCTCCAAGGCAAGGCCTCCCACGGGGAGTCAGCAGAGCCTGGTACATTCAGTTGAGGCAGGTCCAAGCCCCTCCTGCTGAATCAAGGCTGTGTAAGGTGTCCACCATAGGCACTGGGCTCCAAAAAGCCCTCTCATGCACCAGGGATGGATTCTGATCCCATTGTTAGAGGGCTACTTAAGCTGGTCAAGCTACACAACTGTCTTGCTATGCAGAGGGCCTAGTTTAGTCCCATGTAGGCTCCACAGCTGTTAGTCTAAAGTTAATGAGTTCCCACTAGTTTGGTTTGGTTGTCTCTGTAGGTTTCCCCATCATGATCTTGATGCCCCTTGCTCACAGAATCCTTCTTCTTGACTCCTGGAGCTCAGTCTAAGTGCTAGGCTGTAGATCTCTGCATCTGCCTTTCCTTTGAAACAAAAATCAATTGGCATAAAAAAAGAAAAGGAAAACATGTTGTATAGGAAAGAGGAAAGGGACACGAGATGGAAGGTAATTGTGATTTGTGACAGTGTGCTGACTGCTTGCAAGAAAATGACACATTAGTCCCATTATTTTATACAACTTATATGTGAATAAAATATAAAAGCAAAATAATAATAATCACCTGTGTGATGAGCTATATAATTGCTTGACTAAGAAACAAATAAGCAAATCTGAGAACAGAACAAATGTATTCACCCAATTTGTACCAATAAATAAATAAAATGATGATCCTTAGGGGCCCATCCTGTGAAACAGGAAGGGAACAGAAAAGAGGCACTATTCCTATCACTGGAATCCTTGGAAGAAAGTATTTAAAAGCAAGAAGGAAGAAGTTTTGAAAACATGGCAGAGTATTTTCCACTTTTGGCTAAAGACATAAACCCAGAGGTTTAAGAAGTTAGTGAAACCAATATAAAATAACAGCCCCAAGTCAATGCCATAGCAAGCCCATGATTAAACATCTAACCACTACTATATTGATAGCAGTAAGAAGAAATGTCACATTACCTTTAGATGACAATGTTTCAAATGACAGCAGGTTTCTCATTTGAAAATAAGGAAAAAGTGGAAGACTATTTTTCAAGTACTAGAGAAATACTGGCCCATTTTAATTTCTATGTAGACTGGATGTGTACATATAAGTAATTCATTTAATTGTGAGGAGTCTAAATATTTTACATAAAGGTCAGAGAGTAAGAGTTAACACATAAATAATAACAATGATAACAATAATAATGAATAAAAATACCATAGCCACTTTCATTAAAATTACAAGAATGGTTATATTAATACTTGTTAATGTTGTAGTTGGGCTATTCTCACCCAAGAGAAAGAGACTGGGATGAGTTATTTATGAATTTGAAGTATTTATTGAGCCACACAGACCCATCTCAGGGCACACACTATTTTGACTGCAAATCTAAAGAGCCATCCCAGAGTCTGAAAACCAGGATGTTTATAAAGGCAAACCCCACAAGTTAAACACCTTCTTCCCATGCAGGTATGGTGGCTGCTTGCAAGTATGACAGGATATGAACTTTTAATTTTGTTCTTTATTTTTTGCTTTTTGTTTGTTGTGTTGTGTTGTGTTGTGTTGTGTTGTTCTTTTGCGACTAGGTTGCTCTATGTAGCCCCGGCTGTCCTGAAACTCTATGTGACCAGGCTGGCCTTGAACTCTAAGATCCATCTGCCTCTAGGATATGAATTTTTAATAAGAAGAAGGTACAGTTGTGTCCCCATGGTATAAGTGTTTGATCAGGGAGGAGAGCAGAGAGTCTAGCCGTTACAGATGCAAACAATGGCAGGTGAGCTATGGCCTTGTAGCACTATGCACACCTGAGTGTCAGACTGACCTAAATTTTAACCAAAAGTTGGGTGTAGCTGAAAGTTTTTCTGTGTCCCACCTGGCCTGTGGTTGGGACAAATCCCTCACCCACAGTCCCACACAGTCTTTTATGAAATAATCACCCAGAAGCTTATATTAATTAAAACTGCATGGCCATTAGCTCAGGCTTTTTACTGACTAGTTCTTAAACTTAAACTCAGCCCATTTCTGCTCATCTAAATGTCACCACATTTTCCATGGTTTTACCTGTGTTCCATTATATGCTGCTCCCTGGACATCGGGCTGGCATCTTCTGACTCAACCTTCCTCTTCCCAGAATTCTCCTTGTCTGCTTCACCTGCATATAATTCCTGCCTGGCTACTGGCCAATCAGCGTTTCATTAAACCAGTCTACAAAAGCATTATCCCACAGCAGTTGGGTCAAGAATTAGTAAAAATATTTTCTCACTTTATTAAAACATTTTGAAAAAGAAAATTATTATAGATTAAAGTTCATCATGATAAAAACTTATTTAAAAAAACTATTGGAAATAAATAAAAGGGCCTGAAATTATATAACCAATGAGTAGAGTAAAAAAAAAATCTGCAGTTACAATAATAACCTTTTTCTGTCTCTCTTTCTCAGAACTGAGTTATTAGACATAAAACCAGTAAGGATACAGATGATTAGAAGAATAGGACAAACTTACAGAATGTATTAGATAATATAGATGAGTAAATATCAAAAAAAACAGAATACTTATTTCTCAAATGTCCATGAAATACCAAGATGGATGACATCCTCAATGTACATAAAACACACAAAATATCCTGGAAGTTAAAAGATTTTTGGGTGCAAAGTTCGGTTTGAACTCCCAGAATCAGTAACAAAACACTGGCATACCTCAGAGAATGTTTTTTAAATCAAAATGGAATAAAACTTTAAAAGCCTAAAGGCAAAGGTACATCTCTGCAGATAGGAAAATTAAATAACATGCTTGTAAATATTTCACATACCACAGAAAAAGTCAAAGAAAAAATAAAATACGTGGGACTGAATGAAAGCAGAAAGCTATATAGCAGAATTTATGGGTTCCAACTGAAGTCATACTGAGTGGGAAGACACATCACCTATAAATTCCTACTCTACATTAGGAGGCACAGAGATCTGAAAACTCTAATTTACGTTCCTATTTCAATGGAATAGTAAAGAGTAGAAAAATAAGTCTATTGCAAATAGGAAAGAAAGAAATGAATTCAAGAACCTCAGGTAATAAGATTGAAATTGGTGAAAAACAGCTAAAATCTATTAAATAAAAACCTAATTCTTCATTTAAGAAAATCAATTTGATTTCCAAAAATAAAAAATTAGGTTAGAGCTGGGGATATGGTTCAGTGTTACAGTATTGTCTAGCATTCACACCACCCTGTGATCCACTTCTAGCACCACAAATCAATCAACCAACAAAAATGAGTAAATTTTATAGATCATTGCTAAATCAAAGTAATAAAGAGATGTAGCATGGATCACTAATCCCTGCAGTGACACAGTTGGATCTCCATAAATTCCAACACAACTCAAAAACAAAATAAGGGAATATTATGAACAATTGCACACTAATAAATTTAACAACCTAGAGAAAAAAGGGATCAATTCCTCAAGATGGCAAACACTCCAAATTGTATCAAACTGAAATAGATAAATTAATCCTATAATCATTAAGGAGTAAGCTAGCTGGGGATATTTTCATTCTTCTTTTATAAAATGAGCATATAACAATTACATCCATATTGTATATGGGTCATTTATCTCAAAGACTAGAAACATGTTATGATGACTGTCAATCTTATAGGATGTAGAATCACCAAGAGATAAATGTAATTCCATTAATGTATGTTTTTGAAAGAAGTGCTTAGTCTTACTGAAACTTGATATGCCATGTTTTGTTGATATCCATGGGAGGCCTGCCCTTTTCTCAATAGAAATGGAGGAGGAGTGGATGGGGGGAGGCAAAGGGGAGGTAGCTGGAGGTGCCAGGAGGAGAGAAGGGAGGAGAAACTATGGTCCAGATGTAAAAAAAAAATCAAGAAAGAGACAAAAAAAGAAAGGAAGAAAGGAAGGAAGGAAGGAAGGAAGGAAGGAAGGAAGGAAGGAAGGAAGGAAGGAAGGAAGGAAGGAAGGAAGGAAGGAAAGAAGAAAAGACAGCTATCTGGTCCTGGCTGCTCCTTAGGGGCCCACAGCTGTGTAGTACAAGTGGAGGCACTGGTGTGGGACAGCTAGCTCTGATCCCTCCCTCTACATGGCTTTCATATTTGCTGACTTCTAGAGCAGATACAGGAAGAGAAAGACTCAATGACCCTGGGTGGCTGGCCAGTAGGAATACAACTATGCTCCAGTGAATACATGGACAACACAAAATGTACTTGATTTTTTTAAGGGGGTTACGGGGGAGAAGTGGACATGGGAAGACTAGGAGGTGAGTGCAATTGGGATGTGTGATGTGCAACTCCAAAATAATCAATAAAAAATAAAAACTGAAATGATTACTTTTCCATGTGTTTAACAAGTTTAAATGTTGGAAATGAATGGTAGAAAATGTAATCAAGATAATTTCTTTAAATCCCAGGCAGCTGTCACATCTAATATTTAAAAATGGAGCATATATGGTGGTTCACTAGGTGAGAATGACCATGGCCTGTGTTTACCAGATAGTTATTCTGTCATTCCTGACAATTCCTTTGCATGTGCCAGTGGGGTTGTTAGTTCCATTGTGGAAGGAAGCATAAGCCCCAATCTCAGCCCCTTCTATTTCCTGCCAATGACCAGTTGTTATCCCCCACCCATGCACAAGGAAAGGTCTAGAAACCACAGTTGGGTCAGCTAATCTATTTTTATAAAAAGCATGAAATCAAGAGACTTAATCACATTAGCAATGGCTGAGAATTCCGTTTCAATTCCAGGCTGTCTGTTGAGGCTAATGAACTGCTTTGTGGCTCCAAAGTGGAGCCAGGGTCTCACAGGCCAGTTGTGAGTTATGAGCACATTTCCTTTTATTGTCTATAAATCTTTTCCAGTTCTATATTCACAGTAGCTTAAAACACCTAAATTCACATCGGCAACTATACAGCGGCACTCTGAATGTTTAGAATTAATAGTGAAGTTAAGTATACCCCCTATATTTTAAAAATGCATTTTCAGTACAGCCTAACCTTAATTACAGTAAATCAGATCATATCCAGTGACAGGGTTAATAAATGCCTGTGCCTTTTTTTCCCAGTATGTGTCATAATAACTCTGCACACTGCCTCATGAAATAGGTTTGGGAGAGAAATGGACCTGGAGTTAAATAGTAGAGCATCACGTTTGAAAGGTAATATTAGCTTGACATGAAACCAATGCATGACTGGAGTGGAGTGACTAATGGCCGTGCCAAGAAATGGATGTGGAAAAACTGATTTGGACATTAGGTACATAGAGGTTATGAGCAAGACTTTGTTTTCAAATGGAATTTCTTGGGGGAAGTGATTAAAGAAAAACTGTTTTTCACCTGAACTTAGGAGAATTGTCTAGAGGAGATACAAGATGAGTGAGAAACAGTGAAACTGAAGGTCAGCAAAGCATATTTTTTATATTTGAAAGAAAGTGATGAACATTGATACACACGTGGGTATAAGAGGAATAAAAGGGTTAAGTCCCTCTTTCTAGGCAGCTGGAGGACAGGAGGAGGTAATGATTGGACTAATGAAAGCAAATTACAAGTAAAAGTAGCTTGATCCAATCCCCAGGCTATAAGGATGCATGAGAAAGGTGCCACAGAAAAGCAGCTCATATTTGTGTCACCCTGCAGAATGTAGACACAGATGGAATGATAATAAATTGTCCTGGCATGTCTTTCTTAGAACGCACATGCACAAAAGAATTCATTGTGTCTCTTAGGTTTTTCTGTGGTGACATTTGAACTACCTAAGAATCTTTGCCTCAGTAATTTTAGGTTTCTCACTAGCTCTGTGCCCTCCACCTTGATTTGGGGTAACAGAGCCATTGTGATATTGTGTATATTTGGTTCATTAAAGCAATTTGTCTCTAGTCATAATAATTTTGGGTATGCTTCCTGACTTAGTTATCCCTAATAAGTTATCTATAATTGCTATGGGATGTACTGTATGCTGTGAATGTGTTGCTCTGATTGGTTGATAAATAAAAAAGCTGATTGGCCAGTAGCCAGGCAGGAAGTATAGGAGGGGTAAGCAGATAAGGAGCATTCTGGGAAGAGGAAGGCTGAGTCAGGAGATGCCAGCCCAATGTCCAGGGAGCAGCATGTAATGACACAGAGGTAAAGCCTTGGAAAACATGTCAACATATAGATTAACAGAAATGGGCTGAGTTTACGTGTAGGAGCTAGTCAATGGTAGGCCTGAGCTAATGGCTGAACAGTTTTAATTAATATAAGCCTCTGGGTGTTTACTTGGGTCTGAGTGGTTACAGGACCAGGAAGGACACAAGAATTTTATAAGTGGCCGTGGACCTCTGTGCCAGGTGAGTACAGGAAAATTTTAGATACAGATAGTAAAGTATCAGATATCACAAGGATTACTGTTATTATCACAATGGTCTGATGTGAATTTGTTAGAGAGAGTATGAAACCTGTAATTCTACAAATGGCCTCAGTCCTAAGATTTATCTAAAAATATAATAGTAGTAACAAAGATCATTATGACATATATTACAATTACTGCTCTAGTTCCTACTGCTAACAACAACAATAATAGACAACAATAATAATTAATGGTCCTATTTTATGTTCAATGTGTGTTATATGTCAGGGATTCTGATTCTGACACACGCTTCTATTTTTTTCCATTTTAATCTAATCTATAACCTCATCAATTAGAATTTACTGCCCCCCACCAGTTCACAAGTAAACACTCTGAAGTTCACCAATATTAAGAAAGTTGCCCAAGGTAATTAGATTGACTGTATTTCTCCCAGTACCCTGGACAACCTTTGACATTTCCTGGGTATGTGACAGTATGGATTTTCCCCTAGGTTAAATATTGTTTTTGCCTTCTGTCATTTATCATGACAGTATGCTAAGGAGTGAGGTGATAATTATATTGCTTAACCATGGTTCACATAAATGACTCATTTATTTTCAAACTTTAAGTACTGAGACTCATATGGTGTGAAAACCCTAGGTATTTATGAAGGGACAATTTTCTTAAACATTTTGTGGGAGAGAAGAAAGAAGACAGAGGCAGGAGGGCAACTCTTACAAGAGGAATGGATTGTTTTAGACATTATATAGAATCCCAATACATGAAGACTTTATTATGATATTCAATTTATATGACATTCTTTGACACATAAACAACCTATGTTGCTAGTAATGAGATGATTGGCTGTTTCCTGGTATGAAGGTGACATGTGACTCTGAAGGAGCACAGCAGATTTTTCTGAAGTGATAGTAATGTTCTATATATTGATGCAATTTAGATCATGCATTTCAAAATTACCAAGGTATGTACAGGTCTACATGCACATACACACACATGCACAAGAAATAAATACATGTTCAGTAAGAAATAAAATAGAAACCAATGTACAATAAAAATATAACCATGAACACCCACTTAAAGATAACAGAGAATGAGTATTTGGTCAGTCAGATTTGCAAAATGTGTGCACAATTCTGGATGTCACCACAAGTTACAAAAGGTAGTTTGTTTCTTAGAATTCTGGGCAATTCATTTTATGCAGTAAGGCCAGGTCACCTTACAAATTTTATCTTTAAGACTGAGTAATTGGTGATATAAGAATTATTCTGGTCCTTTGTGGTGATATTTTGTTTGTGCACCCCAATAAAGCTTATCTGGGGATCAGAGGAAAAAGCCAGCCACTATATTAAACATAGAGGTCAGGCAGGGGTAGCACATGCTTTTATTCCTAGTAGTTGAGAGATAGAGATTCATCCGGATATCTGTGAGTTCAAGGCCACACTGGGAACAGAGCCAGGCGTGGTGGCACATGCCTTTAATCCCAACACTAGTTAACCATAGAGGTCTGGAGGTCTGCACAGACAGACAGGAAGTGATAGAGCTGGGTGGAAAGAGGAATTGATGTAGCTGGGCAGAGAGAGGAAGTAAGATGGCAGGGCACAGAAAGGTATATAGGTGTAAGTATATAGGATGTAGCTCTCTCTGGGGCTGAGGATTTCCTAGCAGTAAGAATGCGGCTGGTTTCTTTCTGCTTCTCTGATCTTTCAGCTTTCACCCCAGTATCTGGCTCTGATTTTTTTTTTATGAATAAGACTGTTTAGCAACTCATGTTACAGTTCTTCATATAAAAATATTATGATTCAGACATTAAACGTGTTGGCAGAAATTTCCTGTCAGAGCAAGTGTTTTAGAGACATACTCTAGGAATTAAACATCATATGCTTAAAGCTTATGTGCTCAGATATGTACCTACCTTGTTCTAAAGTATGCCTGTAATGTGAAGGATATACTTTCAGAGTAGAATGAATTATAAAAAAAATACAAAAAAAGCATATAACTGGAACTTTGTAACAATAAGGGGTCAACTTTCAGTTGACAAGACTGTGAACCCTTGACAAAATCTTTTATCACAGGGAATCTTACACACTTAGGCATGAGAAGATTGTGGATGACACTTGACCAAAGCTCAGGGCTCAAAACTGACCTTGGTTAATCTGGAGCTATAGCTCAGTGGGAAGAGTATTTGTGTAGTTATATGAAGCCCTAGGTTCATTCCTAATACCACATAAGACTGAGCAAAGTGGAGGTGGCAAGGTCAGAAATTAAGATTATTTTGGCCTATAGGAGTTTTTAGGGCGCCCTCGGCTGCATGAGACCTTGTCCTTAAGAATGTAGGCTGACACTTCCTCCAGCCTCCACTGCGTTGGATGTATTGGACGAAGTCCCTGCCTAGGCTTGTATTGCTTTTGTATATCCAGAATTAAACCTTGCTTTTGCATTCCGGCATGCTCGTCTTTGGTGGTCTCTCTGGGGGTCACGATCTGGGCACAACATTTGGGGGCTCTTCGGGATCCCCAGAGACCCCCGCCGGGACCCCTAAGAGCTCCGGAGGTCCATCTGCACCAATCGGTAAGAGCGCTCCATTTTCTTGTCTTTGCTTTCCTTTTACTTTCATTTTCTTATCCGAAGCCGGCTGTTGAATCTGACAGGCTCACCTTGGCAGATGCGCCTGTAAGGTGACCCTGGAGGAGTTGGAAGACGTTCCAACCCCTCATCAGGACTCGGGGGTCCTCACAGGTCCCCCCTGTCATAGGACGCCCGAGAGGGGTCTGTCTGTTTGGACACCTGTGAGGGGTCCGTCTGGGGATCGGGAGACTCTGTTGAATTGTCCCTGTCCCATCTGTAGGTCTTTGGCATTATCAAGGCTCCCTCTTCGGACTCTCGTTTGCCTGGACCATCTGTAGGACCCTTGTTCTTCCTTTTTGTCTGCCTATCTTGTTCGTCAGTATGATTTGTTATACCTTCATAAATGTATAAATGTGTGAGAACTGTGGCCATATGTGTGAGTGTTTTATGCCTGAGCTTGTGTATGTGTTGGGACTTGTGAGCTGGATTGCCAGCAGAAGGGATGGAGACCCCTTCAGTGGTTGAACTGGCACAGACTAACCTAACATTGCTTCCTTGCTCTCTCTGACCAGAGCACAGGCAGCAGGCAGCAGAAAGCTTGCAATGAGTCCAGCAGGCAGCAGCTGCACAGCTGCTACTTTGGGGACCCAGGGCACCGCTGAGAGGGCTAGGCAGCCCGTAAGCATCACGGGGCCTAGATGCAACGGGTTCGGGGCCCCAGCTCGCTCAAAAAGCTGTGGAGTAGAGGCTTGGCTTCATGGGAACTAGGCATGGCTTTGTGCTAGAGTGGGCTGTGAGCACTGTGGGGCCCAGATATGGCCGGCAGGTTCTGGCTGGGCTCCTGTGTGGACAGGTCTGTGGGCCCAGCCAGGGCATGGAGTCACTTTCAGTCGGCTGTATTCTTTTGTCTCCACGGTGCATGCCTCCCCCGTTCTCTTCCATGCTTTTGGGTGGGGCTCCCAAGATCTGCCCTGGGGCTAAAACCTGATCAAGGTCTGGCTCCAAGAATGGAATGTCACCAACAGTTTGTCTGTGGTACAGTGCTGATGCAAATTGAGAGTTATTCTTGTTATGGTATATGCAGGTATTTCTGTTCTTGTTTAAAATATTGTAACTTTACAATATATTCTAGAGTACTGAGGGAAATCACAAGAAAGACTTTGGTAGAGTAAATGTCTGAGGGATCAAAGGAACGGACTGAGGGTATATGGAAGTTGTAGAAGGACAGAGGGGATGTGATGTAAACTGTTTGTTATGGTTTCTTATACCTGCAAATACTGAATTTAAAAGTTAATTCTTGTTGTTTTTTATCTTAAGAATGGCTAATGATTCTGCAAACTGCTTATGTGTGTATGTGGACAGGTATGTGACTTGAAAATGTAAGCAAGCTTTAACTGTATGTATGTATGTGTGTAACTTGGATCCAACTGTGTGTATGTGTGCAAGTAATTATTGTTTAGAAAAACGAGCTTTAAACAGCAACCACATGGCTCCCTCCATCTTGGCTGGTGACCTCATGGGCAGCCATGTGCCTGGTAGCCATCTTTTACTAAGGTTATAAAGATCTACTTGGGTTAACACCTAATACTTATGTCTTTAACAAGTGTTCAACAGCAAGTTTCTAGAGAATTTAAATAGATGCCAACATATGTTTATTTGATTAATATTAAAGCTGCACATCAATGCTTTTATTCACAGGAATATACCTTGCTCTGGCAGCCAAACTGCAACATAAAGGAATCATAGGAAACAGCTGAGGTTTGCAAATGTATGGCAGGACTAGAGTTCCAAAAATAGTCTAGTTGTAGTGGTGGAAGACATTTGAGAGATCTCAGTCTTTTAAGAACAGTTTTTATAGTTAAAAACCAATGGCTTAAAAATGTTTCTCCTTATATTGATATTTTGTTTTGGTTTCTTTACTGAACCTGTATTTGATGCTAGAAGAGCTTCAACTTAAAAGCATTGTTTTTAGGCTACTTTTGTAGACTGTTAGAGAACATAAATAGTCAGTCATAAGTAATCAAGTTTTTTAATTGTAGTCAGAGTAAGTAAGTACTGATGTAAGTTTACTCATTTACTCAGTCTCTTGCATATGTTTTTAGGGTTGAGCTTGAAACAAGTAATTAGAAACAAAGTTTGTCTATTTATATATACCTGGACAGCCCTCATACTTCAGAGATCTGCAGAATATGGAATTTAAATGTTGATCTAAAAGCTTACTATATCAGACAGGCTTCCAGATCCTAGCAGTGACCCAAGGTCTCCAAAGAAGATTACGTAAGAGGCACCACAACTTCTCTGCCTGGATTATGACAACGCTGACCACAGGGCAAGATGCTCCAATGCAACGCCTGCCGCCAGGACCCAGCCCAGACTGTGGACAAGCAGTAGGACACTGGAATTGATTGCACCCTTTTGCCTGATCAAGGTCAGTCTTCCATGTCCCTATTCCACAGGAAAAATACTCTGCCTTATGGACCTGATGGTGGAAGAAGATTGATGCTGTTCTGACTGGTGCCTCCAACGCTATGGAGACCTGGGTAGGGTTTGGTCCCTGTAATTTATAGGATTGGAAGCTTCTTGGTCTGCACTCAGATATAGTTTATCCTTCTCAGATCTCTGATAGTACTGATGGCCAGGCTAGCCCTAACTTTGTCAGCATGGCAGCATCAATCAGATCCTTCTGCAAGGCTATAGCTAGCTTGTTAGCTCACTTTTAGGAAAATGTTCTAAGATATAAAAGTTTAAGTAAGTCATAAAGGTTCAGATGTGAGTCCAAAATGAGATAAGTTTCAGATTACTCTCCTGTTCTATGGTTCAGAGCTTAATGTTTAGGAGCCCTGATGAGCTGGTAGAGCAATGACTACTTACTGTTCAGTCACAAGTTCAATATTTTGGATTTGTTTTAGATGTCATATTTAAATGTAACTTGTTGTGACTCAAAGGTATGAGTCCACTTCTGCTGTTTTACAAGATACCCATTATCTGCTTTGTCTACAATATGGATTTCAGTACAGATTGGTAATACTAATGTATCTAAAACCTTTATGTCATTTTGTAAGTAGGCCTCAAAGGATCAAAAGAGTCATAAAAACCTAGACCCACTTCACAGAGGTCAAAAGGACCCCAGATAAGTATTCCTAAAAATGGTATTTTTCCTCTCTCCTGGTCTTGGGACTACTGCTTTTCCCATTACTAAGGGTATAGACCTAAGGGTTCCAAATAAGTTCATAAATTTTAACTTCTGTTCCTAGCTTAAATTTGTTTCAACAGATTTCTACTTGGCTGGCAGTCACCTCCAAGTTTCAGTTGCTGACTCCACTGCTCCAGATGACTGTGAGCTCCGGACTTGCTAAAAGCTGACATGGACCAGCCCAGCTAATATGGTTCTTCCCTGTCCCTATGGAGTCAGGCAGCTACATACTTCTGACAAATGCCCCCTTGCCCAGTCTTTGACTAGCTTTTCAGCCTTTTGGGGCCCCTTGACAACGGTGCCCCAATGCCAGCTCGAAGCAGTTCCAGAAGAGAGTATGTCACCCATGTTCCCTGTTCAGAAAAGGCTGAAATGCTGGGTAAAAAGAAAACTCCCTGGCGTAGAGACAAGATGGCTAACTATACATGGCCATTATTAGAGAGGGATACTTACGAGCCAACTGTCCAAAACCCATGATTGGGTTCCATTAGGCACATGAGAAGGGGGAAATGTGAGACCAAAATGAGCCATCTTAAAAATAAGACCAAAATGCTTTCACCCTAAAATTAAGGCCTAAGATTTCTCCTTTTGGGAATAGGCCATTAGTTACTGAAGCCAGTCAGTTCAGATTCCAGAAACCAGGAAGTGTAAAAGTACAGAGTCACAAGATAGTCACGAGGTAATGCCTGTCAGACTATGGAATGTCCTCTCCCTGGTTTCCAGGGCAACTGACCACAGAAATGCCCCCTGTGGTGGTAATCTAATTGTACTGAATTATTATTTTGATTGTATGTTAATAAATAAAGTTGTCTGGGAGTCAGAGCTATTAGAGCCATAGCAAGAGTGTGGCAGTGGTGGCACACGCCTTTAATCCCATAGATCTCTGTGTGTTCAGGGTCAGAGCTATTAGAGCCATAGCAAGAGTGTGGCGGTGGTGGCACACGCCTTTAATCCCATAGATCTCTGTGTGTTCAGGGTCAGAGCTATTAGAGCCATAGCAAGAGTGTGGCAGTGGTGGCACACGCCTTTAATCCCATAAGATCTCTGTGTGTTCAGGGATACAGTCAGCATTGGAGACATATGCCTTTAAGACCTAGGGGGCTGTACATTCAGACAGTGACGAGGCAGTCATGTGTTTGAGTTTACAACCAATGAGAAGGCAGAACAACATACTATAAAAAAACCAACCGACAGGAAGTAGGTCTCTTTTCGCGAAGCTGGGACAGCAGGAAGAAGGGTGAGATTTTAGCTCTGAGCTCTGACTTCTCGGCTTTCTCTTTTACATTGTTTCTGTGTTTCTTATTTAATAAGATGGTTGGTTACATCTACATCTGGCGCCCAACGTGACAAGAATCCATTAAAAACTGCTTGGCTTGGCAGCAGGTCCACTCTCCCGCAAGGGCGGCAGGCAGCCCGCGGCGGCGGCAGCGGCGGTGGCGGCAGCACCCGGCAGCAGGCGGCGATCAGCTTCTTAGTCCGAGCAGCGGCTTCTTAGCCTGGGTCTAGTTCTGCTTGACCTCAGGCTGGACTATCGGTGAGCTGCTTGCTTAAATCCTGCTTGCTTAAAGCCGGTGCTACAAACAACTCAGACCTGCCCTGCCGAACAGGACCCTGCCTGTAAAGCCAACACACATGGTCGGAGCTTAAGGAAGTCAGACCCAAGCCTTGACTCAGCACAAGAGGGAACACGTGGCTGCATTTAAACTTTAGCCAGCTACGCTTTCTTGTTCTCTCTCTCTCTCTTTCTCTCTCTCTCTCTCTCTCTCTCTCTCTCTCTCTCTCTCTCTCTCTCTCTTTCTCTCTCTCTTTCTCTTTGGATTTACACCTGGGACACTAGGTGGCTGCTTTGAAAATCCCCTCGAATTTCTACTCTTCTACGCAGATTTGGTAAGTCATAATATATCAGATATTTTAAAGGAAACTATCTAAAAGAGAATTTTTTTTCCACATTAAAAAACAAATGGGTTTTATGTGTACATTGGAAGAAAATTGGTTTTTGTTCGAAATTTTAGGCAGTCTGGCAATGGAACAACTATATAATATTAGTATTGGTGGAATTATGCACCTCATCACTATAATAATCCACATTTTAATATTTAAAAAGATAGTCAATTTAAGTGCCAGGATAACAGCTTTAGAAGAACTTGTTAAACCTGTAAAAATTCAGACAGAAGAAATTAACAGTGAAGTTGTTTCAAGTCGGGATCATAAGGTTGCAGAAAGAAAGCCTGTTTTCACACAGTCACCCTTAATTTATCCTGTAACTGTACAGCAGATGCCTGATCAAATGGCTACACAAAATACTTGGGCTCCAATTGAAATGTTGGATTTAAAAAGGTTTAAGGAGGCAATAGTATCTTATGGCATGCATTCCCCATATGTAAAGCAAATGTTAAACACTTGGTCAACATATAATAGGATAGTACCACAGGACTGGCGGGACCTTGCACAAGGTGTTCTGGAACCCAGCCAGAGACTTCAATTTCTGACTTGGTTTAAGGAGGAGGCTAAAAACATAGAAAAACAATGGAGGGATAAAGGAATACAAGTTTGCCAGGATCAGCTTATGGGCGAAGGCCAATATGCTTCAGCACAAACACAATGTTTATATGATGTCCAAACCCTAATTTTATGTCGAACGGCAGCCTTGAATGCATGGGACAGAGTTGAGGAACCAGGAAAAAATCTGAGTCATTTATAAAGGTGATGCAAGGCCCAAAAGAGTCTTTTACAGATTTTTTACAAAGACTGGCTTCAGCAGTAAAGAGAATGGTCTCGGATTCAGAAGCTAGTAAGGCAATAATTGAATCTTTGGCCTTTGAGAATGCGAATGCAGCATGCAAAAGAATAATCAGGCCATTAAGGGCAAGATCTGCACCTATGGAAGATTGGATTAGAGAAACAATTAATGTTGAAGCTGATGAGCATGATGATACATGGGTAGGAGAAGTAATTTCAAAAGGTTTGAGGAGTGTTAGATGTTTTGGATGTGGAAAGCAAGGAAATTTGAAAAGGGACTGTAGACAGGTCATTCCCAGAAACAATGTTTCTTCAAGGAACAATGGCAACAGAATGCCCCTTCCTTCTGGAGTATGCAGAAGGTGTGGTAAGGGAAAACACTGGACCAACGAATGTAGATCAACAAAGGACAGACAGGGTAATCCTTTGCCTCAGTCTTCGGGAAACTCCCAGAGGGGCCTCAGGCAGGCCCCCAGTGCAAATCCAGTTCAAACCTTTCCTGCAGCCATAGAGGAAATGCCTGCTCTGGAGAGCGATTAAATAACCAAATGCCTATTGGAATAAATCATGCTGGTCAGGATGATGAAACAGAGAGAATAGAAAATTCAGGAGAAAACATAAAGAAAATTTTTTGGCAAACTTCTATTAATGAACAAAGACCAAAATTAACAATAAAAATAAATGGTGTTTTGTTGTCTGGTCTGGTAGACACAGGTGCGGACGTTACCATAATTACACCAGAATTTTGGCATCCAACTTGGCCTCTTCAGGAGGTAAACGTTCAACTGTTAGGAATTGGGACATTATCTCAGGTGAAACAGAGTGCAAGATGGCTCGAATGTATAGGTCCAGAAGGACAGAGAGGAAAATTAAAACCATATGTGGCTAACATAACTATGAACCTGTGGGGTCGAGACTTGTTGCAACAATGGAATACTCAGATTAACATCCCTCCAATCTCAGAAACAAATCATAAACTAGCACATGTTACTGAGAGAAATATTAGAAGATATTGTTCTAATGAGTGGTCACCAGCCATCCATATTATACAAGAACAGGGCACAATAACTGATGATCTTCCAAAGACACCAACAGCTCTACCTTTAAAATGGTTAACAGACAAGCCTGTATGGGTCCAGCAATGGCCTTTAACAACAGAGAAACTCCAGGCTTTAGAAGAGCTGGTAGAAGAACAGTTAAATGCTCAGCATATTGAAGAATCAACCAGCCCTTGGAATTCTCCTGTATTTGTTATTAAAAAGAAATCTGGTAAATGGAGAATGGTAACAGACCTTAGAGCAATTAACAAAGTAATTCAGCCAATGGGCTCTCTACAATCTGGGATGCCTTTGCCTACTCTGTTACCAAAAGGATGGCCTCTCATAGTTATTGATTTAAAAGACTGTTTCTTTTCAATACCCTTACAAGAAAAAGACAGAGAAAGATTTGCTTTTACAGTGCCTACTTATAATAATTCTCAACCGGTTAAAAGATTTCAATGGAGGGTCCTCCCACAGGGAATGTTGAATAGCCCAACTCTGTGCCAATATTTTGTGCAACAGCCATTGGAAGTGATACGTAAAAAATTTTCTAAATCTATAATTTATCATTATATGGACGATATTTTACTAGCTGACTCAAATGCAGATACTTTAGAAATAATGTTTGAAGAAGTAAAGAAAATTTTGCCTTGCTGGGGATTACAAATTGCTCCTGAAAAGATACAAAGAGGAGATTCTATTAATTATTTAGGATATAAAATAGAACTACAAAAAATTAGACCCCAAAAGGTGCAAATTCGGAGAGATAGACTACAGACTCTTAATGACTTTCAAAGATTATTTGGAGATATTTCTCATCTACGAACTATTATTGGGGTAAAAAATGATGAACTGACTAATTTGTTCAGAACCTTAGAAGGTGACAAGGACTTAAATAGTCCAAGAGAATTATCACCTGAAGCTGAGAAAGAATTGGCCTTGGTAGAAAAGAAAGTGCATGAAGGACACGTGGATCGTATTGATCCAAAGCTGGATTGCATTTTGGTTATTTTACCTTCTAGGCGTTCTCCTACTGGAATATTAATGCAGAGGGAAGATATTATATTGGAATGGATATTTTTACCAAATAAACCAAATAAAAAATTAAAAACTTATGTGGAAAAAATCTCTGACTTGATTTACAAAGGAAAACTGAGACTTCGTCAATTAGCAGGCATAGACCCAGCAGAAATTGTCATACCATTAACTAAGGAGGACATTGAAAAATTATGGGCAGAAAGTGAACCTTGGCAAAGAGCTTGCAGTAATTTTTTGGGAGAAATTAACAGCAAATATCCCAAAAGCAATAGAATTGATCTTATAAAGAGAGCTGATTGGATCTTGCCTCGAATTGTACGGCAAAAACCCATATCTGGAGTTCGTACATTTTATACAGATGCCAACAAAGAAGGAAAGGCAGGTTACAAATCAGAAAATTTAAGTAAAGTGGTTCAAAGTCCGTATAATTCAGTTCAAAAATCAGAATTGTATGCTATTCTGTTGGTATTAATGGATTTTTCAGAACCTCTCAACATAGTAACTGACTCTCAGTATGCTGAAAGAGTGGTATTACATATTGAGAATGCAGAATTTATCCCTGATGCTTCAGAATTAACTTCAGTATTTATTCAATTACAAGATACAATCAGGAAAAGGAATCATCCTTTATATATAACTCACATTCGATCCCATACTGGTCTGCCAGGCCCTCTAGCACAAGGCAATGATGAGATTGATAAATTATTGATAGGAAATGTGCTGGAGGCCTCAGAATTTCATAAAAAACATCACATCAATAGTAAAGGTTTAAAAAAGGATTTTTCCATAACCTGGCAACAAGCCAAAGAAATAGTAAAGAAATGTCCTACTTGTTCCTTCTACAATCAGACGCCATTACCAGCAGGATGTAACCCAAAGGGTACTCAGAGAAATGAGATCTGGCAGATGGACGTGTTTCACTTTGCAGAATTTGGAAAATTGAAATATGTACACCACACTATCGATACTTATTCAGGATTTCAATGGGCAACTGCTTTGAGTTCTGAAAAAGCTGATTCTGTAATCACTCATTTGCTAGAAGTTATGGCCATCATGGGTATACCTGCACAAATCAAAACTGACAATGCTCCATCATATGTCTCTGTTAAAATGAAACAGTTTTTTGCTCATTACAATATAAAGCATATTACAGGCATACCACATAATCCTACAGGTCAAGCAGTTATAGAAAGATCAAACAGAACTCTAAAGGATATGCTAAATAAACAGAAATGGGTAACAAAAAACCCCAGAAATAGACTGCATAATGCTCTTCTAACTTTGAATTTTCTGAATGCCAATGAGAAAGGAACAACAGCTGCAGAGAGACATTGGATAATAGAAAAAACTACAGAATTAAATCAGCCTATATACTTTAAGGATGTGCTGACCTCAGAATGGAAACCAGAGTATGTATTACATTGGGGACGAGGTTTTGCTTTTGTTTCTACAGGAGAAGATAAGCTGTGGGTACCATCAAAATTGATAAAGGTTCGATTTGAACAAGAGAGACCTCTTAATTGAGGAGGTGATAGTTCATCAACCAGCATGAACATCCAATTTAAACTAACTTGTATCAATAACACATGCCTTTTCATTTAATCAGATAATAACTTGTCAAAAGGAAACATCCCCAAAATTAGTCTTGGGGAAAGGTTTTTGTTTTTGTCTTTTAGGAGAATGAAGGTTAAGGAATCTGAAGAACACTGGACAAATGAGACAACTGAAGAAAAGTGACAAATCATCTATCCCAAGAAACAGAGTGAAATGGTGTATGGGTATATATTATCTAAAAAAATTTTATGTCTTCCTAAATGTTTGTTTCTGCTTTTCTCTAAAGATTTAACACTATTGGTCTTCTAACAGTCCCAGTTCAATTACAATTTAAAGCTGACTTTGGAGTTGGAGAATGGCTCTCTCCTTCTTTAAAATCAAGCATGTTGTTAAAAGGAAAATGCAAACTCCCTGTATCATGCCAGAATAAGAGCCATCTTCTGCTATGGTACAGGACAAAAGCAAAATTAATTAAGGGACTATTCTATTACTAATCTCAACTCTTTGATTCTATTCTGATTCTTTAAACTTTTCTCAAAGTATAAATTTAATATCAAAATTTACAAGATTAATATATATATATATACATTTTAAACTTTGTTAAGATATGAATGGTCACATAGAGTACTAACTAATTCTAGAAAAAAGGCTAGCTGCATATATATGTTTTTGTGTTCGAGTCTCTTATCAGTTTTCTGCAGGAAATCATGGCCAGGCCTAACATCAACTGAAGTCTCCAGAAAGAAGATGGGGCCCCACAACAACAACAATTCCACGTGGACAATAATAATATTATTAAGCTGACAAACATCATCCATAGATCAGCTTTGAACTACAAGGTGCTCAGAGCAAATTTGAGATGACTAGCTGAGATGATCCAGTCTCAAAGACTACTTGAATAAGGACTTGAGATAAACCCTGAACTTTGGCATTATACACAGACCGGATAATGAAGGATATAGTTACCTCTCCTAGAATTTGACAATTAACCTAATATTTTTCTTTCAGGATAAAGAAAACTTCGCCCATACCCAGTAGGAAGCAATTTTAAGAATACGACACCCACATTCCCAAAGAGGTGGTGTGGGGCGGGTGGTTTTTTGGTCTTTTAATGGGTTTTGGGTCTGGGATAATTTTCAGTATTTAGGGGAGTTGGTTACAAGTTATTTCCAAGGGTTAGGAAAAAGGCTAAGCAAAGGAGATTAGATTTAAGTTTCTTGTTTAAAAAAAAAAAAAGAAAGAAAGAAAGAAAAGAAAAAGACAATTACTAATTTTAAATACTTTACATTGGATTGAATTGTTTTATATTGTATACAAATTTGAAATTGATATTGTTAGAAAATGCTATATGTATATTTCTAATTGTATTTATACCATTCATTTAACAATGTAATGCAAATTTCTGATCCTTGAATGTTATTATTATCAACTATTAGGATATAAAGAAATGAAAGCTAGTAGTTAGACATTATCATAGAATTTGTAGTCATATTAGATATGTTTTAAAAATTGAGCAGAGATGTTTTAGACAGGTCATCTTCAAACCCTTCAGAGATCTACAGAATATGGCATTTAAAATGTTTTAATAACTTAGAAAATTTTTCTTTTTTGAGACATGTCGGCTCCTGGCAGTACCAATCTACTTTAGAGAAAATATGGGCATTGAAGAAACTGCATATGGAGTCAACTTTCATTCTGGCAAAAGTTAGCCACTGGACAACAAAGTATCCTCGAATCAACAGGACAAAATGGACAGACAGATCACGAAACAAGGGACTACTGATTCTTGCCAAAACAAGTGTGGTTATGGCTTTATCAAAAGGCATCTTCTGAGGCCAGGACAATATGGCCCCATCCCTGAAGTGGCCTTCGCATCCGGAAAAGGTACAGTGCCCTTTTCTTCAAAGGCAGCTTAACAGGCAGAGGGCCGATGGATTCTGTTGTACAATGGAACAGCAGCTGAAAGCTCATGCCTCTCAAAAGTAGACTGGCATTTAATAGAGGGATGTGGAGAAGAAAGGGATGCTGAGATGAAGTCATATATACACAGCCAAGAAGAATGGACAGCTGAATTAAAAAACTGTCAACAATTTCCAGAATTTAAAATCCTGAATCATGACAGGACACTAGTGGAATTCAGGTGTTTCTGGTACGTGGATTGCTCTCACCCAATGTGAGGTTGAACTGTTGACATTGTGTACATCCTACTTCACAAATGAGTCTGTCAGATACACTAAGCTTATAGGCTGAAGATGATGCCCCAACACTGTGGAGAAACCTCAGGTGACTGCCCAGGCAGCTGGCTGTTTCTGTCAACTCACAAAATTTTTTGGAAGTTGCTTACATGCACTTCCTGTTTTTATTTTTGTTAGCTAATATTATTCCCTTCTTGGGTCTCTGAGGGAGTTGAAGATTAGTTAGTTATGGTTGAAGATTAGTTAGTTATAGTTGAAAATTAATTAGGATAGAAAGTACATTAGATACATCTTGGAATTACCAAAATAAGATAGATAATGGAATTATTTTCTCTGATTTGTCAAATACCTGTTTAGGTATTTATTACTTGTATATATTGTATATAGTTATTGTACTTTTGTATATAGTTTTTCTTTTGTTAGTTATAACCTTTTGCTTTTTATCTTTTTATTAAAATAGAAAAGGGGAAATGTGGTGGTAATCTAATTGTACTGAATTATTATTTTGATTGTATGTTAATAAATAAAGTTGTCTGGGAGTCAGAGCTATTAGAGCCATAGCAAGAGTGTGGCGGTGGTGGCACACGCCTTTAATCCCATAGATCTCTGTGTGTTCAGGGTCAGAGCTATTAGAGCCATAGCAAGAGTGTGGCAGTGGTGGCACACGCCTTTAATCCCATAAGATCTCTGTGTGTTCAGGGATACAGTCAGCATTGGAGACATATGCCTTTAAGACCTAGGGGGCTGTACATTCAGACAGTGACGAGGCAGTCATGTGTTTGAGTTTACAACCAATGAGAAGGCAGAACAACATACTATAAAAAAACGAACCGACAGGAAGTAGGTCTCTTTTCGCGAAGCTGGGACAGCAGGAAGAAGGGTGAGATTTTAGCTCTGAGCTCTGACTTCTCGGCTTTCTCTTTTACATTGTTTCTGTGTTTCTTATTTAATAAGACGGTTGGTTACATCTACAGCCCCCACCTGAGGGCAGCCAATGAGAAATGGTGGCGGGCAACCACTCCCTTAGAAGTAATTTCTAGAAGTCCCTAGAAGCGAGCCAATCAGAATTGTACCTGTACTAGCACCCCTAAATGATGTAACCTTGTGACTTTTCCCTTTAAAAACTGAGCTTGCAGATAGGTGGGCACTTCCTCCAGCCTCCACTGCGTTGGATGTATTGGACAAAGTCCCTGCCTAGGCTTGTATTGCTTTTGGATATCCAGAATTAAACCTTGCTTTTGCATTCTGGAAAAAAAAAATGTAGGCTGAGTCTACCAGGCTGGGCTGACTCCCCAGGGGATTGCCTTGGAGGAGGTGGGAATGGGGGGTAAGTTGGGGGGGAGGGATGGGCGTGGGAGGAGGGATGATGGAGTAATCCGTGGCTTAATTTAATGTGAAATTAAGTTAATTATAAATAAAAACATTAAAAAAAGAATGTATGGATTTTAATCAGTATGAAGATGATCAATATTATCCAGTGCTGATTAAGGAGGTCATCAACAGGTGCTTTTTGAATGAAATGGGTGGGTTTTCAGTGGCAAGTTCTATTTCTTCGTAACAAAATCAGCTCCTGGAAGCATGGATCATCTTCTGAGCTAGCAGTAGAACTTGTTGACAAAAAAGGGCTGTAGCATGAATCTTAAAAGTTCTTATTAATAGAATCAAACCTAAGCCAGATATTGGGGTGAACTGGAAGATCAGAGAAGCAGAATAAGCCACAGCTACCTCACCTTGCTGGATACTCAGCTGGTCTTGTTTCCTCAGACTGGAGGCCTCTGAGTCCTCATCTAGAATGGGTCTCAGCTGAACTGTGCTACTCCAAAGCCTGAAAGCTTAACCAGCCAAATGCTTCTAGTTCCTGGTTTTCACGCTTTATATACCTTTCTGCTTTCTACCACCACTCCCTGGGATTAAAGCCTCGCTTTTTGGGATTAAAGGTGTGTATCACCATGCCTGGCTGTTTCCAATATGGCCTTGAATTCACAGAGATCCAGAGGGATTTCTACCTCTAGAGTGCTAGGATTAAAGGTGTGAGTGCCACCATTTTCTAGCCTTTGTATCTAGTAGATGTTCTGCCTCTGATGCCAGATAAGTTTATTAGGGTGCACAATATTTTGGGGAACACAGTACCACCACAAAGGGCTGTAGATTTTCTCTTCTTGTAACAAATATTTAGAAAGTAGAATAAAATGTTCACGTAAACATAGTGTGATACAAATTATCACCTCATTGGTGGTCTTCCCTCAGGCTTCTGAATAGCTCAGTGTTTATTCTATGAGCACAAAGGGCAAAAATATAAGCAGAGCATTACTATGACTCCTACTTCACTACTGTGCAGTACCTAATACCCGTCTCAGAGGCCTCCTATAATCTTGTGTTCACTTTCATTGCTTTAATGATGTGAACATAATACTATTTAGCATTCTAAAATGCATTGCTCCTTCAAATTGTTTCTTTACCATATTACTTTTTTTTACAATAACAAATACCAATGTTATTTGTTGTAATGTACCAATGACTATATAGCAAAGTAATAGCCTATTAAACATACTGACTTGAAAAATTGACTTTCAAAGGATGCTTCTAAAACTGTATATAGAGAGATGCTTCTTTTAAAAGTGGTTTGTAAAAATTAGAATTAAATTATAGAGGATATAAATAATGGAATTTATTAACCCAATGATTTTGGTTTCATGCTAGGAACATCTGCATGCTTAGATTTTACAAACTCATCTCAAGTAACTGCATATCTGCTAGTAATTGAAACTTCCTGAGCTCTTGGTAGGAGACTAAGTGCTGTAACGAGTTATCTTACTATAACACTAACACAAACCTTCAAGACTGAGCTATATGATACTTAATATGTTGCAAATGAGGAAACAAGCTTAGAATGTTTGGTTAAACTTACAAATTCTCACAACTTCCAAATTCAAGAGCAGACATATGAAAGCTGTCTGTGTGCCTGGAGAAGACTCATTACTAATTAGCAGAAAATATATCATAGACTTAAATACTGATACTACACAAGTTTGTGCAGAAAAAGTCTGTGCAGTTCTGAGGTAGAAATTTCTTTAACATAAAACAGTTGTACAACACACACACACACACACACACACACACACACACACACACATGTACATTCTTGTACATAGTAATTTCTTCTGAAAGATGTTATTAAAAAGTTACTGACTGGGAGAGGTGAGTATCCGGCTCCAACTGGGACCACATCCCTGGGCACCAGCCACTCCGGGAAATCCTGCCCAACTTGGCCACAGGCTCTGGCCACTGGGCGGGTCCCCTTTTAGCCCCACCGGGAGGGATCCCCTTCTCCAAGCCCCGCGGCAGCCCCTGCAATCTCCGCACCCTGCCCCAACGCCCATCTGCCCAAGACCCCAGCCACTTCCTGAGACTTAGAGACCGGCCCCCAGCTCCCATCCTGCCCCAGACTTCCCTTCTGGACCAGAGAGAGTTGGACAAGAGAACTCCCTTTTGGACAAGAGAGAGAGACTTCCTGAATCTGTCAGCTCTTTCTGAAACAAGTACACTGATAAGACCAAGAAGGAACCACGAGGAGATGGGCAGACGTCAAGGCAGAAGTACATACAACAAAATGAAGAGCAATACAGCATCACCAGAACCTAGCCCCCCTCCAACATCTAGAACTGAACACCAAAAATTGGAAGAAGCAGAAGAAAGTAGCCTTATAAGTAACTTCCTGAAGAAGGTAGAGGCTTGTATAGAAGAAAAGACAAGAAAATTGGAAGAACGCTGTAAACAACTAGAGGAAAGGGCAAACAAATTAGAAGAAAACAATAAAGCCCTCCAAGAAAACAATAAACTCCAGGAAGAAAACAATAAAGTCCTGCAAGAAAACAATAAAGCAATGAAAGATAATCATGAAAAAGTAATGAAACAAACAAAGGAAACAGTCCAAGAACTAAAAAGGGAAATTGAAAAAATAAAGAAGACACAAACAGAGGGAATGCTGGAAATAGAAAACCTGAGTAAAAGATCGGGAACTTCAGATGCAAGTATAACTAACAGAATGCAAGAGATGGAAGAGAGGATTTCTGGCATTGAAGACACAGTAGAAGAAATAGTTTCATCAGTCGAAGGAAACACTAAAGCCAACAAAGTCATGAACCAAAATGTCCAAGAAATTTGGGACACCATGAAAAGACCAAACCTATGAATTACAGGGATAGAAGAAGGTGAAGAATACCAACTCAAAGGCACAGAAAATATATTCAACAAAATTATAGAAGAAAACTTTCCCAACTTAAAGAAGGAAATGCCTATGAAGATACAAGAAGCCTATAGAACACCAAACAGACTAGACCCCCCAAAAAAGTCCCCTCAACACATAATAATTAAACAACTAAATGTACAGAATAAAGAAAGAATATTAAGAGCAGCCAAGGAAAAAGGCCAAGTGACCTATAAAGGTAAACCCATCAGAATAACACCCGACTTCTCAATGGAGACTTTGAAAGCCAGAAGGACCTGGACAGATATAATGCAGACACTAAGAGACCATGGATGTCAGCCCAGACTAATATACCCAGCAAAACTTTCAATCATCATAGACGGAAGGAACAAGACATTCGAAGACAAAGCCAGATTTAAACAATATCTATCCACAAACCCAGCCCTACAGAAAGCACTAGAAGGAAAATTCCAACCGAGGGAAGTCAGATACACACTCGAAAACACAGGCAATAGATAAAGACACAACAGTAAACCCCAAAGAAGAGAAGTACACACACACTACCAACAAAAATAACAGGGATGAAGAATCACTGGTCATTAATATCCCTTAATATCAACGGACTTAATTCACCTATAAAAAGACATAGACTTACAGAATGGATATGAAAGCAGGACCCATCTTTCTGCTGCATACAAGAAACACATCTCAAATTCAAAGACAGACACTACCTAAGAATAAGAGGCTGGGAAAAGACTTTTCAATCAAATGGTCTTAAGAAACAAGCAGGGGTAGCCATCCTGATATCCAACAAAATAGACTTCAAACTAAAATTAATCAAAAGAGATCAAGAAGGACATTACATCCTCGTCACAGGAAAGATCGAACAAGATGAAGTTTCAATTCTGAACATATATGCCCCAAACACAGGGCACCCACATATGTAAAATAAACATTACTAAAGCTTAAAACACATATAAAACCCCACACATTAATAGTGGGAGATCTCAACATCCCACTTTCACCATTGGACAGATCTCCCAAATCGAAACTTAACAGAGAAATAAAGGACTTAACTGATGTCATGACCCAATTGGACCTAATAGATATCTACAGAACATTCCATCCTAACAAGAAAGAATATACCTTCTTCTCAGCACCCCATGGAACTTTCTCTAAAATCAATCACATACTTGGCCACAAAGCAAATCTCAACAGATACAAAACAATCAGAATAACCTCCTGTGTTCTATCAGACCACCATGGTTTAAAGCTAGATTTCAACAACAACAAAAACTACAGAAAACCTACAATCTCACGGAAACTGAGTAATGCTCAACTGAATCACCAATGGGTTAAGGAAGAAATAAAGAAAGAAATTAAAGACTTCCTAGAGGTCAATGAAAATGAAGACACCACATACCCAAACTTATAGGACACTATGAAAGCAGTGTTAAGAGGGAAATTCATAGCACTAAATGCCCACATAAAGAAGTTGGAGAAATCCCACACTAGTGAATTAACAGCACATCTGAAAGCTCTAGAACAAGAAGAAGCAAAGTCTCCGAGGAAGAATAGATGCCAGGAAATTATCAAAGTGAGAGGTGAAATTAATAAATTAGAAACTAAGAGAATAATACAAAAAATTAATGAAACAAAGAGTTGGTTCTTTGAGAAAATCAACAAGATAGACAAGCCCTTATCCAAACTAACCAAAAGACAGAGAGAGAGAATCCAAATCAACAAAATCAGAAATGAAAAGGGGGACATAACAACAGACATTGAGGAAATCCAGAGAATTATAAGGTCATATTTCAAAAACCTCTACTCCACAAAACTGGAAAACCTAAAAGAAATGGACATTTTTCTGGATAGATACCACATACCTAAGTTAAATCAAGACCAGATAAACTATTTAAATAGTCCAATAACCCCTAAGGAAATAGAAACAGTCATTAAAGGTCTCCCAACCAAAAAAAGCCCAGGACCAGATGGTTTCAGCACAGAATTCTACCAGATCTTCAAAGAGTTAATACCAATACTCTCTAAATTGTTCCACACAATAGAAACAGAAGGAACATTACCAAACTCCTTCTATGAGGCTACAATTACCCTGATTCCTAAACCAAACAAGGATGCAACAAAGAAAGAGAACTACAGACCGATCTCCCTCATGAACATTGATGCAAAAATACTCTATAAAATACTGGCAAACAGACTCCAAGAACACATCAGAACAATTATCCACCATGATCAAGTAGGCTTCATGCCAGGGATGCAAGGGTGGTTCAACATACGAAAGTCCATCAATGTAATACACCATATAAAAAAACTCAAAGAAAAAAACCACATGATCATCTCATTAGATGCAGAAAAGGCATTTGACAAAATCCAACACCCCTTCATGATAAAAGTCTTGGAGCGATCAGGAATACAGGGAACATACCTAAACATAATAAAGGCAATATATAGCAAACCAACAGCCAACATCAAATTAAATGGAGAGAAATTCAAAGCAATTCCACTAAAATCAGGAAAGAGACAAGGCTGTCCACTCTCCCCATACTTCTTCAATATAGTACTTGAAGTTCTAGCCAGAGCAATAAGACAACATAAGGAGATTAAGGAGATTCAAATTGGAAAGGAAGAATTCAAGCTTTCCCTATTTGCTGATGACATGATAGTATACTTGAGTGACCCCAAAGATTCCACCCAGGAATTGATAAAGCTTATAAACACCTTCAGCAACATAGCAGGATACAAGATCAACTCAAAAAAATCAGTAGCCCTCCTATATACAATGGACAAAGAAGCTGAGAAGGCAATTAGAGATACATTACCCTTTACAATAGCCAAAAATGACATAAAATACCTTGGGGTAACACTAACCAAGCAAGTGAAGGACCTATATGACAAGAACTTTAAGTCCCTGAAAAAAGAAATTGAAGAAGATGTCAGAAAATGGAAAGATCTCCCATGCTCATGGATAGGCAGGGTTAACATAGTAAAAATGGCAATCTTACCAAAAGCAACTTACAGATTCAATGCAATCTCCATCAAAATACCAACACAATTCTTCACAGACCTGGAAAGAATAATACTCAACTTCATATGGAAAAACAAAAAACCCAGGATAGCTAAAAGAAACCTGTACAATAAAACAACTTCTGGAGGCATCACAATCCCTGACTTCAAGCTCTACTATAGAGCTACAGTAATAAAAACAGCTTGGTATTGGCATAAAAACCGACATGTGGACCAATGGAATCGAATTGAAGACCCGGACATTAACCCACACACCTATGAACATATAATTTTTGACAAAGAAGCCAAAAGTGTACAATGGAAAAAAGAAAGCATCTTCAACAAATGGTGCTGCCATAACTGGATATCAACATGTAGAAGGCTGCAAATAGATCCATATCTGTCACTGTGCACAAAACTTAAGTCCAAGTGGATCAAAGACCTCAACATAAATCCAGCTACTCTGAACCTGCTAGAAGAGAAAGTAGGAAATAGTCTTGAACGCCTTGGCATAGGAGATCACTTCCTAAATATAACACCAGTAGCCCAGACACTGAGACAAACAATCAATCAATGGGACCTCTTGAAACTGAGAAGCTTTTGTAGAGCAAAGGATATGGTCAACAAGGCAAAGCGACAGCCTACAGAATGGGAAAAAATCTTCACCAACCCCACATCTGACAGAGGACTGATATCCAGAATATATAAGGAACTCAAGAAATTAGACATCAAAACGACCAACAGTCCAATTGAGAAATGGGCTTTAGAATTAAACAGAGAATTCTCAACAGAGGAAACTCAAATGGCTGAAAGACATTTAAGGAATTGCTCAACATCCCTAATCATCAGGGAAATGCAAATCAAGACAACTCTGAGATACCACCTTACGCCTGTCAGAGTGGCTAAGATCAAAAACACTGAAGACACTTTATGCTGGAGAGGATGTGGAACTCGGGGAACTCTCCTCCACTGCTGGTGGGAATGCAAGCTTGTACAACCACTTTGGAAATCAATATGGCGCTTTCTTAGAAAATTGGGAATCAATCTCCCCCAAGATCCAGCTATACCACTCCTGGGCATATACCCAAGAAATGCTCAATCATACCACAAGAGCACTTGCTCAGCTATGTTCATATCAGCATTGTTTGTAATAGCCAAAACCTGGAAACAACCTAGATGCCCTTCAACTGAAGAATGGATAAATAAATTGTGGCACATATACACAATGGAATACTACTCAGCAGAGAAAAACAACGACATCATACGGTTTGCAGGCAAATGGATGGATCTAGAAAAAATCATCCTGAGTGAGGTAACCCATACTCAGAAAGACAAATATGGTATGTACTCACTTATAGGAAGATGCTAGATGACTGTACTGCTACTCACATCACCAGTGAGGCTACCTGGAAAACGGGACCCCCCAAAAAAGACACGGAGAAATGGACGAGATCTACATGAACAGCCTGGTCATGAGTGGGAACAATGAAGGGTGACGGTTGAGGGAAAGAGAGTGGGAGATCCTAGCTGGATCAAGAAAAGAGAGGGAGAACAAGGAATAGGAGACCATGGTAAATGAATACCACATGAGAAGGTGAGAAGGGGAGGAAGCAGAGAGCTAGGGAGGCCCACGGAGATCCACAAAGATATCCCCGCAAAAGACTGCTGGCAATGGTCGCAAGACGGCAGGAATTGACCTACTCTGGTGATGGGATGGCCAGACACCCTGATAGTTGTGCCATAAACCCCATCCAAGGACTGAGGAATCTGAATGCAGACATCCACGGCTGGGCCCCTGGTGGAGCACTGGGCGTCTAATTAGTGAGAAAGAAGAGGGTTTATATGAGTGAGAATTGTTGAAGTTAAGGTTGGATAAAGCACCGGGACAAATAACCAAATGAATGGAAGCACAGGATCTATGAACCAAAAGCTGAGGGGCCCCCAACTGGATCAGGCCCCCTGAATGCGTGAGACAGTCATTTGGCTTGATCTGTTTGGTAGGCAGCTGTGCATTGGTGCCGGGTCCTGGGCTCGTTGCATGAGTTGGCTGTTTGAATCCTGGGACCTATGCAGAAACACTTGGCTCGGTCTGGGAGGTGGGGAATGGACCTGGCTGGACTGAGTCTACCAGGTCGACCCCGGTCCTCGGGGGAAAACCTTGATCTGGAGGACGTGGGAATGGGGGGTGGGCTGGGGGGAGGGGGGGCTAGAGGGGGAGAACGGGAATCTGTGGCTATTATGTTGAACTGAATGGTGTTGTAAAATAAATAAATAAATAAATAAATAAATAAATAAATAAATAAATAAATAAATAAATAAAAAGTTACTGACTGGGAAAAATATTTGTATTGCATACAGAACTTACGCAAAGGACACATAAATGATATTCAATCTGTAAATACATTTAAAATATTCTAGATACATAATGAATATTCTAGATTTAATTTTGTCCCAAAACAGAAGCCAATATTTGGAAAATTAAATATATTATATATACTTTGTCAAAATGGGTGATGAAATATCTATAAAATTAATCTTTTTTTTGGTAATGAAATCTTAATTATTCATAATCATTACAGAAAAACTATAACCACAATAGAAAATCATCTGAAACCTTGAACAGATGGATGGATAAATAAGATTAATGGAAAGTAGTATGTTATATTTTTAAAATATTGAATTTTCTCATATTTACTGTATGTTTAGATAAAACCAAGTGAATCTCAGTAAAGTGTGTGTGTGTGTGTGTGTGTGTGTGTGCTGGTATGTGTGTTTGTGTTATTTGAGAATTTGATCAGCCATGACTAAACTTCATGTGGAAGAATAAGAAAGGAATATAAATCAACAATATTTTTTAAATTAAATTATTGTTATTGTATGTGTACATAGTGTATATGTGTTGGCATCGATGTTATGATGTGTGTAGAGGTCAGAGGATAACTTAAATTACTGTTATTGTATATGAGCATGTTGTATATGTGTTGGCATGGATGTCATGGTGTGTGTGTAGAGGTCAGAGGATAACTTAAATTACTGTTATTGTATATGAGCATGGTGTGTATGTGTTGGCATGGATGTCATGGTGTGTGTGTAGAGGTCAGAGGATAACTTAAATTACTGTTATTGTATATGAGCGTGGTGTATATGTGTTGGCATGGATGTCATGGTGTATGTAGAGGTCAGAGGATAACTTTGCTGTGTCACCTCTCTCCCTCCACTTTTATATGGGTTCAAGGGATAGCACTCAGGTCACCAGGCTTGCATGGCAAGGATCTTTGTCTACTGTGCCATTTTGTTGGTCCCATTTTTAAGCTAAAAAATTAGAAAGATCCTCTACTAAGAACATCATTTAAGTATGATAATACAGAATATGTATGAATCAAGAGTGATAAAAATTATGATAGAGCCATGCACATCCAAAACGTGTATATGATGAAAGCTTCTTTGAGATCCATGGGAAAGACAAGACACTCATCTTATTTTATAAGGTTATTGTGACCTTATTACCAAAGCTAGATAGATTCATAAACAAAGACATAAGTGAATATATCTTACCAACATCGGTGAATATTTTTTAACAGCTAAAAACTTTCAACAGAACATCCATACGCCATTTTCATATACTATAACCAAAGAGCAACATGGAGAGAAAAGGGCTCTTTTCAGCTTACAGACCATCATTTAAGGAAGCCAGGGCAGGAGTTTAAGTCAAGAACTGGAAGGCAAGAACTACAGCAGAGACCATAGAGGAACACTGTTTACTGATTGGCTCAGTTACCTTTCTTATTCAGTGCAGGCTCACCTGCACAGGGATGATGCTGCACATACTGGACTGTGCTTTCTTAGATATATTTTTGTTCTAATCCACATAGTCCCTGAGAGTGAGAGTACACTGCGGTTTAAAAGTGTACATCTGGACAGATGGCTCAGGGGTTAAAAGCACTGGCTGCTACTCTAGTGCATCTGGGTTAAATTCCCAGCAGCCATGTGGCAGCTCACAACTGTCCAGTTGGATCCAGTTCCAGGGCTCCATAGCACCAGGCATGCATATGGTGCACATATCTGTGTATGCAGACAAAATACCCATACTCATAAAATAGAATATATAAATAAAGTGTACATCAAATGAAAATGTACTGAAGATAAAATCCTCAATCAGCATTTACATACCAATCCAAAGGAAAGGTATTTGTGTCATTGGACTCAGTGCTTGCTAAGGAATATAAGTTATGAAAAGGATGAAGGTTGTTTAAACTACAATGTACTTGCTTACATGAGAATATGTTCTTCTTTCTCTTTTGACTTCTGCCTTGGAATTATGCAGCAAGAAAGCCAATGACAAAAGTGGGCACTTTTATCTTGCATTCCCAGCCTTGCGGACTATAAAAATAATTCTCTGTTCATTACAAACTACTTATTATCAGGTATTTCATAGTAGCATCATAAGATGGACTCAAGCATGGTATGTTTTAATTTTACCAGCAGATAACCAAAACCATATTGTAGTTACATCTTGAATAATGTATCTGTCACTTGCCAGGATCTCATTATCTGTTTCCCAAGAGTTTTGTGGCAATTTTATAATTTTTGCTGAATGGGATTTTAAATGAGATATTTGATGAGGATTATTTGTTGTGAGATATAATGTCCTGTCACTAAGCATTAAATTTTTTCAGGTCAAACTTATGTCCTTGTTACTCAAAAGTGAAACACTCTTTTTTCTAATTTCATCAGTGAAACAGTATGAAATTTAGCGATAAAAATTACTACCAAACATTAACCAGTTAAGAAGTTAGCATGTTTCATTTATGTTCTATCTTTGGTTGTATTTAACTCTTTAAACATTTTATTCATTCATTCATTACACTAAAGTTTGAAGATGTTCAGTGGTAGATGGATGTTCTTCACAAGTGCCAGAAAATATATAATGAGCGAAACCCAACTACAGGTTCCTGAAGCCCTTCTTTGAAGATGAGGGAACATGTATGAAGTAGGACTTTTTCACTGTAGTTCATTAAAGATATCATACAAGATTCATGTATCTCTGAGTTTCAAGGCTATGTCTACATACATGACACTGAAATGTAGTATCTCAGACATATCATTGGGATGGTGAGCTCTGCTCTTTGTGATTCTATTTGCATTTATTCCGTTTTACACAGCCATTTTTAGAAGGCCATTCTGTTTCCCACTACTACCTAAAACATCCTATGGGTACTCCTTATTTCCAGCCCCTATTTTCATCCTGATCCCCCAACTCTACAAATATACACATTTGTTGTCCAGGGAGTGAAGTATCACCATGGATAGCCAGAAAATAAGAAATGAAAGAGTAATCTCATATTATCCAATGAATGAAGATGACCCTTAGTCAATTTATATCTGTCTTTAGTAATTTGTGAGAAATTCAGGTGACTTTTCCATTGATTCCTAATTCATTGGGTTTGGTCTTCAATAGAGACTAAGATTGGTGTTCTCTCAGTTCCAACACTCAGTGTACGTATGGTACTTGGGACTCTGAAATAGCCATGGTTGAATAAAATTCAAATCTAAGAAGACAAAGAGTGGCTTCAGAGGGCCATACATTTAATGAACATGGTTCCATAGGACATAGAAATAAAGATTTCAAAAACTAATTGAAAAACATGCAGTTAATTAATAGACAAGCCCAAACATCATCACCTCAACAACAACCCCCTGGAAGTAGAGCAGCATTACACCCTAGTGTGACTGATTATAAAGTACATTTCCAAGTGTACAGAGGAGGTATATTTAAATATTCAATATCTAGAGCAGGGTTTTTCACCTTCCTAATACTGCAATCTTATAATACAGTTCCTTACCTTATAGTGACCCCCACCATAAAATTATTTTTGCTACTACTCTGTAACTGTAATTTAGCTACTGTTCTGAATTGTAATGTGAATATCTGTGTTTTCCAATGGTCTTTACCAAGCTCTGTGAAAAGGTCATTCAACCTCCAAATAGGTCACAACCCACAGGCTGAGAACCATGTATCTAGAGGCTATTTGAAATTGATTTCTTAACATTTTACTTTGAAGTCAATTCCCCTCGTTTTTTGTATCTTGAATGTGTACATTGGAACATGCTTGGGATAATTTATGCATATTTCCCCACATCCTTTTCAAATCAACCTGCTTGTTTGACAACAGACTTGAAGAAAAGTTCTTAAGCTGATTCTGAATCTAAAACAAAAGGAAAATAGAGTTTTTTAACTATTCACCAAGCCAAGTAATAGACTTCATGCTATGACTTCAAATTTGAAAATAGAACTCAGCTTCTTAAGTAGCAGGAAATGGAGCCTGTAACTACTGTTTATATTTGATATTTTGCTTTAAAGCAAAAGAAAGCATATTTTATTGCAGTGAAGAGTTTGATTAGATGATCCAATTTTGCTTTTCCATTCTCAGCTTATTCTGAACCTCCTTCAGTTCTGTGATCCTCATGACTGCGGTTTTAGCCCTGAGCAGTGTTTATTGCGTGGTCCAGATCTGTCATTGCTGTTTAACTCAATTATACAAAAATCTTCATCTATAGGATATTCTTGGGGTGCTGGACTTGTCCATAAAGAAAAGAAAGGTTGGATCAGTGGAGTAAGGTGAAGACTTGAGTGAGTCTCTGTGATGCTTGAAGGGACTCAGTCGCGTTTTGATCTCCATATGGGTCATGGAATGCACCCCACCCCACACATCCAGGAAACATCAATAAACTTAAAGTTGTTTAAATAAAGGAAGCATGGACATCTGAACCATGAATTATAGGGAAAGGTGGGATACATTTTCTTCTCTGTACAATAATTATAATTTATAATAAAATTTGGTTATCCAGAACTTAAATTGACATTACACAACAATGATCTTCATAGTATGAAACTTACAGGCTACTCAGAATAGATTCCAATTTAAAAATAAATAACAAAACTAACTAAAAAAGGCCACACTACCTAGAAGAAGCAATTAATTATTGAAATATACAAAACTGATTGCCTCCTTTCCACAGCTTCTCAGGTGAAGGACCATATCATATCCATTGACTTCTCACTTTCAACTTCATCAATTTTTTTAAAAAGTGAAATGAAGCAGATACCAGCCAGAACTCGTGAGTTTGTACTGATGAGTGCAGTTTTTAACACTTCCAAAACACTGTGCCCATGCAATATCAAATTCAGTTTTAATGCTCCATTAAAGATCAGGCAAGTCTGGTAATCACAGAAACACATCTATTTCCAAAAATGTAATGACATAGAAATATTTAAAATTTATATGTTTATTTATACCTACCACTGTATTCTCAAAGGTAATTTAAGTATATCAATATGTATTTTGAATTTTTTTCATTTATGGATTTAAACATATAATATGGTGAAATTAGAGAGATGGAATAACTTTTGAAATATTTGTTATATGAAATAACACTTTCATAATTTTTATAGTATATTTTATACATGATTTTGGTAATGATGACAGTGTTTGATTCTCTACTAGAGTTTGGGCATTTAGTATGTTGATTACAGGTTATTATTAATTAGATTTGTTATAATCCTTGTAAACAAATTTCTAAATGGTTTAGAAATAAATAAATTTATAAATAAATAAATAATAAATTAATATTATTTCTTAATAAATAAAAAACACGGAGCCAGAAATTTGAGTAAAAGCCCAAGAGAAAGATCAGAGGAATAGGACAAATGACGAGCTAACCTCACCTCAACTCCACAGCTTCCAAAGAGAGTCCACCCAGGCTTGCTGCTCTGCCATCTGAGTTGCTCTCTGTCTAGCTACACCACTTCCTCTTCGTTGCCTGCTCTGTCACTTCCTGTCCATTCAGGCCTCCAGAACTCTATGGTTGGTACTGGGATTATAGACATGTGTTACCACGCTTGGCTCTGTTCCTTAGTGTGGCCTTGAACACACAGAGATCCTGACTGCTAAGTGATAGCATTAAGGGCATGTGCTATCACTGCCTGAATTCTTTGTTTACTTAAAGTGGCTTGCTATTTCCTCTGATATCCAGGCACACTTTACTTATTAAAGCACAAATAAAATATCACCACAGATCCTGGTCATAGAACGTATGCTGTCTATGTTTGTGTTTTATTTATTGGACAAGTGAGCTTTGTAATTGACTCAGATCTGTATCCTTTTTATTGTGGAGTGGGTGGGACTGGTGCAATTTCCCCACTCTCTGTGTGTATAGTATTTCTGGTAAAGATATTTATCATCTCTAGAGTGCAATTTACCTTATTCATCAGATGGTTACATGACCAAAAGGGCCAATAGCTATCCTAACATTACCATTATGTGTCTGGTTCTTGGCAATTACTGGAGGAATTTTTGAGCATGCATCATCATGCTGCTGATGCAAGACCTAATTTAATAATGATTCTGAATTTTTGTTTAGTGTCACACCCCATTTTCTCTCCCATAATTCCATTTGGTTTGTTGACTTCATAAATGGTAGATGTCATGTGAAAGGTGTCCCATGTACTTTTGTTAAGTAATCCTTAAGATAGATACCATTGCAACAGTAGGTAAAATTATAAGGTATGAGACTTAGAATATAGGACATTCATTCAAACATAGCTACATAATGAAAAACTAGAGAATTTTCAATATATGTGCATTCAAATATTTTGAATATATATGCATTCATGCATGTGTGCACAGCTATATACTTCAGTTTAGGAATGCACTTTCATGCAAATTGTTCTCCATCATGGATAGTTTTGATTATTAGACTTTAGCTATATAAACTGTAGCGACTTAATGATTTTTGCACCTTTTTCATCCTGAGCATAATTCTTAAAAAGAAAACATAATCCAATTTTTGACACTCAAAGCTATAGAAAAATTGTCTTATATTTTCCCTCCTGTTAATCCCGATTCAAAGTTTCTGGTCATCAAAATTGTCCTTGATTTTTTCTTTTCAATTTCATCTAGAAAAAGTCTCTCTGTGTGAGGAGTAACATTATTCCTCTGGTGGTTAGCAATCAATTTCTTTTTGAAGAGATTAATTTCACCTTTGAGGGTGCTCTGTTGATCGTCTAACAAAAGACTGATTTTGGAATAGGTACACAATGATTTCCCTAGCTCCACCAGCCAATATATGTAGTGAAATAAGAAATTTTAAGTACAGGAATAAATGCTTCATAGCTGATTGAAATTTTATCCTAACCTGTATTTTTAGACTCTAGATATATTTCTAGTTTATTGAAAACATGATTTTGACTTCTAATTTCCCTTCCATTTGACATTTCTTAGTTTACAGGATTTTGCTGAGCACACACAGATTTACTAGCCAAGCATTTGCCCATTTCAATAGAAAACCAACATCTCTTGGAAGAAAAACATTGCTTTTGAGTTTTTATTTGTTTGTTTGTTTTTTAAGTCACAGGTGGTAGAACTAGTCAGTATGTTCTTATTGTTTGGATCATTGGAGAGCTAGTGAGTTTGCAACTCAAGTGTCTTTTTTTGTTTGTTTGTTTTTTGGTTTTTGGTTTTTTTTTTTTTTGGTTTTTCAAGACAGGGTTTCTCTGTGTAGCTTTGTGCCTTTCCTGGAACTCGCTTTGGAGACCAGGCTGGCCTCGAACTCACAGAGATCCGCCTGCCTCTGCCTCCCGAGTGCTGGGATTAAAGGCACGTGCCACCACCGCTCGGCTTTTATAAATCTTTTTTTTTTTTCTTCCAGAGCTGAGGACCGAACCCAGGGCCTTGCGCTTGCTAGGCAAGTGCTCTACCACTGAGCTAAATCCCCAACCCCTTGCAACTCAAGTGTCATATTAAAGTGAATATGAAGCAGATGTTCACTGTTGCCAAAGCACTGAGTTTTGAAATAACTCCATGTTTGTTTACTTGTATCCATTGTGATGAACTATGTGTGCTAAGTTGATGGAGGCCCTTTGTGTTTACTACCAAATCAACTTAAGTGGATGACAACAAGAAAGTATAGGGTAGATTAGGTCTCTTCAAAAATAATGGAGAGGAGAAACTTTATAAAGTGCTTGGTTGGGGTTGAGTAATAATTCAGGACTGTGTTAAAAAAATCTTAAGGCAAGGATATCATCTGACAGTGCTTCAAATGTGAGAAATCAACAAATTAAAAATTGTACTCATTAAAAATACTTAAGATAATAGAATATCGGTTTGTTCTATATAATCCAGGAACCCTAAATATATTGACATATTCACTCTCAGAATAATAATTATGTAGACAAAACATCTAATAATTGGAAAATTGCCTAGATACCTATCCTCACTATCCTGCCTATGATATATATCTTTTCACTTTTATTTTATATAAGCACATATTTTACAAACTTACATGAGTCACACTAAATATCTAACTTTTTCCTATTTCACTACCATTTCTTCATTTCCCTACCAATTTCCTTATGAAAAGCATTTGACTGTGAAGTTGTTCAATGGATTGAGAGTCAGTATCATAAAAAATCAGAGATTCATCCCGTAAAAGTAGTCCTGAGTTGTGAGAGTTAGAGTTGTGCTCTGTTTCTGAAGAGAAACACTTAAATAATGGTTAAGTAACTGATAGAAATTCCACCCTCACCTTGGTATTGTAGGGATAGGTACAACAACACTTTAAGTATTTGTATTTTATCAGACAATCCTAAGTATTCAAAATGAAAATCACTGACTCAACACTAATGCAATGTCCAGATGACTTATAGGAGAGTGTGAAAGAGAGAAGCCCTTTAGTCTCAAGTGTTTAATTTCATGGTGCTTCAAAAATATACAAACCAATAGTACTTGGGAAAAGTCTGAAGTCTTAAGAGATATACAACTTGGACCACAAAAAAAAGTAATGTATATACTAAAACCAGCATATATTACAACTAACAAAAAAGATAGCAAATAATACTTGATATTACAGATTTAGCATGTTTCAGATATGACATCTTCATAAATCAGGTTGTTTGAAAAAATCATCTGCACATTGATGACAATGACAAAAATATGTTTGACACATACTGGTGGCATCTTATAGCATGATAGAACTAACCAGAATCCAAGTAATTATTGTTTTATCCTTCAAACTGCTTGCTGATAACTGACCAAACAGTTATCATCCATGCAACCAAGTGGTTATAATGAGCAAACTAATTTTGTACACTATCAAGTTCCAATTAAGTTCATCACTTTAATATTACAATTTGCAGTCATTTCAGAATAGCAACACATACAACTATACAACCATTGATTTCTGAAAAAGCTTTTGAATACTGACATAGCAAAAGGACTGCATTTCAACAAACATTTTGAATACCAGAGCACAGATGTTTTTCACTATTTTTGATTTTCAAGTCAAGAAGCAATCATTAACTTCACATGTACATTAAAACATGCCAAATACTCAAGGAATACCACTTAGTAACAATACCTCATTTATTACTGTTATTTTTGTTTAGGGGTGATTCTTCTTGCCTACATATAACGATGCAAACATGGGGGTAAAGATGAAGGACATCTCTTGTTAACTAAGTGATGATCAGTGAATCATCTCTGAAGTACTCATGTGCAGTAATCATCTAATGTCCATGGATGCAGAGGGTACAAAACCTTATTTGATGATGTGAGCCTCAATCTGTCCAGTTCTATGAAAAGACTCCATGTCCGGTAACTAAAGTCTAGATAATAATCACAAACTCTAGACTGAAAAAAAATGCATAGAAAATAATGTTCAAGGGATTTTTGAGGATGCAAAGACATAATTTCCCAATAATCTTATATTCATGCACAATCTAACAAATGAACAGTATACTTGCCATCAGAGTTAGAAAATGGCAATGTCCCAGAAGGAACAGAATACATTAGAGGGTGATGGAATGAAAAGACTACCTGGTACCAATGTGAACAAATTGGTATTAAAGGGTGGATGACATTCTTCACTTTTAAGGAATCCCGGTTATTTCCCAAGAATTGTTCAGAATATTTTTTCTTCCTTCCATGATTTCACAAACTGAATGGCTCTTAATACTCCCATCTTCTATTCTCTTAAGAAAAAGAAACTTCTATCAGTAGGGGCTGTTCATATGATTGCAACTTTTTCCCCCACTGAGAAAGAAAAAGCATTTTACTGATGAAACTGTTTGGCTATGAATAGTAAAAGTCCCTGAGTGTGTCTTTTTCTCTGTTTCCTCCCTGTTTCACTTGAATAATCTCTCCTCCTCCATTTCTCTACAGTTGCCATTACAATGCACACTGCTGTCACAATAGTCCATTTCCACCCTCGATGTGTTTGAAAAACATGTTCTTCATCATGTTTTCCTTCTTTAAAACAGTACATTTCTTGGCATTCAGGATAATAAATTTTGTTGCCTTCTACACTATGGTCACTTCTATTGCAGATTCGTTTTCACTTAGGCAGATGTCTAAAGTCTAGAGAAGGTGCTCCACCAGAGTAAATGCTTTCTTCTCTTCCCAGAAGTTGCATTGTTGGGGCCCTTTTTAGAAACCACATTTGTAATGCCCTTATCCTGAAGGTGTTCTAATGAATGCCTTCTAACTCAATGGCATGTGGGAAAGATTATTTTCCCTATATTTAAACCATGTTCACTCTAAAAATAAATGCCAGATTACCCATTTGAGTTACTTTACCCTCAGAAGTGATGAGGTGAAGAATGTTAGCCATTATGAGAGCCATTATGTTTTCTTTTACTGTGGCCATAAAATTGGTTTTAAGGTGCCTACTTTGTGATTCTGGGTTTCAATGTCAAAGCAATCAGTAGCAGGCCCAAAGCTGCCATGCAGAATAAGTGAGAATTGAATGTATGTTCACTGATGGACACTGCAAGGTCTGAAAGTCATTCATCACTGTTGCATAATGAAACAGTCTAATAGCACCCTATGTTCAAATTTATAAACATTGACACCATGATGTTCCGGACTGTTATTCATATTTCACCTTCATTTTCATCTTGAATTCTTATCTATTCAAAGCAATTCCATTCCTTCCATTGATCAAATTTTATTTTTTCTTCTCTGAAAGATCTAAGTCAATCTTTTATGCTAAAATACACTATATTTGTACTGACAAATATGTCAATGTTCTTTGCCATGTCATCACTAGAATCCCACTGTCTCTTATTGCAACAAACAACAGTAATATCTTCACTAATTTGTTTGATTCTATTTTGGTCCTTTATAATTCTGTTTGCTTTTCACTGAAACCTAAATAATCATCTGCTCAACTAACGTCCCCACAGGAGTGGTTTGCTATTTGATTTAGAATAAAATTAGACACTTTTACAGTTGTCTAGAGCACTCTCACCATGTACCTCTCTAAGTTCACTTTCACCCATTCTTTCAACTCCCTCATTCTATGTCAGTTACTCAGTCCCTCAGGTTCTTCTTTAGTCATGACGAGCAGCATCCTTTCTCATATTATTTGCATGAATTTTCTCTATGCATGGAAACTTTCCAGTGGATCCATAGGGTTTAATCTCTTACTGTTTTTGGGTGTTTTCCTACAATATTACTTACTTCATGGGATCTAGTGTGCCTACCAGATAAAATTCCACCTTTTACTTCCTCAAATTTCTCTACCACATCTTTAAAAAAAAGTTTAATTATTTTATTTGAATAAATGCTTTGCTTGCATGTGTGTCTGTTCACTACACATTAACACATGTGTCTGGTTCCTGTGGAGGCTAGAAGAAGGCCATCATAACTTCTGGAACTGAAGCAACAGATGTTTGTTAGGCAACATGTGGATGCTGCAAATCAAACCTGGGTTCCAGGCAACAGTAGCAAGTGCTATTGAGTGCTGAGTCATTCCTCCATACAGTCTCCTCATGATCTTTTTCAGTTTCCTCCAAAGTACTTAATAATATAAAATATAATAAATATGATTATTTAGTGTGATACATATTTTAATGTGTCTCATCTCACTTTAATCTAACTCTGTGACAATGCCAGTCTTGTCATTAATGCCAAATTGTCTTACATGCAAACACTTGCCTGGTGAAGTGCCATTCTAGAGAGGGAGTTAAAGGCTCTGGATATCCCAGTTATTCTTTTTAGCCCATGAACAATTTACCTCCAGTTTTCAGTGTTGTGCTTCTGATTTGTTCTTGTTTTGTTTTTTGTTTGTTTGTTTTTTAATATATAGCCTGTAAGGTGAATATATTTGAACCAATCTCATAGACTTCATGTGAAGGTGCAAAGAATAAAAATATAGATATAGTATGTAGAGCCTATCTGTCATGATATGAGTGATCAATGAATACTAACAAAAAAAGCAAAGTGAGTTATAAATTAATACCCAACATGCAAATACAGGATACAACAGAAATGCACATCTTTAAATTCTCACTCCTCCATTACTGATTGGATTTTCTCACATAAGCTCACCCTCTCTAGTTGACCTTTCTTATCTATAAATAGAGAAAAATATAAAAAGCAAAGATTAATAATAATGAATGCATAATGTCTAGCTATGGCTTATGAACACTAGGCATACAGCAGTTAAGCAGAAATCATGGAGCCTATGTGGGTCTGTGCTAGGCTTTCTGCATACATGTTGTGTGGGTTTTTTTTGATTTTTTTAGCTTGGGGTTTTTGTAGGACTTCCAACAGTGCAAGTGGGAGTGCCCCTGATTCTTTTGTCTGTTTGTGGGAACCCTTTTCTCCTACTGTGTTGCCTTGTCCAGCCTTGATACAGAGGTTTATGCTTAGTCTTATTGCATTGTGCTCGGTTGATATCCCTGGGAGGCATGTTCTTTTTTGAAGGGAAGCAGGATCAGTGGATCTGGGTGGAGAGCAGACATAAGGGGCCTGAGAGGAGGGGAGGAAAGGAAGGCTGAAGTCTAGATGTACTACATGAAAGAAGAACAAAGAAAATGAAAAAGAAAGTGTAATTTTAAATGAGGTTGGTCCCCTGAGAAAGGACACTCAGACACCAAATTCTGAGCACAAAGGAGATGTATTGCTCTGGAGAAGCAGTGGGTGGGGATGGAACTGCAAAGGCAACAGCAGCAGCAAGCCAGCAACAAGAGCAGGTGTTTCTGCAGGAGTGAGGTTTTAAGGGGAAAAGTGGGGAGTCTGTCCTAGGGTGAATTAGTAAATCCTGATTGGACATATTAGCAAAATAATGAATTTGGATTGTTGGATTTTGGTGCTTTGTCTAAGGAATGAGTCAGTGGCCAAATAAGGCAATGGACCTTGGTGGCTAGTTTTAGGAATGCAATCTAATGTTTTCAGCAAGGGAGAGGGAAAGGGGAAAAGGGGCAAAGCCAGTCTCCATGTTTGCCATGCTTGGGCTGTGTTTGCATTGCTCAGGCTTGGTAGAACCCTTCAGTAATGAATAATTGTTTAGTAATGACCTTTTATCAAGAAATGAGTTCTTTGAAATTCTTAAGATAACTACTAAATTGTTTTAAACTTTTCTCAAAATGATACAAAAGGTGGACAGGTTTGTATGTGTGTTCCCAAGAATACTGCTAGTAAGTAGAGAATCTGGCATTTGAACCCAATTTACTCCTTGGGTACAGGCTAATACTTATCTACTAAGTCAGTAAGTATGTGTGCTAATTTCATGGAATTCAAAGTCTGAGTGTTAGGAAGCTGGGCATATAGACATAGTTATGAAGGTTGTAAACATCACCCCAGGCCTATATTTCAAGCTTCCTTCAGGCAGATCTGGAACTATCCTACAGGAGTAGGACCAACAAGGGTGATTTGTCTCAAAGAAGAAGCAATGAGGGGATTTTTTTTGCCAAGAAGAAAACAAGTTTGGTTGTGCGGTAACACGATAAATCAAACATCAAAGGATTCCACTGGCACTGTGAATTATGTAATCACACTCTGGGTTACCACTGTGGATCTTTGTCAATCTTCTCCCTCTCTACAGGAGTCTTATGCTTCTTAGTTTCCTAGAAAAGCATAGGTGCTCTTCAGGATTGACCCTCTTATGTAACTGTTCTAGATAAAGGGCTGGGAGTGATTTTCTGAGCAGATGTAGTAAATCTTAAAAGAGGAGGTTATTTCCTGAGCCTATAAAATATCTAGTAACACATTTCAAAATTTAGTTTCTCATAAGTAAGGACAGAAGGGAAGTAACTCTCCAAGGGTTATCTCTTATGTTTTATATTAACTCAATTATTACATAAAATTATCTTCAGAAAATAACAGCAACAATATTTTATAGTCATAAGAATTGATGTCTAGGAATAAAAAATATTTAAAATCAGGTGTTTTCTGGTAAGGCTGTGAACACAAGGACATGGGTCTCAGTACTGGCTGAGTTTTGTCAACAACACAAAGTAGAGTCATCTGGGAAGAGGTGAACCTCAACTGCGGATTTGTCTCCATATGACTGATCTGTGGACGAGCTTATGGAGGCATGTTCCTTACTGCTGGTTGATGTGGAAGGATCCAGCACTCTGTAGGCAGTGCTGTCCCTGGCAGGTAGGCCTGGCTGTAAGAATGCTAGCTGAACAAGTTTGGGGAAGAAAACCAATAAGCAGCATTGCTCTGTGGTTTTTGATTCAGTTCTTGCTTCCAGGTTCCTTCCTTGAGTTCCTTCTTGGACTTCAAGCAGTGACAAACTGTGATCTGGGAGTTTTAAGGTAAATAAGCTCTCTTTTCCCCAAGCTGCCTTTTGTCATAGTGTTTTATCATAGAAACAGAAAACAAACAAAAACAACGTGACGGTTTGAATGATCAGGTCATCTGTAGAGTCATGCTTTGGAATTTTTGGTTCCTAGTGGTTAGCTTATTTGAGCAGGTTTAAGAAAGGCTGCTTATTGGAGCAAATATGTCAATTGCTTTGAGAGTGAAAGGTTTCATGCCATTTTCAGTTTGATTTCTCTACTTAGTGCCTGTGGTTTGGAGATGTGAGCTCTCAACTTTCTACTCCCATCTGTGCCTAAGCTGTGCCTTCATGGAGCTATAAGCCAAAACAAGCTCTTCCTCAAGTTGCCAAGGACATGATGTTTTATCACAGCAACAGAAAAGTAACTAATACAAACACCTCCAGTCACTAGCTTCCCACCTTGCTTTCTATGCCACAACACATAATTAGAAGATCACAAAGCCTAGGATAAAAAATATAGAACTAAGTTTTCAGTTTTAAATCTGAGAGTCAGCCTACCATCTTAACTGACCATAACACCTATTTTTATGTTACACTCTGAAGCTCTGTTTAAAAAAGAAAGAAATTTTTACTATTTTGGAAAGCTTGTGATGAAAGCTGTCAACAATTTAAGAAGAATAAAAACTAACAAGATGAACACTCAGAGATTACACTTATATAAGAATATCTATGTTGCTGTCCACATCTGTGTATGTCATGTGATTGATCCAATTGTAACTGTACTTGTCTATGCTTGCTGAGATGATTTCTTCCTATATTGAAATGAATTACTTGGCATTTGTCAGATGTGATCTAAGTCTGGTACATTTATTTTTCCTGAGTTATGGGATCCTTCAAAGGGTCAAGACTAAACCTGAATACAGCAAAGCCCTCTGGGTATCCATGGTGCTCATTCAGGTGCACTGATTGTGGGAGTGGCAGGATCTGTAGGTTGGTTGGTAGGCTACCTCGGTGAGAGAAAGACCCAGATAATAAAAGGAGATACTGAAGCCAGAAAGAAGCCAATCTTGGGCCAAAGAAAGGAGCCCAAAAGACGATCACATGCAGCTGAACTGATATCTGTATATTCTATGAATTAATATAGTATAAACTTGATGTATTGCTTCTGTCTTCCTTCTCTTTGAGTGATGCAAACACATATCTAACTGCAGAAACACACCGCAGCCTCAAATTAGAGTCAGTCCAATTGCTCAGGTTACTCATGTCAAACCTGCCTCTCATCCTTGCTTTTTGAATCCTGTTCTAAATGAGCAAACTGATCTCTGTCTGCTGGCAGTGAGGCTGGCCTCTACCATGGCTATTTCCTAGCACAGCTCAGAAATTCTCTAAAATGCTGTTTTTAGTCTATACAAATGGATGTTTTCAGCTTTAGCTACAACCTCTGAACATTTCAACTTTTTTTTTTCTGTTATGTGCTAAAATACTAAGTGCACCTTGGTCTGTGCCAGGTCACACCTTCTTTTTCAAGATTCTTTTTGGGTACGTTGTACTTGTTAGTTTTATGTAATGTGTTGAGAGACTTTTCAGAGAAACAAATTGGGTGAAATTGTGGCTGACTGTAGTTGAAAGCAGGCCTAGACCTGAGGAAATCACACCCTGCATAAAGACAGATGAGGATGAAAGCATGCTTCTCTGTTCTGGGGAGCGGTGTGGAGTGTGTCTGTGTCTTGGTCACCCTTCTACTGATTTCCCTACTGACCCAGCACTGCTTCCTAGAATGTTAAGAAATGCTGTGTCATAACACTTAGAGTTTGTTAGAGACTGCATACTACTCACTTTTCCTTAGCTATTTGCTACCCACTTCAGCAGTAGGACATAAGCCTATGACCTCTTCCCTCCATGATTATATCATTCTGGAATTCTAAGACTTAAAGAAACTTTTTCTTCTATAAGTTGCCTTGGTGATGACATTTTTGTTACAGATAGAAAACTAACAAACACATTAATACTCACACTCTTTGAAGATTTTCTGCTCTTATAACACACAGCCTGTCCCCAACCTGCTAACCTTGATGAACATGCATTTGAATGGTCACTAGCAGGATCAGAAACCCAGTTAGTTATTCACAAGTTTCCCTGCCATCTGATTTATGATTCTAGTCAGAGCTTTATTTCTAATATAGATTCACTTACTATCTCATTCTGCAAAATGTATTTACTGTCTATTTCTCAAGGATTTAACACTACTTGTGGATTAATCACCTTTTCCTTCTTGTTTTTGATAGTTTTGATTTGCCTATATGCTAGTTGATATGGTTTCATTTGAGTGTTTTTCATTAATTTATGAGTGAGAAATGTGTCAATGATAGTATATAGTATGTAACTTGTTTAATTGTTTATAATCAAGCAATCAAAACAAATGAAAAAAGATGTAATTTCACTCTTTGGGATAAATGGTAAGTTTTATTTCTGAAATTAAGTAGTTTCTCAGGAGCTTCAAAAACTAAAAACATGATCTTAGAATTTTCATTAGTCACGTAATTAAATCATTAAATACTTTATGTTAGGGAAAACAAATTTCCCAGTTTGTTGTGTCTTGCTATTACACTACCTTTTGACAGTTATATGTAGTAGAATATTATTTTAAGGTAAGTTACTCTTTTTTATGTTGCATTTGTTTAACTTTGTGAAGCTGTGTTACTATGCCTGTCTAAAACACCTGATGGTCTAATAAAGGGCTGAATGACTAATAGTGAGGCAGGAGAGAGAAATAGGTGGGGCTGGCAGGCAGAGAGAGCACATAGAAGGACAAAGGAAAGAAGAAAGAATTAGCCAGAGAAGAAGGAGGACCCAGGGGCCAGCCACTTAGCTACACAGCAAGCCATAGAGTAAGAGTAAGATTTACAGAAGTAAGAGAATGAGAATGGGAAAAGCCCCAAGGCAAAAGACAGATGGGATAATTTAAGTTAAGGAAAGCTGGCAAGAAACTAGGTCAAGCTAAGGCCAGGCATTCGTAAGTAATAATAAGCCTCCATGTGTGATTTATTTGAGAGCTGGGTGTCAGGCCTCCAAAAAAGAGCAAAAACAAACAACAGTTATATTCTGTTTCTTCAATATATTAGAAAGCCGATCCTTTCTTTATCTTTATTTGTGTACTTATATGTATACATATAGACATGCAGATGCCTGTGGAGGCCACAGAAGCGCAGTGGGAATCCTGGAGTTACTCTTTGGGTGGCTGTAGGCCACCTGCACAGTTGCTGGGAACCAAACTCTGATCTTTTGCAAGAGCAGCAGGCACTCTTCTTTGAATTTTCTCTCCAGGCCACCAAAGCTGTATCCTTTTCAATTTAACTTAATAGAGCCCAGTGCATTCCCATAAGAAATAAGGCAAGTAGTCTACAGTGGAGGTACCTTTGTGGATTTCTGGGGACCTCTCTAGAGAGTGCCTGAACTGACCTGCTCTAGTGATCAGATGGCCAAACACCTTGGCTATCATGATAGAACTCTCATCTAGTGTCTGATGGAAGCAGATGCAGAGATCCATGGCCAAGCCCCAGGTGGAACTCCAGGAGTCCAATTGGCGAGAGAGAGGAGGGATTGTATGAGTGAGAGATGTTGAGACCATGATTAGAAAAAGCACAAGGACAAATAGCCAAACCAGTGGAAATGCAGGAACTGTGAACCAACGGCGGAGGAGCCCCCATGAAACTGGACCAGGCCCTCTGGATAAGTGAGATAAGTTGATTAGCTTGAACTGTTTAGGAGGCCCCCAGGCAGTGGAGCTAGGACCTGTCCTTGGTGCATGAGCTGGCTTTTGGGAGCCTGGGGCCTATGCTGGGACACTTTGCTCAGCCTTGGTGTTGGGAGGAGGGGACCTGCCTCCAGTCTACCAGGCTAGGCTAACTCTCCAGGGGAGACCTTACCTTGGAGGAGGTGGGAATGGGGAGTAGACTGGGGGGAGGGCTGGGGGTGGGAGGAGAGAGGACAGGGAATCTGTGGCTGATATGTGAAATTAGATTAATTATAAAATAAAAATATTTTTTAAAAAAGAAATAAGGCAAAAATATCCTCATGCTAAGTGTGCCTTTTCAATTTCTTAGCGGTGATTTTGAAGAGGAAATACTTTTTCTTCTTGGTGAAATATATTTTGCCAATTTTTTCCTTTACAATTTTACCTTTTTGTGTCTAAGAAATATTTCAACTGAAGCACACATGAACTTTTTCTTTTGTTTTCTATAAGACACTATAATTTTATTTAATGTGCATGTATACTAAATCATGTCATCTGATCGTCTCCTCAGGCAACTGCAAAGTCTCTGTCTTCATGTAGGGTTTTCTCTCTTCTAATAGTTTCAAATGGGAGCACACTGCATGTTCAGTGTGTGTATGTGTGTGTGTGTTTGTGTGTGTGTGTGTGTGTGTGTGTGTGTGTGTGTCTGTCTGTCTGTGACTCTGTGTGTATGTATTTTACTTACATGAGAATGCTTTGAATGTTTGTGTCCTCATAGGCATCAAAGTTTATTCAAAACGATGGGTACCTTGGTTGTTTTTGTTTGGCTTACTGATAAAGTGATTCTATACTTTTTGTTATTAGGTTTCTAGATTTCTTGTTCAGATAGAAAGTGAATTTTTATATCTATGAGAAATTACTTATCTCATTGGATTGGTTTGGAGCCTTAATGTAGTTCTGATTTGAATTTGCCTGATGGCTAAGTATGCAATTTCTATTTCTTCATTTAAAAATGTCTGTTCTGTTCATTTGCCTATGTGTTTCTTGTAGCATAGGTTGCTGAAAAGAGATATTCTACATAACAATGGATTGGTATTCCTCCAACTTGCAACATCCTCCCTCTGTATGTGAAAAGGCAGGTGTATTGTAGTTGAATCTCTTTCAGCTTAAGGAAATATTTTAACATAATTTCAAGGCAGACTCATTTATGAGGAATTATGTCAACTTTATGAAATAGAGACTATTTTGATTTTTTTGAAAAGCAGTGACTACATATTAAACTGTAAGTATATTTAGAAAAGAGATTGTTGTATGATTATTTTATGAAACTATGCATATGCATTTTTATGTATGCTCTGGTAGATTTAAATTATATTTACTTCCATATCTTTTCAATTTTATTTTTTATGCAATAGATCTGAGTGCATTTGTTCTTTTAAATTTTTAACGGTTATTATTGACTTTTAGGAAGCTCAATTTTTAATATTTATTCTCATTTGGCAATTTTTCTCAGAGGATGAGATGAGTTAGAATTTTTTCCATCTGTTATGCATTGATAAGAGGCAGGGAACAAGCTTCCTTCATGAACAAACCTATGCACTGGTGATGGAGACCTTTACTTTGCTCACTGGTACAAGCCTCGGGTACCTGAACCACATTCAAGCAATATAATTAGGAAGGATTCTTCTTACTGACTGGATAACACAGTACATTGTGACTTAAGTTAGTGTGTGCTTGCCTTGACATTTCTATATACAATTCTATACATTAGTTTTTTTTTCTTAAGGTATGTCATAGCTAACTAGTTTCTTGCCTCAAAACATAGGTTTTAAAATATTTTATGTTTCTCATTATTTGTGGATATTTTAGTGGGAATGTAATACATATAATTTAAGGCTCTTAAGCACATACAGTGCAGTATTGAACCACAGAAGAAAATTTCAAAGAAGCATAGCCACGTTGTTTTTAAGATTTTTATTCTATTAGCACCGCGATGTGTGGTCTCAACCAGGCATGTTATAAGTGTGCCTTTCATTATACCCATACTTTGCTGTATAGAAGCTCTTAACTTTCCATGAAAATAGCTTTGTGGGCTAGTATTTTAGCAGCACTTCTCTGAACTCCCAGTTAGGCTTTCCACACTATTGGACTTACCTGTTTTGTTTTCATTGTTGTACCAACTCTTGCTGAAGTGTCCTTGTACATTAAACACCTACCTATATTATATCTCATTTCATCAGAATGTATGTTCCAGGAAACAGAAACTTATGTATCTTGTTCAGCTTTGCATTATCATATCTATAAAAAGTACTATGACATAAGTAGTTTGACATATAGTAGGCTTTCAATAAATGGTTTGGTAAAACATAAATTTGTAATGAATGAACTGCATACATATATCATACATTCAATTAAGAAATAAATAAAAATATATTTTATGTATAACAGGGCATTTATTGGATTGAACTGCAAAAAGGGGAGGCCAGTTAGTGCAACAATAAGCACCAGCACACCAGGAAAGTGGGGAAACTAGCTGAGGCTCTAAGACACTAGTGGCTCCATAGAGAGTTGCTAGTATAGCGTGAATGTTGAAAGGCTAGAGAAGCTGGGGTCTGACATCCATGGGGAAGGGCAGTGCCAATAGACAACCTCATTCACTCAGTGTCACAGTTCCTTTTCCTATTGCCTTTTATAAAATATTCTGATGAGAGAAATGTGAGAGAGAGCAATTATTCTGACTCACAGTTCAAGGGTATAGTCTATCATGGTAATGATGGCAAGATGGCAGGAGCTTGAAATAGCAGGCCATACATTGTGTGTAATGAGGAAACAGTGATGAATGGATGTTAGGGTGTTCCATAGTCGAGAGCCTGTGCTCAGAGAATGGTCCTGCACTCAACTAAGGAATATTTTCCCTCTTAATTAACATAATTAAGATAATTTCTCATAGACATTCTCAGAATCTAACCTCAATCTAGAAAACCCCCCACAAATCTGATAGGAAGTTTATCTCCTAGGTGAGACTAGACTCTGCCAAATTGATGATTAGCACTAGCTAGCACCTGTAGTTTGTGCGTGTTCTTTAGCTTCCTCTTGGTTCAGCACTTTTTCAACTGAAGATTCATCTCATTGGGTGGAGCTAATTTCATTCAAGGTAGGATTTTCGCCAGAGTCCCTGTCTCACATGTTAGTTATCCCTGGAAATAACACCTCAGAATCACCCAAAGTCACACTTCACCATCCTGAGATTTAATGAAACAAAATAAAATGCCCTTCATTTGACCAGAAAATCATGGTAAAGGAATATTTAACATGGGATAATGTACTTCACCTGTGCCCTGAAGATCCAGGTCATTTGTAAAGTGGAAATGGTGATGTCTCAGCTAAGAATCATTATAGGCCATGTATATGGGAAATGTTCAGGCAGATAGGACTTAATAAAGTCATTCCCTTTAAGATAATCCTGTAACTGAGCAAAGGGAGTGAGATAGAGGAGCAAAACACCTCCTCTGTGATTATTTCCCTGCAATGTCTAGTCTTTGCGTATGCATAGTGAGCAGTGAATATGAAATATCCAGGCACCTTTCCACATCCAATGTTATACTCTGGAGAAAGCACCAGAGGTTAATGGTAAGTTTGATGCTTGGTAATAGCTGCAGATAACACACAAACTCTAAAGAGAGCAAGAATGGTATATCAAAAGGATCTACTACAGTAATCTACTTCAAGTTGAGGGAACAAGAAACAAGGATTTGACAGGATACTTCATGTTCTACCAGGAAAGAGTAAGTCATTGTTACATAAGGTAACATTTGCTTTTACATTACACTTTAGATAAGATCTCGAAATGTATATTATATTGGTACAATTTTCATAACAGCAATAAATTTACAATCTATAAAATATTACTATATTATATTACTGTAATATATAATAACATAATATATAAGCAAATACACAGTACTGCCAATTAGCATACACACTAAATATTCATGGCTAACTAAATATGCAATAACATCGTGTTTTAGTAAAGCAGTTTTCTTTTTCCATCTAGTCTCTTGTGTAGAAATGAATTATTTGAACAGAATTTATTTTAGAATATCATAGATATCCTGATAATTTCTCTTTCCAATCTCTATTTTAACTGATGATTTTCAATAATTGCTCCAAAGGCAGAAATCTTTTGATGTCTAATCTTAAAATGCTATTTTCTTTTGACTTAAAGTAAATCCTCTTAAAATTATATTTAAAATGAGTCCTCAAGTTGAGATTTTATTTAAAATGGTTCTAATAAATTCTGGCCTAAAGAAATTTAATTTGAGACAAGCAGACACATGTAGGCCTGCAGCGGCGGCGGCCCACAGAGGTAGACAGGCACGGTGGTGGCGGCGGCAGCCGACAGGGACATACAGGCCCAGCAGCAGCCAGCAGAGACATATAGGCCCAGCGGTAGCCCGCAGAGGTAGATGGGCCCAGCGGCGACGGCTGACAGGGACATACAGGCCCGTCAGTAACAGGCAGACACATACAGGCCCGGCGGCAGCCAGCAGAGACATACAGACCCTGCGGCTGCCTGCAGAGACAGACAAGCCCAGCGATGGAGACAAGCAGACGCAGCATGGAACAGGGATGCCTCTAACCCCAACACCCAGGGAAGAAGCTATCTCCATGGGACGGAACCAGAACGAATCTGAACACTCAGTCTGAGGACAACCCAGGGCCCAGCTGCTGATTCTGGAAAACCCAGAACTTGGAGGTGTTGGTGAGACTACCCCACTCAGCTGAAATCCATCTGGGAGAGGATTCAGATCCCTACAGTTTGAAGTCTGAAGAAACAAGATCAGCTGAGGAGTTGACGAATGAACAAAACGTGACCTGGGAACACAGAAGAAGGCGCTACAGAAACAAGTATAACCAACCGATTGCAAGAGATGGAACAGAGAATCTCTGACACTGAAGACACGATAGAGAAAATAGATTCGTCAGTCAAACAAAACACTAAAGACAAAAAAGTCGTAACACAAAAGGTCCAGGAAATTTGGGACACCATGAAAAGACCAAACCTAAGAATAATAGGGATAGAAGAAGGAGAAGAATACCAACTCAAAGGCACAGAAAATATATTCAACAAAATCATAGAAGAAAACTTTCCTAACCTAAAGAAAGAAATATCTATGAAGATACAAGAAGCTTACAGAACACCGAAAAGGCTGGATCCAAAAAGAGAGTCCTCTTGCCACATAATAATCAAAACACTAAACACACAGAACAAAGAAAAAATATTAAGAGCCGCAAAGGAAAAAGACCAAGTAACATATAAAGGTAAACCCATCAGAATAACACCAGACTACTCAATAGAGACTATGAAAGCTAGAAGATCATGGACAAATCTCATGCAGATACTAAGAGACCACGGATGCCAACCAAGACTATTATACCCAGAAAAACTCTCAATCACCATAGGCAGAGTAAACAAAATATTCCAGGATAAAACCAGATTTAATCAATACCTGTCCACAAACCCAGCCCTACAGAAAGCACTAGAAGGGAAAATTCAACCCAAAGAAGCTAAACACATCCATGAAAAATCAAGCAATAGATAATCCCACACCAACATACACCACAGAAGAAACAAGCTGCTTTTTCCATTTCCTCTTTAAGGGAAGTTTTTATTTCCTCTTTGAGGGAATGTTTTATTTGTTCTTTAAGGGCCTCTATCATCTTCTTAATGTCATTTTTAGGGTTGATTTCTTCTGTTTCTTCTGTCATGGTATGTTTAGGTCTTGCAGGTGTAGAATCACTAGGTTCTGATGTTGCCATATAGGTCTTTATGTTGTTGCCTGTATTTTTGCACTGGCGTCTACTCATCTTTTCCTCTGTGCGGTGCAGGTGGTTTCTGTGTCTGAGAGTGCCTCTCTTGTTCTAATTTTTAGTCTTGGTTTAGTAGGAGTTCTTGGTTAAATTGGTGCTATTGGGCTGTTTCTTCAGGGACAGCTGATTTCAGTCGGTGAATTATATACTTATGATTCTGGTGATCTGGTTTACTGGCTGGGTAGCGCCTTCTTCTGTGTTCCCAGGTCACGTTTTGTTCATTTGTCAACTCCTCAGCTGATCTTGTTTCTTCAGACTTCAAACTGTAGGCATCTGAATCCTCTCCCAGATGGGTTTCAGCTGAGCAGGGTAGTCTGACCAACACCTCCAAGTTGTTGGGTTTCACAGGATCAGCAGCTAGGCCCTGGGTTGTCCCCAGACAGAGTGCCCAGACTCGCCCTGGTTCCGACCCAAGGAGATAGCCTCTTCCCCAGGTGTTGGGGCTAGGGGCGTCCCCATTCCAAGCTGTGTCCGCGGGCCTGTCCACCCCTGTGGCCTGCTGCCACAGGCCCACCTGCGTCTGCTTGTCTCCCGCCGTGGGGCCTGAATGTCCCTGTCAGCTGAGGCTGGGTCTGTCTTCCTCAGCGGGTGGCCAACGGGCCTGTATGTCTCTGCTGGCTGCCGCCAAGGGCCTACCCACCTCTGCTTGTCACTGCTGCCTGGCCCATCCACCTCTACGGGCTGCCACAGGGCCTGTATGTCCCCGCTGGCTGCCGCTGGGCCTGAATGTCCCTGTCAGCTGCCGCCGCCGGGCCCCGTCTACCTCCACGGGCCGCTGCCACAGGCCTACCTGCGTCTGCTTGTCTCCGCCATCTTTAATTCCTCTACTTATCATTCCAAACTCTTTTTATGAGGCTACAATTACCCTGATAACCAAGCCACACAAAGATGCAACAAAGAAAGAGAACTACAGACCAATCTCCCTCATGAACATTGATGCAAAAATACTCAACAAAATATTGGCAAACCGAATCCAAGAATACATCGAAACAATTATCCATCACGACTAAGTAGGATTCATCCCAGGGATGCAAGCAAGGATGGTTCAACATACAAAAATCAGTCAATGTAATACACCATATAATCAAACTGAAAGAAAAAAACCACATGATCATCTCCTTAAATGCTGAAAAAACCTTTGACAAAATCCAACACCCCTTCATGATAAAGGTCTTAGAAAGATCAGGAATACAAGAAACATTTCTAAACATAATAAAAGCAATTTATCGCAAGCTAACAGCAAACATCAAATTAAACAGAGAGAAACTCAAAGCGATTCCACTAAATTCAGGAACAAGACAAGGCTGTTCACTCTCCCCATATTTATTCAATATAGTACTAGAAGTTCTAGCTAGAGCAATAAGACAACCAAAGGAGATCAAAGGGACACAAATTGGCAAGGAAGAAGTCAAACTTTCACTATTTACAGATGATATGATAGTATACATAAGTGACCCCAAAAACTCTACCAGGGAACTTCTACAGCTGATAAACTCCTTCAGTAAAGTGGCAGGATACAAGATCAACTCAAAAAAATCAGTAGCCCTTCTATACACAAATGATAAAAGGGCTGAGAAAGAAGTCAGAGAAACATCACCCTTTACAATAGCCACAAACAATATAAAATACCTTGGGATAACACTAACTAAACAAGTGAAGGACCTTTTTGATAAGAACTTTAAATCTCTAAAGAAGGAAATTGAAGAAGATATCAGAAAATGGAAGGATCTCCCATGCTCATGGATAGGTAGGATTAATATAGTAAAAATGGAAATCTTACCAAAAGCAATCTACAGATTCAATGCAATCCCCATCAAAATCCCAACACAATTCTTCACAGACTTGGAAAGAAAAATACTCAACTTCATATGGAAAAACAAAAGACCCAGGATAGCTGAAAGAATCCTATACGATAAAGCAACCTTTGGAGGCATCACCATCCCTGACCTCAAACTCTACTATAGAGCTATAGTAATAAAAACAGCTTGGTACTGGTATAAAAACCAACATACAGACCAATGGAATCGAATTGAAGACCCTGACATTAATCTATGCACATATGAACACCTGGTTTTTGACAAAAGAGCCAAAACTATACAATGGAAAAAAGAAAGTATCTTCAACAAATGGTGCTGGCATAACTGGATGTCAATATGTAAAAGATTACAAATAGATCCATATCTGTCACCATGCACAAAACTCAAGTCCAAGTGGATCAAAGATCTGTACATAAATCCAGTTACACTAAACTTAATAGAAAAGAAAGTAGGAAGCACTCTTGAACTCATTGGCACCAGAGACCATTTTTTAAATAAAACACCAACAGCACAGACGCTGAGCACAATAATTAATAAATGGGACCTCTCGAAATTGAGAAGCTTTTGCAGGGCAAAAGACACAGTCAAAAAGACAAGAAGACTGCCAACAGAATGGGAAAAGATCTTCACCAACCCCACATCTGACAGAGGATTGATCTCCACAGTATATAAAGAACTCAAGAAACTAGACATCAAAATACTGAACAGTCCAATTAAAAAATGTACTAAAGAGCTAAACAGAGAATTCACAAAACAAGAATCACAAATAGCTGAAAGACATTTAAAGAAATGCTCAACATCCTTAATCATCAGAGAAATGCAAATCAAAACGACTCTGAGATACCACCTTACACCTGTCAGAATGGCTACGATCAAAAACACCAATGACAGTCAATGTTGGAGAGGATGTGGAGCAAAGGGAACACTCCTCCACTGGTGGTGGGAATGTAAGCTTGTACAACCACTGTGGAAATCAGTCTCAGAAAATTAGGAATCGAACTACCTCAAGACCCAGCCATCCCACTCTTGGGCATATACCCAAGGAGTGCTGATTCATACCATAAAGATACATGCTCAGCTATGTTCATAGCAGCACTATTTGTAATAGCCAGAACCTGGAAACAACCTAGATGACCATCAATGGAAGAATGGATGAAAAAAATGTGGTACATATACACAATGGAGTACTACTCAGCGGAGAAAAACAATGAAAGCATGAAATTTGCAGGCAAATGGATGGAACTAGAAAAAATCATCCTGAGTGAGGTAACCCAAACCCAGAAAGACAGTCATGGTATGTACTCACTCATAAGTGGATTCTAGATATAAAACAAAGAACAATCAGACCACAACCCATAGAACCATGGAGGCTATATATATAGCATGGAGGTCCCTAGGACGATTGTGGCTTATAATAAATTTCGGTTTTACTCAATTATCGAAAAAAATAGCCAAATAAATGGAAACACATGAACTATGAACCAAAGGCTGAGGGGCTCCCAGCTGGATCAGGCCCTCTGAATAGGTGAGACAGTTGATTGGCTTAATCAGTTTGGGAGCCAAGTAGGCAATGGGACCAAGTCCTGTGCTCATTGCATGAATTGGCTGTTTGAAACCTGGAGCTTGTCCCCTGCAGGGACACTTGGCTCAGTCTGGGAGGAAGGGACTGGACCTGCGTGGACTGAGTCTACCAGGTTGATCGCTGTCCTTGGGGGAGGATTTGCCCTGGAGGAGGTGGGAATGGAGGGTAGGCTGGGGGTAAGGGGAGGGGGTGGGAGGGGGGAGAATAGGGGAACCCGTGGCTGATATGTAGAACTGAATGGTATTGTAAAATTAAATAAAAAAAAGAAATTTAATTCTGAGATTTGAAAATTACCTTATATCAGTAAAACCTGAGACACACAATATTTATGCAATAATTGCATTTGCAAAATCACTTTATGCTATTTGTTAGGGTAGAAGAAATTGCTTGGCTTATGATTTCTGCAGATTTCAAAGAAAGATAAACCATCATTGTGTTAGCCCTGAGAAGGATGTTATGGTTCAAGTGGAGAACAAAGCTGTCTCCTTAGACTAAATGGAAGAAGATGGCTTCATGGACAACACAATTGTACTCTTAAGAGATTTTTCTTTTAGCTTAAATTCTGTTTGCAAGATTATTCCTTTATGGACCTAATGTCTACACTGTTTCATTTTGAAGGAATCTAAATTGAAGCATTGGGCATTAAAAAAATCTTTAAAGTCTTGACAAGACTACAAATATAAATCTATGTGAATCCCCCTTTACATCGGTGAAATGGTTTGTAATATTCAAGGGGCAGGTGCAAGCTAGACCTATGAACTTATCATCATATACATGATTCATGTAATGAGACTGACTCTCTTTCTCTTCCTCTCTCTCTCTTTCTCGTCTCTCTAATTGCTTATTTGCCACTGGCATATTTTTATTACATTAAAATATCCAAAAATTCTTCAATTGAGATAAAAATTCCTATATTTCTCTTCTACTTATATGTGAACATCCATTCAGGGGATTATGATGGTTAATTGCACAGACACTGGGGTCCAGGTTTCCAAATAATCACACTTATACCTCTCATGAGCTGTAGGATGTTTGACAAGTTTCTTCAGATTCTGTAAATGTGATGATAGATAGTTCCATACTTGTGTGTCAGGTTTTGAATGAAGATCTGTAAATGGGACTTTGCTATACAACCAATCCTGTTAGAAGTTTGACATTTCTATATCATTACTTAATTACTTATAATCACTGATAAGGCATTCTTAAACATATCAGATCCCTGGTAGATCTCCAATAAATCTTTAATAAAGGATGGAGAAGAATAGAACTTTTAGCACTTCCTGCCCTTTGCCTGGAGAAATAAGACTTTATCACTTTCAATTATAGAGCTAGCTGTTTACAAACAGTTTCAGAGTGTTGCTAATGACTTCAAAATTGTCACTGTCACAACTTTTTCACATATCTTACTGGAAAAGAAATGATTGATTGCAATCTATTTTTCCCTTTTCTATGAAGAAAGTGGTATTTCTAACCCAAGAAAATGAATAAAAGGGACAAGAAGAGAAAAGGGGATCGAGAGAAGTGGAGAGGAAAGGAAGGAGTAAAAGGAGCAGGAAAGTGGAGAGACTTTTCCTGTGCCTCATACAAAAGACATACTTCACGTCCTTGGTTCCTCCTTTCTACCTCTTCACTTCTTCTCAGGTGGAACTTCAGCCATCGTTTGAAGCCCATTCACTGTCCTTTGCCTTATCCTAGAGCTAGTTGAGCCTTCCTGAGACATTCTGTCCACTTTGTTCACTGACAGTTTAATCTTTCAGCAGTATCCATTTTCCAAGGACAAATCATTTATTAGATAGGGCTCCGAGGGAGGACTTCAGATTTCTGTTCAAACCAAACTCCCTGTCTTCCTACAGCAATTATACTTAAGTCCAGCAAGACAACAACAAAAGATGGAGAAGGATAGCTTCTGTTTTTATTTTAAATTCTCTTTTAACTCTCACATAATATCTAATTCCAGAACGATTGATCTAGCTGTAAAGGATGAGTGTTTGTGACTTGGACAGATTGATGCTGGACAGACAACTGCAATAGTTATTTTTTATTACTAATTTACTGCAATCTAGAATCCTCTAAGAAGGGAATCTGAACAAGGGGTATTCTGGATCAGGCTGAACTGAGCGTGTGTCAGTGAGGATTTATCTTGATAATGTTAATTGAGTTGGTAAGGTGCACTCTGAATATAGATGGAACCATTTTATGGACTGGGCCCTAGGCTCTGTAAGGGTAGAGAAAGGGAGAAGAAAATAAGCATGCATTCATATGTTCATTTTACTTTCTACTCTTGAATATTGGGTAAGATTGTGGCTGGTTTACTCTAGGACCTTTTGCTCTTTCCCTCAACAATGGATTGTAACAATTTGGAATTGTGGGCTAAAATACACCCTTCCTCCTCTGAATTGCTTTTGCTAGGGTGTTTTTCATGGAAACAGGAAAGAAAAGTAGGACAACTGCCAACATTAGAAAGAAACATTATGTTTCATTCTCTCTTGGATATGCTTGCAGCTGTACATGTATGTACATTGACTGTTGTGCTCAGGAGGCTTTTTCTTGTGTCAGAATGATGATTTGTAAGCTTTGTGGGCCTGGGGACATAGCTCCCCAAGTAAATCTTCTATGCACAAGCATGAAGAGCTGAACTGGACGCTGAGTAGACATATAAAGGGCCAACCTCTGTGGCTGTGCTTGTATTTGTAACCCAGACATTAAGGGGGTGGAGACAAGCACATCTCTGGAACTCACTGGCAAGCAACTTTACTTGAATTATTGGCATCCAGGCTAGGGAGATAGATTGTTGCAAAAACCTAGGTGTAGCATGGTGGAGGAAGATACTTGACTTCTATTTCTGGCCTTCATATGCATATCTAGGCACATATGCACAAGAACATATACTTATATCACACTATACAGACATAACACACATTGTTCATACACACATGAATATATACTTAAACCATGAAACAACCAATGGTGCTGGAGGGCCAAAAGACCAGCTTTGGCACTGAGGAAGTATGGTAGATCCCTTTGATGACTCTTGTCTATTAGAACAGGAATTCTAAAGCCTAAATGTACCAGATTGTACACCTACATTACCATATTATGAAAAACTTTACATGTTTCTGATCTCAAGGAGTTTCTAGACTTACATGCTGGCTAGTTTTAGGTCAACTTGACACATTCTAAAGTGGTTTGGGAGGCGGGAGCTTCATTTGATAAAAATAAAATTGGGCTGTAGACAAACTTGCAGGGGATATTTTTTAAAGTAGTGATTTAGGGGGTAGGAGCCAGTCCATTGTGGGTGGAGCCATCCCTGGGTTGGTGGTTCTGGGTTCTGTAAAAGAGCAGGCTGAGCAAGGTACAGGGAACAAGCCAGTAAGCAGCACCCTCCATGGCCTTTGCATCAACTCCTGCCTCTAGATTCCTGCCCTGTTTGAGTTTCTGTCCTGACTTCCTTCAGTGATGAACAGAAATATGGTAGTGGAAGTCAAAAACCCCTTTCCCCCCAAGTTGTTTCAGTCATGATGTTTCATTGCAACAATAGTAAGCCTGGCTAGGACAGAATCTTAGAACTTGACAGAAATCTGTGAACTGTTTCTGTTTTAAAGGCCACTGCCAGGAAATGTAAGAAACAGGTATGTCAGACACTTTTCTGAATTACATTCATACAAGGACAATTTTTGTTACATTAATAGGAAAAAATCTCAAAGCATAGATTTTGAATGATTTACGAACTGAAGCAGGAGATGGTCCCAATGCTTTCCCCCATTGTTAATGTTATAAATTCTTCATTAATCTTATGTGCTCTGCTTTGGCTCTGGAGACAAACTAAAAATCCTGCTTTTAATATTATGAAGTTTAAATTTGTCCAATTTCTACCCCTCAGGAAAAATGTCTAACTGTCCTCTACATTTTCTGAAACATCTACTTTAGAGCGGTGGTTCATATCTCACATGGCACTTAAAATACCAACCTATAGAAGAGCCCATTGGAAATTGTTACTTGACTGTAATGTAAATTTGAGTTTTAAACGCTTTATGGTTTTATTTCATTGAAAACATCAAAACCTCACTTCTCAATGTGAAGGTAATTATCAAAATTTGAGGAGTAGAGTGATCTATGCTTAGACATGGAATGTAATGTCTCGTCCCTGTGAGGATATGTCCATGGTGCAAGAGCAGCAATATGATTGCTGTGTCTCCTCACAGCTGTGGGCTGTTGTGCTTGATCAGATCTATGAGTTGCATAAACTCCTCTCCATTAAGGATCTGGTGGTCAATTTGCCCAGCCTAAGTGGGAAGTCAACGTGCAGTGCTATTGAAGAATCCTCCTAGGGAAAAAAGAAAACAACAAACATGTTAGGGGATGCACTGCTGTAACTGTGCACACATTATCTCAATTATATATGGGGCATTTAGGGTTTTTACTATAGGTAGAATTCAGAAGTACTATAAAATATTTTCTAAGACAGCTTTTAAAATTCCCTTTATTGTATTAACTAGCCTACTTTTTTACTTATTTTTAGAATTTTTTTACAACTGTCTTTGAACATCAAATCTTTATTTACAAGTGTACTCTGAAGATACAATGCCTCCACATTTTAGTCCCCCACCATATCTATAAATAAAATAGAGTAAGTTGTGTAGACTCTGCCTTGAAGCTATGACTCGTAACAATTAGCATGAAAAAAGCAACATAATTATAATTTTTCAAAGAAAAATAATCTGGTTGGTTAATGCAGATTGTTAATTTAGCAGGATTATAGGAGACAGCACTATTTCCTAAATGTATGACAGCTGGAATATGGGATAGTTTAAATATGGAAATTCCTGGATTATTTGTTGTTTCCATAAAACATGACAATTGATGGCTGTATCATCTTACAATACTTTGCTCTAATTACTTAAAATTTACTGAAACTTCAGCATTTAGTCAAAGTCACATCACAACAATTTGAAGACATTGTTTTCTTCCTTTCTAGAAGCTGCATTCTAGAAATTTATCTAATCTAGCCTTTATTGAGTTCTTTGGATTTTTGTTATTCACATCTAGAATTTAGAATGGAAATTGGAAATAGAAGATACTAGCACTTGAATTTGTGTATTTTTTATTATTTGAGTGGAAATATTTAAATTACAAATTTAACTAATGCTATTTTGAACACAGTAGAGGCAGACACAATGGTATACATTCAACCTTAGAAAAAGTCTGAAAAGTATGTTTAAAGGTTACAAATTTAACGTGTGTGTGTGTGTGTGTGTGTGTGTGTGTTTGCGTGCACGCGCGTGCGCACATGAAAGCATGCATACATACTTGAGCATGTGTAGCCATGTAATTTGTGGTTTGAAAAAGAATGGCCCCTACAGGATCATGTTTTAGAAGTTGGTCTCCATTTGGTGGAACTTTTTGAGAAGGATTAGGAAGAGTGGGATTTTGGAGGAGGTGTGTCACTGGGGATGGGCTTTGAGGCTTCAAAAGACTTGTGACATCCCCAGCATGCTGTCTCTGCCTCCTGCTTATAGATATTAGAAACTGCTCCGGAGTCGTACCTGCGTGCCTGACTCTACACTCCGCACTGTGGTAGAGATGGACTCCTAGCTCTCTAGAACTATAAGCCCCAATAAATTCTTCCTTCTCTAAGGTACTTTGGTCATAGTGTTTTATCACAACAAGAGAAAGTAACTAAGACAATGCAATTGGCCTTGACCTTATTATGGTCATAGATAAATTTAACTTTAAAATTATTTTATGCTTAGTATTTGGTAAACAGTGAATTAGAATTCAACATATTAGAACTGTTTTAGGAAAAATAAATTAGTAGCGGTATTTTAATCTTCAAGAAACTAATTAAGGAAAACAAAGTAAGTATAGACTTCTATTTACAGAGTTTTATTAACATTTAATCCTAAATAATCCTCAGCATTGCTGAACTAACCATCACATTTTAACAGGTGTAAGATTATGTTAAATTATAATTAAAGGCATCCTTTGAGTGTGGTTACAGAATGAATATCTGGGTGACACTGCAAAAGTATTCTGCATGATTTCCTTGTAAGCTGTTATTTTGTTTTCAGAAAGCATGCACAAGACAAGCTCCTGATTTACTCATCCATTTTGTGGAGCCTTAAATCTGCATGGAGTGCACTTTCAGTGGTCTGAAATCCTGTTAACAGATATTCCTAAGGAAGGGACAGTCACTCAACACACTGAACTCTCACACTGTGTTAGCATTACCATGTTTTACTTCCTTCCCAGCACATCAGGATGGCATTTAAATCCCACCCTTTCTGCTCCCATGGAACCACATGTCTCTTTTGATTGTTCTTTATAGTGGAGTGCCTGTGCATAAGAAAACATAAAGAAGCTGTGATTGCCTTTCAAGTATATTCCTAAATTGTATTTATTCCCAGTAGATTATGCTTGAGGCAGGTGGTCCATGGGTAAAATCCCTGAACTCAGAGACCTGATCAGGAGAACTAAGAGTTAGAGGCAGCAGGGGTTCCATAAAGGAGACTATCTTGGCACTTCTAACAAAAAGGAAACAGTAGCAGAAACAGAAGAGGGCAAAAAACTTAGTAAATATATGATAAAATTTCTGGAATATAAAAGAAAAAAATTGTAAAATGAAATCAGCTGTCTGGATAACTGCCAAATATATAGCCTTATCCATGTTTTCCTGGGAGAAATACAGTATGATTTCATGTTGTGCACTATGAAATCACTACATATTTCTTTTTTTTCCTTTTATTGAAAATAGATCTGTTTCTCACATAGTATTATGGTTTCCCCTCTTTTTACTCCCCCCAGTTTCTTTCCAGATCCCCTGCCATCTAGATCTACTTCCTGTCTTTATCTCATGAGAATAGAACAGGCTTCTAAGAGATAATCATAAAATATAACAAAGTAAAATATAATAAGATAATACAAAATCCACTATATAAACGTTAAACAAGACAAACTAAGACAAGGAAAAGAGGTCAAGAGAAGATATGGTATCAGAGACATACTCATTCACACACTCATGAATTTCATAAAAAACACTAAGCTAGAAGCTGTAGTGTGCACATAGAGGACCTGGTACAGACCTATGCAGGACTATAAATGCTACTCCAGTCTCCATGAGTTCATATGAGTCTTGCTCAGGTTGATTTATGAGTTCCCCTTGTGCCCTCCCTTTCTTCTGGCTCTTACACTCTTTCTGCCTCCTCTTCTGCAGGGTTCCCTGAGCACTGGGGGAGGGATCTGATGGAGACATCCCATTTAGAACTATGGGTCTCTTACTTTCTGTGTAGTCTCTGAAATTTTTCCTTATTTGCTGCAGGAGTATGCTTTTCGATGATGGCTGAAGAAGGCACTGATTGATGAATATAGCAGAATATATTTAGTACTCATTTTATTACTATATGTTTTCTTTATTTCTTTCATACTTTATTCTTTCTTTCTTTTTTTTTTTTTTAAGAATAAATGGTTGCAGTCTAGGTTACTGAATTATCTAGTTTCTGGTTCTTGTTCTGCCCTAACAATTGCAGACATATCATTGTAGATCAATGATTATGTTTCTCTTTTGGAAGTATGCAGAGCACTTTCCTGAACCAAAGATACTAGAACATAGGGGTGAAGTCCTTGTGTAGACACTATCTTGACCTCTCTATGTTCAATGAGTTGTGTAGATACTGTTTTCAGCAATGGTGCCTTGCTTCCCATTTGTAGAGAACAACCTATTGTTTGGCAAGATTTGAGGATTCCCATGGACCCCTCTAGCCAACAACTCAGTTAGATGTAACCCAACCCTGGTACCAGGAGCTTCATTTGGTGACAAGAGATGGACAGTTGCAACTCTGTCTCCACCATTATTTGGTGACTTCGTTTTGATCTTCATTTACACACACACATACACACACACACACACACACACACACACACACACACACACACACACACAATTTTGGCCCTGAGTTTTATTATTTCTTACTGTCTACACCTTTTGGGTGTGATTTCATCTTTTTGTTCCACAGCTTTCAGGTGTGCTGTTAATTTACTAGTATAAGATCTCACCAATTTTTCTTTATATAGGTACCTAGTACTGTAAACATGCCTCTTAGAAGTGCCTTCATTATGTCCTGTAAGATTGGATATGTTGTATATTCATTTTCATTCATTTCTAAAAGTTCCTTAATTTCTGTCTTGACCTGTTTATTACTCAAGAGGGTTGTTTAGTTTCCATGAATTTGTAAATTTCCTTCTGTTTCCATTTTTGTTGATATCCAGCGTTAATCAATGATGGTCAGACAGGGTGTGGGATTTATTTCAGTTTTCTTGTATCTGTTGAGTTTTGCTTTGTGTCAAAATATTTGGTCAATTTTTGGAGAAAGTGCCATGAGATGCTGAGAAAGTATGTTCTTTTAATTTGAAAGAAATATTCTGTAATTACTTCCTAGATCCTTTAGGTCTATGACTTTAATTAGATCCATCACTTCTGTTTAGTTTTTATCTGGATGTCTATTGGCAAGATTAGGGTATTGAAGACCACACTATCAGTGTGTGAGTGTTAATACGTGATTTAAGCTATAGTAGTGTTCCTTTTACAAAGTTGGGTGCCCTTGTGTTTGGTATGTAGATGTTAAGGATTGCAATGTCCTCTTTACTGTAAAGTTTGCATCTGTGGTTTCTGTTCCAGTTCCTAAATGTTTCAATTCTAGATTTCCTTTAGTTTGGACTTCCTTTATTGACTATATTTCCATTTTTTAAGTCTTGAACTCTTTTTTTTCTATCCACTTGCCCACTTCTTTGTATTTTTATAGATTTCTCTAAGGGATTTATTTGTTTCCTTTTTGAGGACCTTTATCATATCCATAAAGACATTTTAAAGTGTGTGTGTGTGTGTGTGTGTGTGTGTGTGTGTGTGTGTGTGTGTGTGTGTGTGTTCAGCTATCCAGGTTTCAACATACCTGGATATGTTGAAATATCCAGGCTCTGCTGTAACAGGGATGCTTGATTCTAGTAGAGATATATTTTCCTTGATGTTCTTGATTGTGTTTTTATGCTGGCATCTAGGCATCTGGGATTGGGAAGATTGTAATCCTAGGTGCTGATATCTAGTCTTTTCTTGTTGGGTAGGTGTTTTATTCCTTGTTTTTTGTTTCCTCTCTGATTCTTAGGAGAGTGTGGTGACTGTGTGTTATGTGGTAGGAAATTCTTTTGGGGTCCTGATAGATATGCCCAATGATGGTACTAGGCAAAATGCATTTCTGGGCATTTAGAGCTGACATGAATGTGGATGGGGAGGGAGGGGAGGAGGGAGGTTCACATGATGGAGAAAAGCAGAGTGATCCACCAGGATTTGTTTAGTTAGTCCCTTGGGAATGAAGGTAGAGAGTGAGTAGAGGCCACAGCAGAAGGTCTGCTACAGATCTTGTGATGAGACAGGTAGTTTGGACTTGGAGGAATGGAGCTAGAGGTGAAGATCTGAAGTTAGCCTACTTGCTTTTCTTGACACAATGGCCTGTGTGTTCCCAGTGAGTACCTGTGGAAGTTGGATGCTGGGACAAAGTAATGAATGGGTAAATTTTGAAGGGAAGTAATTAATGAATCAAGTAAGTTTTACGGAGGATATCTGTGTTATTCACTAGAGATGGTACATATGGGAGGAAGGGTGGCTGTTCAGATGTTCTGTTGCAGAGTTGGCATGACACTGGGGGACTGGATTTGGAGGAGCCAAGGTAGAGATGAAGATCTGCAGTTAGCATGCCTGCTTCCCTGGCTGGAGTGTCACTACATATTTCTAGAAGCTTTGAGTGTTATTGAATCTTTGAAATGATCAGATGCATACTTAATAGAGATATAAAAAGTAGATGATCAAATATTCAATAATTTTCAAAAGACAGATTATGTCTCCCTCTTCTAAAATTTTCCATTGCATAGTAGGAGTTGGAGATCATATCACATTGGAGCTCAGGACCATCAGCTTTGGGATAGGTAGTATAAATGAATAGGGAGTTCAATCCTTAAAATAAAAATACAAAACCAAAGAAGCAAAGAAAATTATATATTTAGCAGATTTTTTCTCTTTTCTTAAAAATAGATTTTTTTCATATAGTTTCCTCTCTTTATTCCAGTTCCTCCTCACCTCCCCTTTCATCTGGATCCACATCCTTTTTGTTTCTTTTAGAAAAAACAAGCATCTGAAAAATAATTATACAATAAGATAGATACAAAACAAAAAAAAAATGGGAATATGAAAAAACAACCAAACAAGAAAAGGGGCCAAAGAGAAAGCACAAGAAACCTATATAGAGACAGAAACAAAAACACTTTTTACATACATTGGAATTCCATAAAAGCATATTTTAAGTAAAAATGTAGCCTGTTACAGGACTGGGGAAAAACAAAAATTTTTCTTTTGAATTGGTGTCAGTTCAAAGAACTCTTAACACCATTTTCTAAACCTATATTATAAGCTATGTGTGGTTGCTGAAAGTAACTATTAATGTCTACCCTTGTTTGTTATTCATTCATTTACTTGTAAGGTCTTTGTTACATACAGCATTTGTCAAAAGCAGGTGGGAACATTAAAAGCATAACTCTGGGATTTAAGAGACATGGAGCTAAATGCCACCTAGTTCTTCACTTAAAAGAAGTGTCACCCTTGGAACTCAGATTGAGCTTTAGTATTCTTTAAAACATGGAAGTTGTTGGAATATATAGGGTTGTTGTTTTGTTTTGTTTTGTTTTGTTTGAACTTGAGACCATCTAGAGTTATTTGAGAAGAGGAAACCTTAATTGAGAAAACTCTCCCATCAAATTGCCTTGTAGACAGACCTATGGGAAATTTTCTTGATTGCTGTGAAAGTGTCTAACCTATTTTGGGTGGTGTCATTCATGGGCATGTGGTACTGAAGCATTTAAGAAAGTAAACTGAGGGAGCTGGGAAGAGCCAGCCATTGAACAGCATTTTCCCATGGCTTCTGCTTCAATGCTTGCCTCTAGGTTCCTGCCTTGAGTTTCTGCTCTGACTTTGATTTATGACATACTCTAAACTGTAAGGTGACAAAGAACACACTTTCCACCCCAATTCTCTTTTGGTCATGGTCTTTATCACAGCAAGAGAACTCAAATTAGTACAGTTGTAGTAGAATAAAGTTAGTTAAACCATGTACTGTTAACATAGCATGTGACATATACAAACCATCAATTAGGAATGCACCCATTATTTATTTTGATGAATGCCAATGGCATTACTACCATCTGTCAAGAACTCTTCTTGATTGCATTTGTTCCTGTGGTTACTTATGAAGAATAAAGGGAGGTAATGAAACAGAGTTAAGGTGCCTCCTATGAAGCTCAAGCTATTGGAGAAGCTCAAGTCCTTAAAATAGGAAAGTAGGGAATAACATTGAAGAAGTGAGGACTGTGTCATTGACTGTAAGTAAGAATCCTGGTACATCATCTAGGGCCTTAGTCACAACAGATGAACACTGTTGTCTCTATCCTTTTCAGAGTCACGTATCTTTCTATAGATAATGTAATCTTGATATGAGTAAACTAAAAGACAATTATGCATATGATTTCTTTTTTTTTTTTTTTTTTGGTTTTTCGAGACAGGGTTTCTCTGTGTAGCTTTGCGCCTTTCCTGGAACTCACTTGGTAGCCCAGGCTGGCCTCGAACTCACAAAGATCCGCCTGCCTCTGCCTCCCGAGTGCTGGGATTAAAGGCGTGCGCCACCACCGCCCGGCCGACATATGATTTCTTGATGGAAAGAATTTTAAATGATAAAAGCATTTAAAAACATACTAGAAAATTAGTCAATCCTTTTCTGAAATTAAAATCTGTATAATATAAAATGAAAAGTCTCAGCACTTTTGGAAATCAATTTGGCATTCTTCTCAATGAACTTTAGTTCTCCTGAATCTATCTATACTCCTGACACCCTACGACTTCATCATATAAAATAACCCATTACCCAAGGCAATGTCAGTAATTGCCTTAATGTCTTCATTAATAGTGGAATGTTTCCACTTTATGCAGTATATATAGCAATAAGGAAGTAATGGACATATTGTTAAATATTATTCATAAAAATCTTTAGCATCATTAAATTATTCAGTAATTTAGAAGTATAATGGCTTTATATATCAGATTCAAAATCCCTTATAGGTATGAAGATACTAATCATACATAAACAAAACAATAAAACACAAAGGTTCGCTATCCTCCTCAATATTTTTTTTACATTACCAGTTTATCTTCAATTTTTAAAAGTTTTCTTTTGTTATTCCTGATTAAAAAAAGTCAATACTTTTTGTTTCTCTTCAGTAATGAAGCTTCAAACCTAATCTGCTTCTTGTCTTCATTGGAGAAAAATGTTTAAGAAAACATACTTCCTAATAGATAACACCTGGGAGTTTTCAGTTGATCAAAACTGGCTTTGTAATGAAAAATAAAATAAAAATAACTTCACTGTTGCCATCCTTTCAGCATTCAACAAGTCATTAAGATGCTGAAAAACAACCCACAAAACATGCCTCTATTCAGTAAGGTGCTAGTGAATCAATACAGGCAAAGAAAAATTATTTTATGGGAGAAGAAACTTACAATCTATTATAAAGTGTAACTACTCTGTCATAGTCCACAGTGCACTTTAAATATGTCTGGACAGAAAGTAAGCTGGATCTAGGAGTCTTCTTTACTCCTCTTTCATGTGTTTCTTGTGGTTGAAATTGTGAAGATATCAAAGCACAATATTTTTAAATTCCTCATCCAAATTTGTGTTACTGATGTATTGGGTCTTACATGATTTTTCCCTTCCTTCCTTCCTTAAGATATTGTTTTGAATTATACTTAGCATAAATTGATATGCATATACTTCCAGAACTAAGTTCTTTCAGTTCTCAGCAAGATCTCATTGATGACTTCTCACTGGATGAAATTTCTAAAGTGAATGTACAGCATGCAGAATATAGCTGTCTTCACTATAGGACCAAAAATTAATCCATCTGACTCTCTATGCTGAAACATAATTTTAATTAATCCACTTTTATATGAGTCAAGTAATCTTCATAGTTGTTTTTGTTTTGTTTCTTTCACTATTTAGCAAAAGCAAGCTCACAATGCAATGTGCAGGCTAGCTACCTTATTGAACTATATAAAAGATAATCAAAATTGTTTTCTCCAGAAATCACTCATGAGAGTTTTATCATGTTAACTACAGACTGTACTGTATCTCCTCAAAGTTGTACTTTAAAGCCTCAACTAATGTTTAAAGAAGATCACAGACAACTCAAGTTAAATGACATCATGAGAGTAGGGCCTTAGTGCAACAGGAACATTGCTCTTATAAGGGAGCTCTTAGAGGCTAGGAGAGTACACTCAAAGAAATAATTTCACGTAAGAAAAAAGAAAATCAGAAGTTTCTGTCTGAAAACCATGAAGACATACCTTACCAAACTCAACTCAGTTAGCACCTTAATCTGTATCCTTACTAAGTGCTAGAACTTTTTCTTTCTTTTTTTCTGGTTTTTGTGACACTAGATCTGTACTATTTTATTATAGCAATCCTGGCTAAGTAATAATTGTTAGACTCATCATACAGCTTGCTTATTTAGAATACTAGATAACTATTTAATAAGTGAAAATTTGCTTATGTTAAAGCAAACTATTCTCTATATGTGTTACTGAATTTTCTGAAAAAAAAAAATACCTATGGTTTATTTTGTCTACCACAATCAATAATTTTAGAACAGAGAAAAAGAACAAAGAATAGGAGACTATGGTAAATGAAGACCACATGAGAACAGGAAGAAGCAAAGTGCTAGAGAGGCCCACAGAAATCCACAAAGATAGCCCCACAATAGACTACTGGCAATGGTCGAGAGACAGCCTGAACTGACCTACTCTGGTGATAGGATGGCCAAACACCCTAATTGTCCTGCTAGAAATCCCATCCAATGACTGAGGGAACCGGATGCAGAGACCCACAGCTAGGCCCCAGGTGGAGCTCCAGGAGTTCAATTGGCAAGAAAGAGGAGGGTTTGTATGAGTGAGAATTGTTGAGACCAAGGTTGGATAAAGCACAGGGACAAATAGCCAAACGAATGAAAACACATGAACTATGAACCAATGGCTGAGGGGCCCCCAAATGGATCAGGCCCCCTGGATAAGTGAGACAGTTGATTAGCTTGATCTGTTTGGGAGGCTTTCAGGCAGTGGGGACCAGGTCCTATATTCTGCATGAGTTGGCTGTCTGAAACCTGGGGTTTATACAGGGACACTTGTCTCAGCCTGGGAGGAGGGTAGTGGACCTGCCTGGACTGAATCTACCATGTTGAACTCAATCCTCAGGTGAGTCTTTCCCCTGGAGGAGATGGGAATGGGGGTTGGGTTGAGGGGAAGACGCGGGGGAGGGGGGTTGGAGAGGGGAGAACAAGGGAATCTGTGGATGATATGTAAAATGAAATTAAATTATAAAATATAAAAAGGTCATTTTAAAAGTTGAGAGCTACAGCAAATATTTAAAGTGTGTAACAAATTAAGAGACCTTATTCCAGATATGTCTATGAAATAAATAGAAAAGAATATATTTCAAGAGAAAATATATGGAAAGAAAATATACAAAAATAATAGATGAAGAGAGAAGATATTACTAAAGTTACTGTCATAAAAATCAACTTTTGTACACAAAATATCTACCATAAAGGTGGGGTTTGGAAAGCTGTCAGTCAATACAATGTGTTAGCAAACTGCTGTGCATTTTAGGAAGAGATTAAGATATCTCTTATCATCTTAACCCTCTGACTTTCTTTCTGGCTGATACAGACACTGAAGAATTTTAGGCAAGTTAAAGAAAGGAAGACAAAATCATTCAATGTCCAAAATAAAATTGTTATCTTTAATTGAGTTTAAAAGTTAAAATATGTAGTCATGAAAACAAACTACATCTACACACACAAAATTTTTCATTTTTATGAAGTCCATTTTATCAATTTTCTTTTGTTTATAACAGTTTTGTGTCATATCTGAGGATTAATTTCCTAATTCAAGGTCTTTGGATTTCTCTGGTGTGTTTCTTTTATCATTTAAATTTGTGTACTCTAGATTTTTATCATTTCTGTACTCATTGTTATACTTTATATTAAATACTTACCTGATTTCTACATACATTCATTTGCATGTAGAAAATCCAGGAATAATGGCATTAAGAGTTAAATATATATTAAAAACCCACTAAGAAAATATAAATGAAAGCAAAGCATGGTAGTGCATATCTATAATCCCATCACTCAGGAGGTGGAATTGGGGAGACGGGATCAAGTGCAAATTTGAGACTAGCTTGTGTTATGTAGTATGCTCTAGGTGCACAGGATTATATGGCAAAAACCTGCCTGAGAAAAGGGAAAAATAAATTATATTTAAAAAGATAAATATATAAGAATGCCATTAGTTTTACAATTATGCATAAATAATCAATTAAAAATAAAAAGTAAAAATCTACTGATTAGCATAAGTCAAATGTTGGTCTGGGCTGTAATAAGATTTTACAGAGGACAGAGGCCTCTAACAAGACTGACACTGCCAATCCAGGGAAGCTGGCCATGCTTGCATCTCAGAAACCAGAAATCTTATATTCAAAGAAAAATACAAACACTCATTTTAATAAATATGAATACAAGACAAATGTGAATAATTTTTATGAAATTGATACATTCTTAAATTGGCTCAAGTAGGATTTTGAAACCTAGAAAAACCTATATTAATAAAAAAAGAATCCTTATTTAAATAATTATGGGGATGCTTATAACTATAATTAAAATGTGTCATTTTATTACAATCATTTTATGAAGCTCTTCACACAAATTTCAATAATGTATGTGCTATTAAATTCACCAATTTAAAGGGATGATTTGGTGAGTTAAGCACACTCAAAACAAAGCTAAAATTTCCAAAATATTTTTAACTAAAGAAATGTAGTACCTATGATGCTATTTCATATATATTATATGTGTGTTATATATTCATCTCCTAAATATAAGTTGTTGGCAGAGTTCCTTTTCATTCTTTATCTTTAGACTCCTTGAAATCCATTTGCACACAAGTTTTTAATTTGGATAAAGCCAAATTTGTCAACTTCTCTTTTGTTTTTTTATTTTTTAGTCTTATGGGAGGGTTCATTGTCAAATTCACAGTCACCAAAACTTATATCCTGTGTTGTCTTATGAATACTTTGCCATTTTAACTCCTGTGTTCAGGGGATAGACAGACAGACAGCTCAGCAAGTGAAGTAACTTGCTACCAAGTCTGAGAACCTAATAACATGCAAGGTATTCTAGAACAAGGGAACTTATTGACTACCCTTACTGCTCCATATTGAATATTTTATATCTTTGACCTCAAATTAAATTATTTGATGACTCTAGTTGAAGATAATTATAATTTGGGTCCTGACTTCTTTTATTTATGTATAAAATGTTTTTCCTTGGTGACTTGCTCATGCAGGTATGGTGTTTTCACATGGAAAAGCGTGACCAGTCTAGGGCAAAACCATTCTGAACATTACTTATATCTGGAATATGTGACAAATAGTTCAGGCTACTTGGCTTTCTAACAAAATTTAACTCTACTGTGTGCTATCAAAATAGCCAAGGACTTTCAATGGACATAATGAATTCCATTGAACAGAATGTCCCCTTTACTCCAAGGACTAAATTCAACTTCTCCAATATTATTTAGATTGTACTTGATAGGGTCTTTCTCACACCAGAATCTTGTGTAGAACTTGATGTTGGGACAAATTTGATTATGTCTAAAGTAAAATAAAGAATGTCATTATTTGGAACCTATATTCAATTGTGCCTCCATCTCCCTCCCTCTCTCTCTCTCTCTCTCTCTCTCTCTCTCTCTCTCTCTCTCTCTCTCTCTCATCTATCAAGATATTATATATATATATACATACATATATATCAGTTCTCTATATATATGTGAATATTGATTATAATTATTAAAAATCAGCATCGGGTATCCTCATCTTTTATATTAAATTTCAAAGAAATTCTTATTAAGAATAACCATGGCACCTTCTACTCAGTGAATTTGAAGCTGGAGTTATTGTTTTTACTATAAAATTACTAACTCTGAGATTGGAGAAGAAGAAAATTTTTAAAGTTTTTCATGTCTCTAATGAATACTAAATATGTGCTCTCATGGCACAAGATGAGGCTACTCATAGCAGGCTTTGTCTACAGCACCAGCAAATGTGAATGTTCACCAAACACATAATTTACAACAACACATTGAGGTTAAATCTGAAGTTCATTTTTCTGCTATATCACAGTGGATCATAAACATAGGTTTGTCATCATACTTCTAAAGAGCTTGGGTTGCTTCTGCCGAAATCTGAAGATATATTTCCTCTTGTATCATTTATACATACATATATATACTTGCCCATAAGAGACAGTGTTTTCAAATGTCAATTTGATACAGAACTTCTAGTCTATGTATTATTTTTAATGCTTTTTTAAAATTCTTTGAACATGTCATAAGTGTATACAGTGTACAGGTCATATTCACACCAATTTCCATTTCTTAATCCCCCAAGCTCTTTCCCCAACATCCTCCCCTCTTATTTCTTACTGAACACTGATTCTAATTAATGTTGTACATATACTTAGCTGTATGTGGGACATCTACATTGAACATCCTACCCAACGCTCAGGGAATGGTGAGGTAGAGGGTACAGAAAGAATATAAGGACCAGAGGATGGGAGGAACAGTATAAAATGATGTATTCTGAATATGACACAGTTATTGAAAACACAAACTCAAAATAGTTATGATTACCTGTATGGGAATTAAAGATTAAGCCAGTTAAAAATCCCAGCATGAGTGGGGAGGGTCTCCAGATGACCAACCCCTAGCTGAAGAATTATTTGCAGCTAATAGTTTCTGGAAGAAGGAGTGTCTCTTTTCTTTGGAGGATGACCACTGGCAGATGAAAAGTGCACAAATGCTGTAGTAACCAACCACTTTCTGATTGAATTTATAGTTCCTTCGATAAAATGGATCCCATAGTGAGAGCCATTAACTGGGCCAAAATCTATGTGACTGCGTAGGTCACAGACTCTAAGGCAGAACCTAATACTTGTAGTCTGCTAAATGGACATAGATATAACCTGCTCCTTAAATTATTATTTATATCCACAGATTGGTGCAACTCTCAAACAAAGCAAGCACACCTCTTTTATAACACTGTATGTTGATTAATACAGAGGCTAATAACCTGTAAATATACACACAATAAGACACTTTGGAGTGTTCAGCTCTAAATGAGACATTTATACCATAACCCATGGTCTCAGGGCTCAGGCATGATCATGAAAGAGGGGATGAAACACCATAAAAGCCAGAGAGAATAGACATCTATAGCAAAATAGCACTTGCCAGACATGACAGCCCCATTATACATATAAACTCACACTGGCTGAGATGGCATACACATGACATGCAAAAGAACAAGCGAGTCACAGTCTCAGCATGAATGGAGAATGGCCTCAAGAACTCTTTGCCTCATCTGCAGAAAGATTGATGATTAATTCCTACTGGGAGATGGAGAGTTACTTTTTTGAGGAATGTGGGTCCCAGGGGCTACCAGTGCTCCAGAAGAAAGCCCTACACCTACTCACAAGAAGCAGTACTGAATAGATTTGGCATGATGAATTTCAGAGACAGAGAGACAGAGACAGAAATGACATAGAGACACAGAAAGAAATCCCCATGAGGTTTATAGTAAAAAGTCAGGGTAAAGGGAAGGGGAAGAGTTCGAGGGGATGAATGGGGATGGATTGCATCCAAACAACATATGCGCTTATAAATATTAAATAAAATATTTTAAAAATAAATTTTAAAATATTTTAAAAATAATTCCTGCCTCAACTCAAAATAGTACATTTCTTGGCATTCAGGATACTAAATTTTGCTTGCCTCCTACACTATGGTCACTTCCATTGCAGATTCGTTTACACTTAGGGAGATGTCTAAAGTCTAGAGAAGGTGCTACACCAGAGTAAATGCTTTCTCCTCTTCCAAGAAGTTGCATTGTTGGTGCCCTTCTTAGACACCACATTAGTAATGCCCTTATCCTGAAGGTGTTCCAACGTATGCCCTCTAACTCAATGGCATATGGGAAAGATTATTTTCCCTATATTTAAGTCATGTTCACTCCACAAATAAATGCCAGACTACCCATTTGAGTTACGTTACCCTCAGAAGTGATGGTGGATCTGTGGTTGGTATGTAAAGTGAATAAAAATATCTTAATAAGAAAAAAATGGTTAAAAAAGTTGCTCTGCTTGTAAAATGGAATCTTTCAGGGGAATGCACAGGTGAGTAGGTGAGGAACAGGACAGTACACCTCACAATATGTTAATGGTATAAAACACATTTGTCCTCATAGGAAGAGCAGTTTTGTAGTTTTAATCTGATAGTAATTTGACTGTGGTTCTTAGTAATGTCAGAAGCTACAACATAAAATCGCATTAACATGAATGCCAAAACATCAATAGACATACCAAAGTGGACTTGGGAAAGGTCATAAAGCCTCAACCTTACAAAAAGATATCCTTAAAATACATATTATGAAGATAAACACCTATATACATGCAGTTACCCTAGAATTGATATTTCTGTATTATCTTCTTGATTAATTTTAAATGTATAACAAAGTGATAATCTATCTCAGAAACGTTATAAAACTTTAAAAAATATCATATTGTATAAAAATAGTAGAAAAAATTGAAATAAATTTAAAGGACACAAAAGTTTTATGCTGTGTTAGGAATTAGCTTAAATTATTTTGCTAACCACAGTTTCAGCAAGAGATAGAACTTTAGAATACTTTAATATAACTGAATACCTAAAACACCAAGTTAAAGTAATACCTCCTTAGATAAGGTAATCAAGTGACTATGCCAGGAAATCAAGCACAACAAATTTCAGTGAATATACTGGCAGCAGGATTTCCAAAAGAATAAGGACAAGTAAATTATGAAGATCAGTGAGTGTCTTAGGGATAAAAAAATCATATATACAAATTCTAATGCTTTTATTTTACAGTGAATATGCATTGGAAAAGTGAAAGTCTATGCAACACAATGCTTCCTTTTTGTAAAATTCAGTGTTAGACCTTAAGCTTCTAAATGAATTTTACTAACAAAAAATAATTTTTTTTCCACACACATAGGATAGCACATAAATGAAAAAAATTCAATTACAATCTTATCAACTAAACTTCAGATAGTCCAGCCTGAACTTTTACCTAAATAGGAAGAACAGAAATACTACCAATTCAAAGCCTCATCATACAATGTTTCTAATCCCTAACTACCCTATGCCCCAAGCTAATAGCTGATTTGTTCACTCAGTTAGGATGAAATGGACAAAAATTTATAGTTGTAAGATATGAACACTTATTATATTGACAAATTGTTTGATAGAATTGATACAGTTAAGAGCAGTGAATACGTTTTTTAGATTTTTTTTTCAATTTCTTTTTTGATATTGTTATATACTTACATAATTTATTCATTCTTTCCCCTAAACCTTTCCATATATACCTTCTAGTTCTCTTTGAAATTAATGTACTCTTTTTCATTAATTGTTGGTACATACTTATATCTGTGTGTGTGTACAGATATATTTCTAAATATAACATGTTCCGTCTTTATAATGTTACTTGTGTGTATATTTTCAGGGCTAACCATTTAGTACTGGATAACCACTTGGTGTGCTCTGCCCTGGGGAAGATTATTTCTTCATCTCTTAACATTCCTTAGATACCTGTAGTTCTTTTTGTAAGGTTGAGGCTTTATGACCTTTCCCAAGTCCACTTTGGTATGTCTATTGATGCTACCCTTGCTTAGTTCATGTTTGGGAAGTCATGTTAATGAGACTTTATGTTGTAGCTTCTGACATTACTAGGAAACACAGTCAAACAGCTAACTCCCTGCACAAACTTTCTATCGCCTCTTTTACAATGTTCCCTGAGCCTCAGGTACTGGCATTGTTTTGTTTATGTATCTACAAGAAAAATAAATTATATTTTAAGATTTTATTTCATTCTGTTGTAATGTGAATGAGTGTTTGCCTGCATGTATATATGTGCACCATGCATGTGCAAAACCCACAGAATCCAGAAGAGGGTATCAAATGCCCTGGAACTAGAGTTATAGGTGGTTGTGAACTGCTACATAAGTGCTTGGAATGAGACCTGGGTCCACTGCAAGAGCAGCAAGTGTTCTTACACACTGAGCCATTGTTCCAGCTCTATGAATGTATTATTAATTGTAAAAATTCATCTAAATAACCATTTTTCTAGATAATAGTGCGCAAACTGGACTGTTTTAATTTAAGTTATTATAGATGTACTCCATTGTCTTGAAACCCAATGAAAATTTTTCCATCCATTGAAAATTAACAATTGTTCCAAACTATAGCAAACAGTCTGGGATTGATATAATAGCTCATTCAGTATGATACCTGCAAACATAATCTTCTGAATTCTATTCTCAAAAGTCATGTAAAATAAAAGTCTGTCATACTTACGTAACTTTGCAATTTCCAGAGCTCAGAAAGTGGAGACAGGAGATGTTGGTCAGTGAAAGACCCTGTGTATAAAGTCAGGCAGATGAATTCTGCGTTCAAGCTTTTTATTTGTCTTCTATATGTTCTGCACACACATGCACACACACACACACACACACACACACACACACACACACACCTGGTTTCTTAAATGCTAGAATTAATGTGCAAAATTAACATAAATTAGATTTAAAATTAATATGTAAAAGCCTTGATGGCTTAGAGATGCTTAGAGAGAGTTACCACAAGGTATCTTATATTATTTGTGGCTACTGTAAGGGGTGATGTTTCTCTGATTTTTTTTCTCAGCCCAATTATCATTTGTATATAGAAGGGCTGCTAAGTTTTTTGAGTTAATCTTGTATCCTGCCACATTACTGAAGGAGTTTATCAGCTTTAAGAGTTCCCTGGTAGAAAGAATGTATACTATTACCTGCAAATAGGGACAGTTTGACTTCTTCCTTTCCAATTTGTATCCTCTTGATCTCTTTTTATTGTCTTGTTGCTCTAGCTAGAACTTCAAGTACTATATTGAATAAGTAGGGGGAGAGTAGGCAGCCTTGTCTTGTTCCTGATTTTATTGGAATCTCTTTGAGTTTCTCTCCATTTACTTTGATGTTGGCTGTTGGCTTGCTGTAATACAATTGCCTTTATTGTGTTTAGGTATGTTCATTACATTCCTAATCTCTCTAGAACCTTTATCATGAAGGGTTGTTGGATTTCCTCAAAGGCTTTTTCAGCATCCAATGAGATGATCATGTGGCTTTCATAGTGTCCCATAAGTTTGGGTATATTGTACATTCATTTTCACTGAATTCTAGGAAATCTTTAATTTCTTTCTTTACTTCTTCCTTGACCCATTGGGTGATTGAGTTGGGAGACTTCAACACCCCACTCTCACCAATGGGCAGGTCTGCCAGATAGAACTTAACAGAGAAATAAGGGAACTAACAGACATTATGACTCAAATGGGCTTAATAGATACCTACAGAATATTCCACCCTAACACAAAAGAATATACCTTCTCTAAAAGCTTGGTCATGCCGGGTGGTGGTGGCGGTGGCGGCGGTGGTAGCGGTTCACACCTTTAATCCCAGCACTTGGGAGGCAGAGGCAGGCAGATCTCTGTGAGTTCTAGGCCAGCCTGGGCTACAGAGTGAGTTTCAGGAACGGCACAAAGCTACACAGAGAAACCCTGTCTCAAAAACAAAACAAAACAACCGCCCCCCAAAAAATAAATAAAATGAAATCTTGGTTACAATGCAACTCTCAACAGATATAAAAAATAAATTGCAATAACCTCCTATATCTTATCGGAACACCATGGCTTAAAGTTAGATTTCAACAACAACACAAATTACAGAAAGCCTACAATCTCATGGAAACTGAATAATGCCCAACTGATGTAGATTCTGACGGAGCCATATTAGGTTTATGTTGTTGACTGTATTTTTGCACTGGCATCTACCCATCTCTTTCTCCACTTAGTGCAAGAAGTGTCTGTGTCTGAGGGAGTCTCTCTTGGTCTGATGGATACTCTTGGTCCACTAGGAGCTCTTGGTCTAATCAGGACTCTTGGTCTAATCCGTGCTGATGGACTCTTTGTCTCAGGGAGCAGCTGGTAGGCTCTGTCTCAGGGAGTAACTGCAGTCTCAGAGGGTGGATGGGTTTGGGAGGGGTGGGGCTTGTGGGTTACAGTGTTTGGTGGGGGATGGTGGTAGTCTGACCTGTCTGCAGGAGATCTGCCTACTGGCCTGAAACTGGGGCTGCATTGGGAGGTGGTATGGGGACCCTTGGTTCCAAAGCCTAAGGGCTGGGTTGTTCAGGTATGAGGACAAAGACTCATCTCTTTGTCCAATCAGCACTGGCAGGTTCTGTCTCAGGGAACTGTTGCAATCTCAGAGTATGGGTGGTATTTTTTAGTTTTTTTTTTTCCCAGAACTTCAGGGTAGTGGTGGCACATGCTTTTAATTCCAGCATTCACAAGGCAGAGGCAGGCAGATCTCTTTATGTTTAGGTCAGCGTGGTCTACAGAGTGAGTCCTAGGAAATCCTGTTTTGAAAACAAACTAACAAACAAACAAATTAACTTCTTGATCAGTGAATTTCTATCGCTTCTATACAATATCACCTGCCACAACTCCAAAACTTCCTACTTGCATTTCTTCTCAAATTAATGACATCTTTAAATGAATACAAACACACACACACACACACACACACACACACACACACACACACACAGAGTATTTAGAATCTATAAAGTCCATTTCAGAGAGGATTTCAAAATAAAAAATAAACATCTTGAGAAAGAGTACTTATTAAAAGAAAAAGAGAAAATTGGGCAGAGTTAAATATAATCATTATTAATGCTAAGATATCAAAACATTGTAAAAACATAGGAAAAAGGGCATGCCAACACATGCTACTCTTCTGAACTATATTGACCAGGCCACCTCTACTGAAAGGCAGCTTCCTATTTGCTGAATGAGAAGCACATGACATTGAAAAATGAATTTCACTTAGATTCCTTACTATAAGATAATTTCCACAATTTTGAAGATATTTGAAAATCTTGCTAAGGCATCTATCAACTGGTGTTCGTAAATAGCAAGCAGTGCTTTCCTTGTCCAGGAGCCCTGGCTTTCAGATTTTTATGTATCAGATATCATTGGTACTCTAACACTGTTTTATACCTAACCACCGAGTCACAGAAATTGTTAAAGGAATATGGGCTATTTTCCTCCCTCAAAATTACCTTTACTGTATGTTTGGCTTCATAATTATGCTTTACAAGTGCTTATCAATTATTATTAAATGTACCATTCTAAGCATATCTGGATAATGAAAACAATCTTTGGACATTGGTGATTATTTCTGTATGTAAAATTACATCCTATTTCTGTATGTAAAGAGAAAAATCAATTTAAAATCTAAGTATGCAAATCAGCCTTTAAAATGCATTACTTACTCCTTAATAAAAAAATAAATATGCATTGTAAGAACAAAATTGGCAAAAAACTCAAGTAAAATCCACTATTGATTTTCCTTAATTAGATGAAATAAGATATGAGTTTAATGACTTGTTTTCAAATGCAAATAGTGGTTTATTTCCTAACAGAATTCATGTCATTCCCATGAAATTTTTTAGTCTACATGAGCATCCATTCCTACACACTGAAATGCTGAAGTCGGCATATGCTGTTTTCATATGATGATGGATGTTTCTACCCATTTTCAATTTTATGGCTTGGTGGTCCACACAAAACTGAACTCATGATAAATAGTTCAGGTTTCATGGCAACTGGTAAAGAATAGAAATGAAAGAGGAAAACATTTGTAAAGGCAAGGAAGCATAGGATTCACGGACTATAGTTTGGCCTTATATCAAGACAAAAGACATTTTCCCCCTGACTGGTGAGTAGAGAATATACCTTATTTAGGTTCATTTTACAGTATATACTGTATATGTATGTATATATGTATATATGTGTGTGTGTATTATATATATGTATATGAGAGAGAATGAGACAGACAGAAAGAGATAGCAGACAGACAGACAGACAGACACACACACACACACACACACACACACACACACACACACACACACGACATCATTGTTTTTATATATGGATTTTCCCTAGGAGGGAGTTGGGAATCTCATAGGATACAGGAAGTGAACAATTTTTTACATATATGGGGAAACTGAAACTTTTAGGATTCATGAGGATTCAGTCATAGGGATACAGACACAGTATACAATTACTGGGAGATAAGACTGAGAAGCAGAGTTGCTGAGAAGAGACTCTTAGACCTGTACAGATGCCAGCACTTTGTGCAAAGAGTTCCAGGGTGGCAGGTTTGTGCGTACTAATCCATGTTTTGGTGACTTTTTGATGATTCAGGTGCATTTGAGTCACCCTTGCTTCTGTAAGAACCCTAATTTCATACTTTTGTTATACCCCAATAAATTCACTGGTTCACCAAAGTAGATTTTAGAACACTTGTTATTTTAATTTGTTATTGGTTTCCTATCTGGGGTGAATAGACTCTCCCTTGTACATGTATGTGTGTGTATATATGCATGTTCCTGTGTGTGTGTGTGTGTGTGTGTATCTGTCTCTCTGTCTATCTCTTTGTGTGTGTCTGTTAGTCTTCATCTTTTACTTTGTTTGAGTCAGGGATACATTTTCATGTCTGTATATGCTTGGCTATCTGGCTAACAAGTTACCAGGGACTGACCTGTCTTTGCCTCTCATCTCACCATAGGAGCACTGGAATTACAGCGATGCATCATCATGTTGTCATATAAGATCTCGATTTGAACTCAGGTCCTTATGAATGGGTGGCAAAGGCATTACCAACTGAACCATCTTCTCAGCTCCAGGGGTTCTTCAATTGAAGAATGATGATGGAGTTTCCCTTTGACACCAAACATTTATACTCATGTCAAAACTTGGTCAGTATTTTTTTGGAGACAGAACTGTAACCCAGTGGTAGAGAAGTTGCTTACCAGTCATATGGTTATGATTTCAATCCTAGAATTATTAAAAGTATATTTTTCCCAAAAATATAAATTCCATTTTAAGACTTTAACAGTAAATCATTACCACTTCAGTATCTGGAAATGCAATTATTTTCTTCATTTCTTAGACATCAATGCTCATGTTTGTTTTAGTTTGAACCATACTATAACATTTTCTCTTTCCATTTGTTTACAATAATCAAATGATGTAACTATGACTTTCTTCTTTCTAGCACCTTTGATAGTATAACATAAATGCCCATGTTTGTTGGATTACCAAATAAATAGAAAACATAGGTTAGTATTCCACTGGATATTAAGAACTATGTCATACCAAGTGCACATGTTCCATAGATTCCCAGACTATTCAAATTTGCTTACAGTATCAAATTACTCCTTGTGAATAATCACGGAGATTTGAAAAAAGATTATATGCCAGCAAAAATTATCCTACTTTTAACACTGTTTCAAAATTGTCTTGTGCATATAATACATTTATTGCTCTTTTTTAATTTTAGGGGATTATAGTATTATATCATTTGTCCCTTACCTCCCACTTCCTGGTAGTGCTCGCATATGCCCCCTTGCTCTCTTTCAAATTCAAATTAATTTATTTAGGAATATGTATATCAACAACTAAAGAAAAATATTTTTAAAAATGCTGTGAATATTTTTTGAAGACTAAAGTTCAACAAATGAAAAATACAAGTTCATTCAAAACATAGAAACCTGAAGTAAAGGAACTATATAATTGATTTCTTGTGTACCTTTAATTACTCTTATTGTCAGTCCCAAAATCAAGAGGTTAGACAAAAGCCAGCATTCCTTAGTGAGTGAGAAAAAAAAGAAATAAAAGGAGAACGTAACTGCTCCTTGGTGGTTGAGGTCTTATTATAGATATAAGGGAGAATACAAGCAGAGGCAGAGACACCAGGGAGAGTACAGATTGAACATGACTGACAAACTGAACTGAGCAATGTGAGGAGATGGGGTAGGAGAGAGGGGGGAGCCAGAAGTCAAGAAACTAGGAGACCAGGAGACCATGAAGTCAGTAATGCCAAAAGGCCAGGGTATATAGGGAAGAAAAGCTAGGGGAAGAAAAGCTTAGTCCAGTCCCCGATGGAGAGTCCAGGGTAGCTGTCAGGGAGAAGTGCTGAGGAGCCAGGACTCCTCAGGTAGGGTCGGGCGGGGGGGAGGGGGGGGGGCGAGGGGGGAGGGGGAGGGGGGGCCCGGCGGGGGGGGCGAGGTCAGAATCTGCTTTGATGTGTTAATAGACACCTCAGCCTGTTCTGTGGTTCAAGACCAAGTACTTAAGAACTTGTGCAGTCAGTTCCCCTCTATCAAAGGATTCATTTCCCTTATCACTGGTCTATCGGACAAATGAGTATCTGGTGGCTATTAGCTTACTGAAGTACATGCTCGCCTCTAGGCTCCCTGGGTATCACAAGTACCTGGTACACATTTCAGAGTCCATGTGGGCATCCTAGCTCATCACACCCTTACCTTGAACTTCTCCAACTCAGAAGCGTCTGTCCTCTGGTCTCATTCTACTTAGAGCACTGCTATTTCAACTATGCTTTCTTGCTTCTCTCTCTTGATCATCTCTTTTTCTTCCTCTGGTATACTCCCACTCTCTCCTTTCATGACCCTGTCCAGTCTGCTGGTCATGTTCAGTTTACTGCTTGCTCTCTGTGCTCTGGAATCTTCCAGATCCTCTGGCTATACTCTCCCTTATATCTACAATAAAACCTTTTCCCTCTGCCATACCTTGGAGCAGTCATGTCATCAGTTTATATGGTTACAGTATTTCAGAATTTTGCTTTAATATAGCATTTTCTTTTTTGCTGAAATAAACTTATTTGCCCTTTACCATGTGTATTTGCAATTTTGAAATTGAATTCTTACTTATATTTACATGTGCTATTGAATGACAGGAGAATAAATGGCACATAAATTCATATATTGACCTATTTTTACTTTTTTAGTGGAAATAAAACCATAAAAAGTTTTATATCCATATCACATGCAAATTATTCCCAGTAAATTTTACATAATTTTTTTTGCTTAATGAGGCAAATATTTTTAAATTTGTTTCATTGAGAATAAAACATTGCTCACTTATTTGACTAATATAGCTTGACCAAAATTACTTATATTTATACATGTAGACTCAGAAATGTATTTATATTTATAGTGCAAATTGCATCAACCTATGAAAACAGAATTAAACTCTTAAGTTTTGAAAATTATTCATTCATGGTTAATTATATACACACAATTTAGTATTTCAAATTAGTGACATATTATTAACTTGTCTAATTGACTTAGACTTTAAACATTTCTCTGAGAATTAAAAGATAGTCACATGCTGTGAGTTCTTTTGTGTTATATAAAATATCTTAATGTGTCTTTAGAACAAAACAATATACTCTTTTACAGAGTTCCTTTCAATTGTCTATAATTGTAGAGTTAATAGAAATAGTTCCTTTTAAAATACACGTGTTTAGGAGCTTACAAGAGAGACATTTCAGTGACTGAGAATATAGACTTCTCTTGTAGACATCTGAGTATGTGAGTGAGAAAGAGAGGAAAGAGAAAGAGAGAGTAGGAAGAGGACAATGGTGCCTGCTGTGACTCTCCTGCATAATCCTTTTTCTTTCAAAATGGATCTAGAGTTCAGAGAGTGGTGGTGGAATAAGATTTGGAGTATAAAATGCAATGGTGGCAGAGTTGGGGGGGATCATGTCAAAAAAGGTTTGGTAAGCCTTATGTGGGACTTAAGAGCAGTCTGGCCTACAGGTCACAATTCTTGGTCCTCTTTCATACATCTGCAACACACTGGATTTTACAACATTTAAAGATGAAAATAAATTTCCCCCAGTTAAGTCTACATTCTATGAAGATGATTTCTGGCTTATGACCCTAGTAGAAGACCTAGCTGGGTGACAAGCTGACTCTTGAAAGCTGATAGACGGAAATGTGGAGCCTTGTGACTCTTCTTTCAGTTTGACACATAATTTGAGGTTATCTAGCATACATTAAGCATGCTTGCTGACACAAAGGTGAAGACATTCAATTTAGGAAAGTTAATGGAATATATCTGATATGTTAGTAGGTAAAAAACAGAGAGGAGGGGAGTATTGAAAACCAAGGTACAATTCAGAAATGATTCTTCTGCAACTAGATAGTAATGAAATGGGGAGAAATATTCCAACAGGAGGCCAAGAAGACAAGTACCATTGAGTATGTGTACTCACCAGTAACAATATAGTTATAATTGACTACTGAAGATGAATTTCCAAATGGTCTTATTAAATAAAAAACACAGAACCAGATATAGGGGTGAAAACCTGAGAGAGACCAGAGGAATAGGAACAGCCAAGTGCTAACCTCACTTCACCAACTCCACAGCTTCCCAGAGCGAGTTATTTCCTGTCTACCCATGCCTATATGCCTTGCTGTTCTGCCATCTGATTTGTTCTCCCTGTCCAGCTACATCACTTCCTCTTCCTGCCCAGATCTGTCACTTCCTGTTTGTCTGTACAGACCTCCAGACCTCCATGATTAACTAGTGTTGGAATTTAAGGTGTATGCCACCACACCTGGCTCTGTTCCCAGTGTGGCCTTGAACACACAGAGATCCAGATGGATCCCTGTCCGCCAAGTGATAGGATTAAGGGCATTTGCTACCATTGTCTGACTTCTGTGTTTACTTATAATGGCTGGCTTTTTCCTCTGATCTCCAGGCAAGCTTTATTTATTAAAGCACAAATAAAATATCACCAGTAGCTTTTCTAGATTAGTATCATTGGGAATGCTCTATTTGCATGTTTATGTGTGTGTGTGTGTGTGTGTGCGCGCGTGTATGCACACACATGTTATATGAATATAGACAGAATATATGTCTGTCTATTATCTATCTATCTATCTATCTATCTATCTATCTATCTATCTATCTATCTATCTATCTATCATCTAGCTAGCTAGCTAGCTAGCTACCTATCGATCCATGTGTATATCTATATATACACACACAACTTTCAAGAGTGAACCATGATTTTCTACACAGGCAACCCCCTGTTTATTTCTTTTTAAAAATAACTTGTTAACTTTATTATTTGACAATTTGATACATGTATAAAGTTGGTTGCTTCTAATTGATAATACAATTAGTAGCCTAAACCTATGCTCCAGATTGCTTGATTTCTACTGGAAGATTGCTTCTTAGATGTCTCCACATGTACAATTCATTTATGACTGCAGTTGCCTACTCTTCTGACATTTATATTTCTTACTATATACATTACGTACATCTCATGAGATGACAATGTTAATACCAATGCCAACATTGTAACACCATGTCCTTTCTATCTTAGAACCTGTTTATGCAAAAGTAAGAAGCTTGGGATCCCATTGTAATTGACAGTTTCTTACTTGATTAATATCCATGTATATAGTCACATGACCAAAAAATAGGTTATTTAATTTAAGCAACAACTGTGGAGCTCCTGTTTGCATAAATATTTCAATGGAAATGGTATAGAAAACTCATGAGTTTTAAAAAGGGACAACATATTTCAATAAAAATTTAAAGAAATGAGTATAATGCAATATACGTAGGTTTCTTATTCTCAACTTTTTATGTATATTATTATAGTATTTAGACATGATTTCTCTCAGTTGAAACCCAGAATCAAATTTCTTTGTTTTTTATTGTCCTATGTACTATTTGTGGTTAACTTCATATTTCTTAGTTAGAATATGGTATGATGTTACTATTTAAAATGACCTGGGTTTTGTGAACCTAGCCTATAAAAATGCAATAGTTTAAATCCTCTATAATAGAACATTTAATTCAGTACTTAAAAAACATTTTATGTGTACAAACTGCCCACAATGTGAAATATAAATTAACAATTGAAAATATTTTTTAAAATTAATTAACCTTTTCCCAGTCCAATCACAGTTTCCCAGGCTATCCCTCATCCACTCCTTTTCCTTTCTCTTCAGAAAAGTCAAAGCTCCCTATGTATATTAGCTAGGCAAGACATATCAGACTGCAGTAAGACTAGGCATCTTCTCTCCTGTCAAGGAATGACAAGGCAATGCAGTAGGAGGAAAGGGTCACAAAAGCAGGTAACAGAGTCAGAGAAAGTGCCTGTTCCCTCTGTTATGTACGCATCCCATAAGAAGACCAAGCTACACAACTGTAACATGTGCAGAAAGCCTAGGTCAGTCCCATACAAGTTCTCTGGTTGTCAGTTCAGTCTCTGTGAGGCCCTATGAACCCAGGTTTGTTGACTCAGTGAGTTTTCTTGTGGTGTCCTTGACCCCTCTAGCTTCTAACTTCTCCCCCTCATCTAAAGGATTCTCTGTGGTCTTCCTAATGTTTGACTGTGGGTCTCTGCATCTGTTTTCATCCCTTGCTGGGGGAAGACTCTCTGATGACAACTAGGCTATCACAGGTGGATAGGGGAGAGTTCTGGATTGGGGAGTAGGCATGGAACAGGAAGGATCAGACTTGGGGAGGATAAAGGGAGAGTACTGGGAAAGACAACTGGAATCAGGGACATCTCTCAGATGAGCTAGAAATTTAGCACAGGGGAAACTCCCAGGAATCTATGAGGTTGACACTGGCTAAGACTCCTAGCATTGGGGAATATGGAGCCTGAACTGGCCATTTCCTCTAACCAGCCAAGACTTCCAGTGGAGGGATTCAACCCCAGCCAAGACACATAATCTCTGACCTACATTTTTCCTACTCCCTGCTGGGGTAAAGACGGCACAGAAATTATGGGAGTGGCTGACCAATGACTGGTTCAACTTGAAACCCCTACTATGAGAGAGAGCTCCTCTCTGATGCTCACTGGAGGGCCAGGACTCAAAGGATGGACAGCCCAGAGACCTAGGATAGAACCAAACATGACTGGCAAAAAAGAAAAAGAGTCAATGAATTGATTCCTAATGACATTCTGCTATACTCATAGATCATTGGAAATACTTCTTAAAGGTGAAATTCAATTTTTATCTTTATACTTGAAATGTTACAATAAAGTTTGTAATTTTTAAAATGTGATGAGTTTACTTAATTCTTGTTTTTTTTTTTTTTTGGCTTTTTGAGACAGGGTTTCTCTGTGTAACTTTGTGCCTTTCCTGGAACTCGCTTTGGAGACCAGGCTGGCCTCAAACTCACAGAGATCCGCCTGCCTCTGCCTCCCAAGTGCTGGGATTAAAGGCATACGCCACCACCGCCCGGCTTAATTCTTGTTTTGTCTGAACTGAATTATGCAATGGTAAAATAGAATAGTTTATTATTTACTTTAAAAGGTTTCATACTGTTTGTAACTAAACAGAATTTCTCAAATGCCTTTATCCTCTGGTTCTGGTCTCTTGTTCCCAGAGTGATTTTATCTTCAGTCCATTAAATACATGATTCTAGTGATATTTCTTCTTCAGACCAATAGATTATGTGTTTCTAGGATTGGGTTCAATTATGCTTCTTTTTATTATTTTATATTTATTCAATTTATTTTAAAAGAGATATACAACTTTTTATAAATATACTAACCACCTAATTTGTTTTCAAAACTTAATTGTGTGATTTGAACTTTTATTTACTTGAGTTTAAATGACAAAAATATTTTTGTTTTTGGAATTAGCTTAATCTTTATTTCTTGATTGATAGTTTTAGAGTTTTTTACTAAATTTTATTTTATGATGTTTTTAATTGATATTTAAAAGAAAATCATGACCATATATTTATAGTTTGAATTTATTGTTATGCTTTATGTATGCTATTACATAAATTAGTATGTAGTAGTCTTTGGATTGTTATTACATTTTTATGAATATTTTTATGCTGTTATTGCTTTTTATTTTATTAATAAATAGCATATGTTGACATTTGTATTAAAATTTTATTACATTCCAATTTTATTTATGTGTGTCCTGTTGGTCTGTATGTATGCCAGTGTACCACTTGTGTTCCTGATGCCGGCCCAGACCAGAAGACGGTGTTGGATTCACTGGAATTAGAGTTACAGAGGGTTGTAAACTGTTGCTGAAGCATGATATCCACAGCAGTAAACCACCTTGTTGGCTCTAGGAACTGAAACAGAGTCTTCTGCAAAAGTGGCTAATGCTCTTAACTGGTGAGGTATCTCTGTAGGCCCCTAGATTCACTAAACTATGTAGATTAATAAGTATAATTAGAAATTTGTTAAGATTATGGCCTATGACATTAATGTCAAACTCCTGCCAATGTTGAATAAAACCCAGACATGTTAGACAAGATGAAATTTAAGCTTTGAAGTCAACAATGAGTTTACTTTGTAATGAAGATGTTTTCAGGAATTCACAAATTGGCAGACTTAACAGTATTCTACAAGCTTCTTGTTTAGGGGAGAGGGTGTGTTTAATATATAGAAGATATTTTGAAGGCTAGTCACTATTGCTTTACCACATACTAAAGAAAAGAGTTAGCATACTAGACAAGCAAAGGAAAGTACAGGAAGCTATAAAACTGAGTAAAGCTGAAGTCTGCTAATGTACTGAAGAGCTTCCGCCTGTGAGGGTCTCAGAGGACAGCAGCTTGATGGGCCTGCTGTTCAGCCACCTATAACTGCTTGTTAGCTGCATCAGAAGTGTTTAAAGAAAAAGGACCTGACATGAAGCTGAGACAAAGACCCCATGCTCCTGAATTTATTTCGTATTAAATATAATCCCCGTTGTTCTTTAAGTGATTATGCTTTGTAGTATGAACTTGATAATGTAAGTATTGACTCAAATTGTTCATTACTCAGTACATGGAGTAAAGTGTTAATGGGTGCTCTGTGAGGTCAGAGGAAGAGTGGGGTTAATTGAGCAGTATTTGAAGGAGATAGCTATTAAAGCCTTACTTATTAACATAGAAAAATATGACAGGTGTGAACCAGGCCACATAGATAACAATTTACTAATCAGGAATCAAAATTCCTATGAAAAGCAGTATGAAAACGAGGTTTTGGAAAAAGCTAAGAGAAAGGACAGAGACTAAGTAGACCTTCAGTATTTGTGGCAACTACAAGCAAATGTTTGCCTTAGAAGACTTATTGGAAAGTGAAGAATGTACACATGCTAGGACACACACACACACACACACACACACACACACACACACACACACACACACACACTGAAGTCAAGACTAAGGGAATGATCAGAGGAGCCCAAGACATAATTAGGAAAATAATTTCCACACTTGCTCCTGAGTGGATGTGAAAGGCTGAAGCTCTGAATCTTGATTTGGAGGACATGAGAGATGACAGTGCATTAAGAATGAGATTATCTATTCAACATTGGTTAGTGAGATGGTGTTTGAGAGGCAAGGTGAAGGATGGGTGCGAAGAAACAGAGAATATTTAATGTGCTAAGTATTGTCCTAGACACTTTCAAGAGTATCACTTTAGTGCTAATGAAAATTAAGCAAGAAAGTCTCAGAGAAATTATAAATATTCTATCCAATTTCCATATATTTTAGGAGTGAGATTTAAACCTCTACACTTACTATTCAGAGACTCATGCTGCTTTCACTTTAGTATTCTAAGTGAGCTTCGATGGGGCTGCATCTGAGCTCTGGTCATCTCATAGTCTAATCACTAAGTTTTGGAACAAAATCACCTAAAATACTGACAGTGTCCCTGTCTATAAGTATGGTGACAGTACTGTCTCCATCACAGTGAAAAGCACCAAGCAGGATGATTTTATAAAAGTATATTGAATGTTTTAAGTTCATCAATACTACATCAGTATTGCTACTGAAGTTTATTAGAAAAAAAAACCAAATATCTCTCTGTGTCAGATTAATTAGAATTTCATACACATTACAGTAACACAGAGCCTCTCAGAACATTCCTGAAGAAACCTGACCCCCTATTAGTAGCTATCAATTTCAAAAATCTGCTCAGACAGGATGTGTTCTGTGAACCTCTCTTCCACCTGCGCAGGGTTTGACTCATTTATTCATCTTATTTTTTAAAAACTCTTCTCTAAGTTTCTTCAAACTTTTTTTAGTTAAGAAAATCAAGAGAAACATTACAGGGCAGGATCAATTCACATTTCCTGTAATATGGAGTTCATCTGACAGTTAATGGTGCTTGTGTCTCAAGAATGAGCGTTAAGATCACTCTACAAAGTAAATTTCACCTTGAGAGTCTTTCTATCTTAATATCTAAAGTAATATCTGAAAATAAAATTTTGTGACCTGCATTTTTGCAATATTTGCTGAAATGTGCTTCATGGAGTTTTTAACTTGCAATTAATTGTAATGAAAATATTCTTAAGGCACATAAAATACTAAAGGAAAATATACTGCACCCAAAAAGCAATGACTGAACTCGGCAATCTATGCTTAATGCACACTTTAAGATTCATGGATATTTCTAAGCATAATTAAAATTGACATATCTGCACAGATTGCTGTACTTTAAATGTTTATACATTTTTGATAAATCTTGTATGTCCTTACTGATTTATAAGGCTTTCTATATTCATTCTTTACTTGAGTATTGTACTTAGATACTGTGAACACTGTTTACACTGTCAATAACAGGGAGATATGCTTTGTCCGTTTTATCCCAATCTAGGGCACATTTTAAAAATTGTAATATAAAAATACAGTTGTCTCCCTTTTCAAGCCTATTTACTGTGTTGTACCATTGTTGGTGTAATCATTTATAATTGATGGTAATTTACATGCTTACTCCACCCTGATTTATTTTTTAACATTTCTGTTTGGTATTTCAATTAAAGCTCTTCTTCTTTTTATTTAACATAATATTTTTTAACTATTTGGAAATTTCACACAGTGTACCTACCCCCTCACCATTACTTCCCAGTCCTCTCAGGTCCTCTCTCCACTCTCCTCCCTTATAGCTACCCCGGCAGAAAAAAAAAATTAAAAACATTTTTAAATTTGTCTTGTCCATATAGTCACTGGAACATTGTCAAACTCCCAGTGGCTAGCCCCTTAAAGAAAGGTGAATCCTTCCCCATCCCACCACTGCTAGTAGCCTTCTATTGTGGAGAGTTATACTTCAGTGTCCTTATCATAAATTTTAAGATTTCACTTCAATAGCTTCCTGTCTAAGTAGCTATTTTTTTTGGTGGGAGGGAGGGTTGTCACAGAAACTTTCTATGTCTCTCTTTCTCAAGTCTGCAGTCATCAATACCAGTGCAGAGGAAGTTTCCCTTCTCTTTTATACTCAGCAGGAGCTTAGATCATGGATTGCCACATGGTATCTGGCAACAGCAAAGAACACAGACATCTACCTGGCCTCAAGTATCAGCACTTGTCTGTATGGTGTCTGCTGGCAGTTTGGACTGCTGACAACATGGTCTCCAGTTGCAGCAGGACCATGGGTCCTGACATGGACCTCTGAGGCAGCACAGACTGCAGACAGCAACATGCTCTTATCCACAGTTTGGGCCACAGTCACCTTCATAGCCCCATAAGGTACAGGCCATGGACATCAACATTGCCTCTGGGGCAACACTGGCCATAGACACCAACATGATTTAAGGCAGCAGCACAGACCAAGGACATCATATGACACCCAGTGGTAACATAGGACATAGACACCAACTCGGACCTGGCTGCCGTGGAACCAAGGACATAGATATGGCCCCTAGTGGTAGCATGGAGCACAGGCATCAGCTTGGGCTCGGGTGGCAGCACAGGCTACTCACATCTACATGGCTTCTGGTGGCATCCTGGCCCATGAGTATCAACATGGTCTCATGCAGCAGCACAGCTCACAGACACCCACATGGTCTTCAGTAGTAATGTGGACCACACAGGCTACTCACATCTGCATGGCTTCTGGTGGCATCCTGGCCCATGAGTATCAACATGGTCTCATGCACCAGCACAGCTCACAGACACCCACATGGTCTTCAGTAGTAATGTGGACCACACAGGCTACATACATCAGGACCATGACCCCAGACATAGCTCTGGAGGCAGCACAGCCCACAGACATCAATATGGCTTCAGACAATGATATAGGCCATGTACCTCAACATGTTCTCAAGCAGCATCATAGGCCTCAGAAAAATATAGACATGTTCCAGCCTCTTTCCACAGTATATGCACTTCTCTGCTACTCCATCTTTTCTACCTCTTCATGGCTTATTCATTTGTTGTAGAGACATTGTAAACAGCAGTGTGTTGCACAGTATATTTTTTTGCCCATACAGCTCTACATGGAAGCACACATTTCCATAAGTCATTGGTTTGGCTCAAGGTCTCTGGTCTCAGAAGCATTACAAATACCTCTGAGAATGTCTTGACATAGCATTCTTCAGGTTTTCATCTTTGGTGGCAATGATGTGCTCCCAGATCTGGTTCAGCAGCACCAGTTACTCCTCAAGGTCCAGCAGCTAACAGATGGAGTAGGTATTGGGATTGCCTGATTTTAGGTGCTGAATCTGGGCTCAGATCGCAGCTGAGTTGGTCAGACTGAACTCTGAACAGGCTCCCTGCTCTATGGGTTCTTCCTGGGCACAAAGTTACTCCTCTTAATTCAGTTTCCATAAGTGTTTAATAGAAGCTATTCTTTGAACATGCTAAATAATAATAATAATTATAATAACCAGATGATAAGGAAGACTGTGGATGAAGCAGCTTTAAGAAAGAAGAAATGTTGGGTCAGGAAGGTGGTTCATTAGGTAGGGGCACGTGACACCAAGTCTCACAACCAAGTTTCATCTTGCAGACCAACACAGTAGAGAGAGAAAACTGACTCCGGCAAGATGTCTTATTGTGGTAATATTTTGTGTATGCTCCCACAAATAAAGCTTGCCTGAAAATCAGAGGACAAATCTAGTAACTAGTCAGCCATAGAGTCCAGGCAGTGGTGACACACACCTTTAATCCCAGCACTTGGGATCTTATGCCTTTGCTCAGTTTTTTTCTTTTTCTTTTTCTTTTTTTTTTTTTTTTTGCTAAGAAGTTGGTGAGGTAAGAGGTGGCTGTGGCTTGTTCCTTCATCTCACTGATCTTTCAGTATTTACACCAACAGATAACCTCTCCAAAACTGCAACTGTTCCCTGAAACAGAGCCTGCTAGCACCCGGCTGGACTAAGAGGTGAGTCTTTATCCTCATACCTGAACACCCCAGCCCCTAGGCTTTGGGCCCAGGGACACAACCCTGTGCCCCTACACTACCACCCACTGCAGTTCCAGGTTCAGGCCAGTCGGCAGCTGATCTCCTGCACACAGGACAGACTACCACCATCCCCCATCAGAACCTGTAACCCAAGCTCTACCTCCCCCAAATCCCATCAACCCTCTGAGACTGCAACTGTTCCCTGAAACAAAGCCTGCCAGCACCCAACGGGACTAAGAGGTATAGTACAGTCCTAAGAGGTATAGTACAGTCCAGTGGTGTTCTCTGGAGAACTCTGCTCGGTTTACTTCCAGAGTCCAGGGTCCAGGAACCAAGAGAGCTGGCACATCCAGATCTCAGGTCTTCAGGGTCCTCTCGTGGCCCCACCTTATAGGCGTGACAGTTAACGAACCCTCAATGGAGGTTGGAACTTCCAGATCAAAGCTGGAATGGCTACCCACTACATATAACTATGATAATGCTTGGACAGGAGAAGTGATTTTCAGAGGTTTGAAGAAAAATCAAAATGTCAAATGTCTCAATTGTGGTAAACAAGGTCACCTTAAAAAGGGATTGTAAACAGAGCATTTCCTAGAACCAATGTTTTTGCTAAAAATAATCCCAACAGGATGCCTCTCCCTTCTGGATTATGCAGAAGGTGTGGCAAAGGAAGGTATTGGATTAATGAATGTAGATCAACAAGGGACAGACAAGGTAACACTTTATTATTGGGAAATGCTTTAGCGGGGGAGCCCTCAGAGGCCTCCATATCAAATTTAGTTCAGTTGGTTCCTGTTACCATGGGGGAAACTCCTCCCCAGGACAACTATAAGATTAGATTTGAACAAGAAAGCTCTCTTGATTATAAGATTAACCAGTGCCTTTCATTTGGTAAGATATAACTTACAAAAAAGGAAACTCCCCAAAGTTATGGTTGGGGAAGGGTTTTGTGATTGTTTTTCCAGGAAAATAAAAACAATTATCTTGAGGAATTTAAAGACCTTTGGGACAAAAAGCATCCCAAAAAAGGGGGAGGGAGAACTACCCAGAAAAAAATACCAATAAAAGGAATAATCTGACCTAATGTGATCTCTGAAGTCTCTAAAAAGATGATGGGGACCCACAATGATGATTTCACATTGACTATGATAATACCACTAAGCTGACAATCACCACCTAAAGATCATCTTTGGATTACAAACTGCTTAGGACAATCTCCAGATGGCTAGCTGAGATAATCCATGCTCACAGACTAGTGTAGCCAGGACTTGAGACAAGCCCTGAACATTCTTATTACACAAAGACTGGACAAACAAATGATACAGATACCTCTCCTAGGACTTGGCAATTAACCCACATTTTTCTTTTCAGGATCTCCTAAAGGTGCCATTCCCCCTTAGACAGCAGGAAGTAAACTTAGGAGCATGATGCCAACATTCCAAGAGGTGGGGTGGGTGGTTTTTGGTCTTTCAAAGTGTTATGGATATTTGTCATTGTTTAGGGTGGTTGATTACAAGTTTTGACTGATAATGGTCAAGCAAAAAGCTGAACAAAGGAGATTAGATTCAGGGTTATTATTTGAAAAAAAGAAAAAGAAAAAAGAGACATAGATATAATAGGATAAAAGAGTGGATTATTTAATCTACTCTGGAAAAAAGGCAGGATATAGATATGATAGGATAAAAGTAGATTATTAAATCTATTTTGAAAAGCAACTACTAGATTTAAATATTTTACATTGGATTGGATTTTTGTATATTGTATACAAATTTTATATATTGATACAAATTTGAGATTTTGTTAAAACATGTTCTACATACATTTCTACTCTTGTTCAAAGCATTAACGAGGCAATGAAAATTTCTAGTCCTTGAACGTTATTATTACAAACTAAGAATAAATTAATGAAAGTTAGTAGTTAGTCATTACAATCAAACTTGTAGTCATGTTAGGTATGTTTTCAATGTCTAACAGAGATATATTTTAGATATATGAGTCATCTTCAAACACTTCAGAGATCTGCAGAACATTGCATTTAAGATGTTTTAATAATATAGGTTCTTTTTATGACAATGAGACATATCTGCTCCTGGCAGCATCAATCTACTTCAGAGAAGATGATGGGCATCATAGAAACTCCATATGGAGTTTACTTTCTTTAACTGGGCAAAAAATGTCCTTTCCTTGACTACTGACAGTGTGCTGTACAAATGAGACAAGCAGAACACAAAAGAAAGGACTGCTGAACTTTTCCAAGACAAGGTAGAACAGCCCTTTAGAAAATCCTGCTTCGTAGATAAGTCTGTCAGATATTCTAGTACCATAGGCCAAAGATAAATACCCTAGCACTGCAGAGGAAACCTCAGGTGACTGTCTCAGCAGCCAGCTGTTCCTGCCATTTCTCACAATTTTTGGAAGTTGCTTGCTTGCACTTTCTACTTACTCAGTTAATATTATTTCCTTCTTATGTCTCTGGTGTTGAAAACTAGATAGTTATAGTTGCTGTGGGATGTTCTGTATGGCAAATGTGTTGCTCTGATAGGTTAGTAAATAAAACACTGATTGGCCAGTAGTCAGGCAGGAGGAAGTATAGACGGGACAAGGAGGAGGAGAATTCTGGGAAGTGGAAGGCTGAGTCAGAGATACTGCCAGCCACCACCATGACAAGCCACATGTGAAGATGCTGGTAAGCCATGAGCCATGTGGCAAGGTATAGATTTATAGAAATGGGTTAATTTAAGATATAAGAACAGTTAGCAAGAAGCCTGCCACAGCCATACAGTTTGTAAGCAATATAAGTCTCTGTGTTTACTTGGTTGGGTCTGAGCAGCTGTGGGACTGACAGATGAGAGAGATTTGTCCTGACTATGGGCCAGGCAAGAAAACTCTAGCTACAGTTTTCCTTGTTAACAAATTCAGAAAAGAAATTCACTAAAGAGGTGTAAAGTGTATAAGGCTGACAGACATCAAAAGATAGTTTTAGATGGTAATACAAGTGAGGATAGATAGAAAGTGAATTAGGCACAACACTTTGGACTCACCAAAATAGGATAAATAAATGGAGTATTTTCTCTGAATTTATCAAGTGTTAATGGACTAGACATTATTGATGTAATTATTGCCCATATATGTATGTAATAACATATATATAGTTATTGTACTTACTGTACATAGTTTTTTATATTAGTTATAATCTTTTTATTTTAGGCAAAAAGGGAAATGGGGTGATATTTTATGTATGCTCTAAAAATAAAGCTTGCCCAAAGATCAGAGAGCTAAGCCAGCCACTAGTTAACCATAGAGGCCAGGCTTTAATCCCAGCACTAGGAAGGTTGAGACACTATATGATATGGCTGGATGGAGAAAAGGAATATAAGGCAGGAGAAGAAAGGAGCTCAGAACCTTTCAGACTGAGGATTTTTTAGATGTAAGAACTAGTGGTTGCTGCTCTGCTTCTCTAAACTTTCAGCTTTCACCTTAATATCTGACTGAGTTTTTTTTTTTTATTAAAACCAATTAGGATGTCTGCTACATTTTCTGACATGCACATGTACACTATGGCATGTACCTGTACACACTCACACATACACTCACACACATGCATACATTCAAAAACACATACATACATACACACATGCCTATACACACACACATACATACATACACACAAACTAAAATACACACACACACACACACACACACACACACACACACTGAAATAAATAAACTTAAAAAAGAAGACATGGAGTGAAAAAAGGATTGAAAGTTTGATTAGGCTTTGCCTCAAGATTATTCCATTTTCATTTTTAGGTTCTTTGAGTAGTTTACTGTACCAGGCATGGCAACATATCTTGAATCCCAGCACACAAGGCAGACACAGATGGAGGTCTGTGAGTCAAGGCAGGCATAGTATAGATATGGAATTCCAGGTCATCCAGGGCTTCTTAGTGAAACCCTGTATCAAATAAAAACAAACACATAAAAATAATAGCAGCCACAAAACAATCCAACCCCTAAAAGTGTAGTTTGTAGAGTACACTGAAGTGGGCACCATAGTAGACAATAACCAGATGTGATACTTAGCTCAGCCTGGGAGGAGGGGACTGGACCTGCCTGAACTGAATCTACCAGGTTGAACTCAATCCCCAGGGGAGTCTTGCCCTGGAGGAGATGGGAATGGGGGGTGGGCTGCAGGGAAGGCGGGGGTCGGGGGGTGGGAGCTGGAGGTGGAGGACAAGGGAATCTGTGGCTGATATGTAAAATTAAATTAAATTAAATTATAAAATAAAAATAAATTATATATATATATATATATATATATATATATATATATATATATATATAATTCCAAGGATAAAAATATAAGCTGTCTCTATTCATATTATGTATGTAGAAAAATTAATATTCCTACCAGGAGACCACTAATTCAGGATTTCAGCAGAAGATTATCTCTACTTTAATACTAATTTAAGATCCCAAACAACCCATACATCTCAATGAGAATTCTCCATGAAATGAACATGTCCTGTTAAACATGTGCCATATTCCTATGCAATAGGTAATTTATTTAACAATTCCTTCAGCATGTAGCCCTAGTGTTTCCACACTTACTTTGTTTTTAAAAAATGCTAAAATTAAAAGATATAGGTATGCACAGTTCATTTAATCTGATAAAAACATGTGATGAAGTTTTATGGACTGGAAGTGATGACAAAAATTAGGTAGCTTAAAAATAATTTACCCTTTGTTCTTTAATTTCTTTATGATACTCATATATATTGCTGCTAACAGAGTAGTTTCTCTTAGTAGAACAGGATTCTAGAGCTTTAGACATCAGACACAGTGTCCTGTAAACAACAGTGACACTGTGTCTCTTATCTGCCAGTCTCATGAATATTTGTCTTAATTGAGTCCTTAACCTTTCATATTACCTTGAGACACTGTTCTTTTTTACTTAAATACATTCTCACATTATCTGACCATACCCTATCCCTGCCTAAATGTCTTCTCTCTTCCCTCTAAGGCATATGTACAAACATAAACACCTGTGTAAATGTGTATGTACACAGAGAGATGGACAGACAGACAGACACAACATACATAAAGATGTTGGAAATTTTATTTATTATGCTATCATGACTAGCAAACTATTTAAGTAGATGTGATTGTATTTTTTTTTTTTTTTTTTTTTTGGTTTTTCGAGACAGGGTTTCTCTGTGTAGCTTTGCGCCTTTCCTGGAACTCACTTGGTAGCCCAGGCTGGCCTCAAACTCACAGAGATTTGCCTGCCTCTGCCTCCCGAGTGCTGGGATTAAAGGCGTGCGCCACCACCGCCCAGCTCGTGATTGTATTTTAAATAATCATTTCAAAATATTATCATTAATAGGTATATCAAACACATAGCAAAAAGTAATATATAAGAATTAGGCATTTATATTGTATGTTTGGCAACTTACTAGGCATTTTATTGCTATTGTTTTATTTAATTATAAAACAAGCAAGCTTACTCCATAGAGTGGCCATGATTGTTTTGCCAATGAAAAATTTATATCAAAGTTAGCCATTCCCCCAAACCGTTTGTACCCTAATTGAATTGGAAAGATTGGAATTCATCTCTTGTACTTCTCAGCATTGTTTTCTCCTACTTACTAACTTATGCAATACTGAATTCCTTAATAAACCAAACATTCTTGGTGGCGCACGCCTTTAATCCCAGCACTCGGGAGGCAGAGCCAGGTGGATCTCTGTGAGTTCGAGGCCAGCCTGGGCTACCAAGTGAGCTCCAGGAAAGGCGCAAAGCTACGCAGAGAAACCCTGTCTCAAAAAACCAAAAAAAAATAAAAAATAAAAAATAAAAATAAACCAAACATTCTGGGTGTTCTGAATACACGTATTCTGGAGTACAATGTTAAAGAAAGCCACAGTGTACATACATTACTACATGTTTAAGTAGATATAATATGTATTATTAATGAAAATTAGTGGGTGATGTGCATATGAGAAATCTTTTTTTCTAGGATTAGTTAGTACACTTTTAATTAAGAATTTTTTCATTCATTTTACACAACAATCATAGATCCCCCTCTTCCCTCTTCCCTCTTTCCACCCTACCAGCCTCCCCCTCCCAAGCCATCCCCCACTCCCCTCTCACTCTTCACTCCCCCTCCCACAAGAAGGCAAAGCTTCCCATGGGGAGACATATCCAGTAGAGGAAGTCCAAGCCCTTCCCCCTGCCTCAAGGCTGCAAGAGGTATCTCATCATAGGTAGTGGGCTCCACAAAGCCTGCTCATGCACCAGGGATGGATTCTGATCCTACCACCAGGGGGCCCCCAAGCAGATCAAGCTACACAATTGTCTCACCATGCAGAGAGCCTAGTCCTGTCCTATGTAGGCTCCACAGTCATTGATCCAACTTTCATGACTTCCCATTAGTCTGGTTTGCTTGTCTCTGCAGTTTCCCCAAATCTTAGAAGTAAAGTTTTCAGGCAAAGTCTTCATCATTGTCCTATTATTAAAACAAGTCTACATCTAGAATACCACTTTTACCCTCAAGGATCAGGGGACATTGAAGAAGAGGAGCTGGAAAGATTGTGAGAGCCATGAAGTTTGCTTTGATATGACAGGGAAGTTGCATCCATGGGCTCTCAAAACAAAACAAAACAACACAAAAAAACTACAACAAAACCAAAAAAAACAAAAACAAAAAGTCATGCCTAAAAAGACCAGAACAATGACAATATATTAAGGGGAAAATCTCCTGGGAATCCACCGCTACATGAAGAACTACAGGCAATCAGTGACTGCTGTGAGAGGGGAATCAGTCTTCTTCAGGGATGAGCCTAATTAGCTATCCAATAACAATTAGTCAGCTCTAAAAACATATACATCGAGGAAACACAAACTCAGCAGTTTGTATGTATGTATTTATACATATATTGTAATAAAAAATTAAAGAGCTCATGAATTGGAAAGGAAGTGGGAAATGATGAGAGGGAAGAAGGAAAGTGAGGGGGGAAATTATGTAATTACAGCACACACACACACATACATATATATGTTTGTGTATATATGTGTATATATGAAAACCAAATTAATTTAATGGATCTAATGGACAGAAAGAAACAAAACAAAACAAAAAAATATTTCCGCTATAACAAGTTCACCAGACAAATGGCCTGAGAACAGTGCTCTGTGTAGGAACATCAGCTGCTATGGGACATTTGTATACTGTGTGAAGATGTATTGCTGGAATTGGTATAATAAAAAACTGAACAGTGAATAGCTAGGTATAGGAAAGATTTCCAGGAAAAGAAAGGAAGAAGAGGAGGAATCTAGGCATGCAAGAGACTCCAATGAGACATGGAGGACATTGGACATACAGAAAAAAAGAAAGAAAGGTAGTAGGCCATAGGACAAAATGTAGATTAATAATAGCAGGTTAATTTAAGTTATAAGAGCTAGTGGAACAAGTCTAAGTTAAAGGACACACTTTCACAATTAATAAGAAATCTCTATGTCATTATTTGTGAACTGGCTGGCAGGACAGAAAAAAAATATCATTACATATGGCATCCAAAGTAGAGGCTCAAGTATCCAATCATAGGGCCCAAGAAAGCTAAGAAATGTTCTGGACAAGGAGCTAGATATGGCTTCCTGGTCCTGCAGGCAGGCCAGTGCTCAGCATATAGAGGCTCAGCTACCAGACACTGCCTGCAGGCTGGAACCAGTTACCAGCACCATGTGCCAAAACGATGCGCTAAGCTGGGCCACATGGTGGCTGATATGGAGGACTAAGATTTGTCTCATATGGTCAGAGAACTTGCAGTAGAAAGTGTTAAGTAAAGCCAGGCCCAGACACAGAAAATCTCTAAAAAGGTATAGTATGTTTAAAAATGAGCTTAGATGCTGAAGAAAAACAAAAAGAAATGGATACAATCATAGAAAAAAATAACTTAAAAATAATAAAATTAAGTCTTTAAAATAATATGAAAATATAAGTCAAGTAAAGATGGAAAATAAATACACAGGGTGTCAGGATCCTGTGTGGTGCTTTCTTGACTCTGAATATTTTAAATGCTAATGTACAAAAACAACGGCTGCTGGGAGACATTGCATTGCGGTAATTGCTGAATTAAAACAACCTATATATTTTAAAAAGTGTCTTAACTTCAAAATGGAAGTCAAAAATGTATTGTGTTGGTGGAGAGTTTATGTCTTTGTTTCCACAGTAAATAAAAATGTATGATTCTCTTCAGAATTAATGAAAATCAGATTTGATTGGTGAAGACATCCTGAAAATCTTGACTACAGACAAGAAAAAAGAAACAAAAAATGACTACAGTACAGATGACGTGTATGATGATCCCTCTACATGGGAACAGCTCCGAGACTGGTGAAACATGATGAATCTTGTTGGCTACAGAGTCTTCATGATTTATCATTACACACCATTCTTTCATATGGCATGGATAGAGGTTTGGGTATGCAGTCCAAACAGACTCATAAAGTTGACAAATACCTTTTACCTGACAAACATACAACAAAAAATCTTTAGCTGACTTGTACACTGTACATTCCACTCTTGTGTTATCACAGTTATATATATGTTACCTTTAAAAGTATTTGTGTTTTCAGAAAAAAAAGGATCAGACACCAATGAAAACAAGTAGCCCAGATGATCCAGCCCCTCAGAATTCCTCTGTTGCAGTTTCCTCAACATTCCATATCCAAAACAACTTCAAAGCTGCTAGTTGAGATAGTCCAACCTCAGAGATTACTCTAGCCAAGATTTCAGATAAGCTCTGTACTTTCCCATTACAAAAAGACCATACAATAATTGTTACAGCTAGTTTCCCCAGGAGTTGGCCACTATCTCGATTTTCTTAGGGTCCCCTAAAGATGCTATCACCCCCAGACAAGAAGGAGTAATTTTAAGAATATAATACCCACATTTCTAAGAAATGGGGTGGGTGATTTTTTTTGTCATTTGGTGGGTTATGGATGTTTGTCATCATTTAGAGAGGTTGGTTACAAATTCTTATTGGTCATGGTCAGGGGAAAAGGTGAACATATTAAAACAGATTCTGGAATCTTGTTCTGAAAAGAAAAAGGGAGATATAGAAATGATAGGATAAAAGAGTAGTTATTGAATCAATAAAATCACTAAAAAAGATAACTGAAGACTTAGTGTTCTATGTATTTGTGAATCCTTAAATAAGCTGGATTATGAAATGTTATTTAATAGCTTGGTGATTACATTTACCGGCAATTATGCAGTCACTCTAATTCTGATCTTAGAACTTTTTGTTTTGTTTGAGAAATGTATAAATGTATTATAGAATGTTAGTACAACTGACAATTTATGACCAGACACACAAGATTCAAGCTTTATGTAATCATTTCTTTTACTCTTCTCTTCCCCTCCATTTTCATAATGGCTCTACTGAACAATTTAATAGTTGGTCTTATTTTATGAATGCATCCTTTAATATAATGTAATTTGAAAAGCAAATATTGAAAAAATGTTTTGTGGCTCTGACCAGGGAAGTAGGTAGGCTAACTATAGATCTTCACTCTCCTTTCCTTCCTCTAAATCTAACCCACTAATCTTATCTCCAGATTTTTGGCAGACTAATTGCCATAACCCCTCTCCCCCATATCTCAATGCCCATCTCCATTGGATCACACAGATCTTATCTTCTTCTATTCCTTGATCTATCCCAGCCCTCACCTCCAGAAGAAACTCCCCGGGAGTTCCACTCTAGCAGTAGAAGCAAGTAGCCTAACTGCAGATGTTTACTACTCCCTCCTCTCCTCAAAATGTAGTTCCCCAATCTCACCAACATCTCTGTAGCAGGCCACCTAATACAGACACTTCCATCACTCTTTCCCCATCTGTATGAAATCATGAAAAGAGTCTCTTCCAATCATCCACCCCACTCATTATTTTATCCCAGCTTTTAACTTCAGCAAATTTTCTCAGGGAATCTGCCAACCAAGCTGGAAAAGAAGAAAGTAGGCCAGTAAAGTAGGTAGACAAACTTCAGATCTTCACTCTCCCTCCTCTCCTTCATACTAATCCTCAAGTCTTATCTGCAGCTCTGTATCAGACTATGTGGCCTCTCCTCACTTTATGCCCCATTCCCAGGACTAAGGCAATCCTTTTGGAACACCATACTTCCCACACTCATGTGGACTTTGTCAGTATTCCCTCCTAGCCCATCCCTATTTTTAGAAACACATTTTACATGGAACCCCCAGTGGCCACACTTACCAGTGTCCCAGAAGAACTTCCCACCAGAAACATACAGGTACCACACTCTCTTAAGAACTAGAGAGATGGAAAGATCTCACATGGACATGGATCAGTAAGATTAATATAGTAAAAATGGTTATCCTACCCAAAGCAATCTACAGATTAAATGCAATCTCATCAAAATTCCAACACAGATCTCCATAGAAATTGAAAGGGCATTTTTTAGGTTCATATAGAAACACACAGCAACAACAAAATAGGATAGCTAAAACAATCCTGTTAGCCAGGCAATGGTAGCACATACCTTTAATCGCAGCATTTGGGAGGCAGAGGCAGGTGGATCTCTGTGAGTTTCAGGCCAGCTTCATCTACAGAGCCAGTTCCATAACAGCCAGAGCTGTTATGCAGAGAAATCCTGTCTAGAAAAACAAACAAAAGAACTAAACAAAAAGAGCTGATGGAGGTATCATCATCCTTGCTCTTAAATTGTACTACAGAGATATAGGAACAAAAATAGCATGACATTGGCACAAAAACAGACACATGAATCAATAGACTAGAACTAAAGACCCTGTCATAAACTCTCACACCTAAGGACAAATGATTTTGTAAAGAAGCCAGAAATTCACACTTGAAAAAAAAAAGACAGACTCTTCAACAAATAGTGAAGGTAGAACTGGACAGCTGCATTTAGGAAAATCCAAATAGATCCATTAATATCATCCTGCACAGAATTCAGCTCCAAATGGATCAAAGACCACAACATAAAAACAGTTACACTGGACCTGATAAAAAGAGAAATTGATGTATATTCTTGAACTCATTTAGGAGACAACCGTCTCCACACAACATCATTATCACAGACATTAAGATCAACAATTAATAAATGGAACCTCATGAAATTGAGAAGCTTCTATATTACAAAGGAAACTGTCATTTTGAAAAAAATGGAAGCCTATGGAATGGGAAAAGATTTTTAGCAACTGCACATCTGACAGAGGGCTAATATCTAAAATATATAACAAATTCTAAAAATAGGACATCAAGAAAAAAAACAATTAAAAATGGGATACAGATCTAAGCAGAGAATTCTCAAAAGAAGAATTTTAAATAGCTAAGAAGCACTTAAAAATATTCAACACTCTTAATCAGCAGGGAAATGCAAATCAAAGTTACTTTGAGATTTCATCTAACACCTTTCAGGATGGATAAGATCAATAAAACAAATGACAGCTCATACTGTGAGCACAAACATGTACAGCATTACATGTTTGCATGTAATTGCAAGTATTAGTATTGCAGTTATTCAGGTAAATTGGAATTGACCTACCTCAAGATCCAGTTATACCACTCTTGGCATATACCCAAAGGTCACTTCATCCTAGCACAGAGACTCTTGCTCAACTGTGTTCATTTTTATGCAGAATACTGTGAATAAAGATATATTCATAATAGTCAGGAATTGGAAACAAACTAAATGTCCCTCCATAGAATAATGGATAAAGAAAATATGGTACATTTATACAATGGAGCATTACTCAGCTGTTAAGAATGTGAAAACAGGAAATTCACTGGTAAATGGATAGATTTAGAAAAAACAACAATCCTAAGTGAGGTAATCCAGACCCAGATAAATATACTATATATTCACTTATATGTGGATATTAGATGTGAAGTCAATCATATCCAAGCTATAATTCTTGTAACCACTGAGGTTAAGTATACAATAAGGGACTAGGTTGGTATAACAGATCTCATTCAGATAGAGAAATAGAAGAGATAATTGTGGTTTGATAAGCCTGGAAAGGGAGGATCAAGTGGAGATGGGGTTAGAATATGGGGATGAGGGAGAAAATATGGGTATAGACAGCCAAAATTAAGGAACATTTAAGGGATAGAATGGAAACCTAGTATAGTAGAAGCTTCCTAAAATATATACATATATGAAAGTGATCTAAATGTCATCACCAAATAATGGGGAAGACAAAGCATGAACTGTACATCTGTTGTCACCAAATGAAGCTTCCAATACTGGGATTGGATTGCACCTAAATGAATTTTGGGCCAAAGGAGCCCATGGGAATCCCCAAGCAACCTAGGATTCTGCCAAGACTATAGTTTGCACTCCACAAATTGCAAGGCCCCACTGATGAAGACAACACCTACACAACTCATCAAACATGGAAAAGCCAAGCTAGTGTGTAAATAGCACCTTCACATCTATTTGCTGACATTTTGGTCCAGGAAAGTACTATACACACTAGGAGAAACATAAAAACCAGCACAGAAAACAGCCCAAAACCCTTTGATCTACAATTGTGTGCTTCCTACGTGATATACTAATTCCATTATGAGAAAAAATTGATTGGGATAACCAACTAATATTTGATTTTATATAAGGTCCACTCTACAAGGTATTCCTCATACCTGACACTGATTGAGTGGCCCAGAACCTGACACTAGATAGCCTAGGACCTATAGTAAAACCAAAGACTACTAGTCTAAATAATAACAACAAACAACCTAGCAATGAAATAACTTCTAAAGACATTTTGCTGTATTCATAGACCAGGGCCTTGCTCAACTTTATCAGAAAAGCTTCCCCTGAAGCATGTGGGTAGAAATATGGAGATTCATACCAAGATGTTATACCCCAAAGAGGATGTCTCCTTACCCTCAGAGTTTAGGGAAAATAGCAGAAGGGGAGTTGGGAAGAACTAGAGGGGATGAAGGGCATGAAGAACAAAAGACCATCAAAGTCAACATGATTGGTGTGCATATAAACTTCAGAGACTGAAACAGCAAACACGGGGCCTGCATAGGTCTACACCAGTTGGGGTTGTAAAGATGAATGAGGATGGAGATACATGTCCTTATCTCTAAACCAGAAGCTATCTCCAATTGATAACCACTTGCAAATGAAAATCTAGTTTCCTTTAAGAGAGTCTCAGCCGGGCGTTGGTGGCGCACGCCTTTAATCCCAGCACTCGGGAGGCAGAGCCAGGCGGATCTCTGTGAGTTCGAGGCCAGCCTGGGCTACCAAGTGAGCTCCAGGAAAGGCGCAAAGCTACACAGAGAAACCCTGTCTCGGAAAACCAAAAAAAAAAAAAAAAAAAGAGAGTCTCACTGGGGAAGTAAATATTCTTTTTTTTTAATTTTTTTATTTTATTTTACAATACTATACAGTTCTACATAACAACCACAGATTCCCCTGTTCTCCCCCTTCCTGTCCCCCTCCCCTTCCCCCCAGCCGACCCCCCATTCACACCACCTCCAGATCAAGGCCACCCCGGAGGACTGAGATTGACCTGATAGACTCAGTCCAGGCAGGTCCAGTCCCCTCCTCCCAGACTGAGCCAAGCATCCCTGTATAAGTCCCAGGTTTCAAACAGCTATCTCATGCACTGAGCCCAGGACCTGGTACCACTGCCTAGATGTCTCCCAAACAGATCAAGCCAATCAACTGTCTCACCTATTCAGAGGGCCTGATCCAGCTGGGGGGTCCCTCAGCCTTTGGTTCATAGTTCATGTGTTTCCATTCATTTGGTTATTTGTCCCTGTGCTTTATCCAACCTTGGTTTCAACAATTCTTGCTCATATAAACCCTTTTCTTTCTCGCTAATTAGACTCCCAGCGCTCCACCCGGGGGCCTAGCCGTGGATATCTGCATCCAGATTCCTCAGTCCTTGGATAGGGTTTCTGGCCCAACTATTAGGGTGTTTGGCCATCCCATCACCAGAGTAGGTCAGTCCTGGCTGTTTCTCGGCCATTGCCAGCAGTCTTTTGTGGGGGTATCTTTGTGGATTTCTGTGGGCCTCTTTAGCACTTTGTTTCTTCCTTTTCTCATGTGGTCTTAGTAGTAGGTCACATGCCCAGCAGTAGATGGTCAACAGACAATGTCATTTTTGAAGTTTTCTTTTCTTATAATGTTGTGTCAGGGCTCTTTCTTTTGTTGTTGCTATTTTTTTAATTTTTTTTAAATTATTTTATTTTATGTTTTTTTCTTCTCCCTCTTTACCCTACAGGTCCTTTGGTTTTTTGGGGGATTTCTGACTATATGAAAAGGTTGATCTCTGTTTCATGTGCTTTCTCTTAGACTCTTTTTCTTCTGTTTCTATTGTTCAATTCCAATGTGTTAGTTTTTGTCATAATATATTGTCTTATGTTATCCCTAAGAAGCCTGTTTGTTTTCTAATGAGAGACAGAAATGGGATGGATCTAGATGGGAAGGGAAGTGGGGAGGAACTTGGAAGAATAAAGGAAAATTGTAATTAGGATATACTATGTGGAAAAAATTATTTTGAATAACAGTAGAAAAAAGAAATTTTTTTTTCTGATTTCATCTCTTTGGTATTACAGTAATTTTTTAAATTTTAAACTATGACAGGAATATAAAACAAAAAGATGTTGACTATTAAATTTCTGATTGAAGTCTGAGAGGTTATTTATTTATTTATTATTTATTGTTCTTTCATTTTTCTTTATTAAGAAATTTTCTACTTACTCCACATACTATCCACAGATCCCCACTCCTCCCTCCTCCCATCCTCCAGCCCTCTTTCCAAAGCCACCCCACATCCCCACATCCCCCAAATCGAGGTCTCCCATGGAGAGTCAGCAGAGCTAGGCACACTGATTCTAGGCAGGTCCAAGACCCTTCCCACTGCACCAAGCCTGTGCAAGGTGACACACCACAGGCACCGTGTTCCAGAAGCCTGCCCATAGACCAGGGACAGATCCTGATCCCCCTGCCTGGGTGCCCCCCAAACAGTTCGAGCCACACAACCGTCTTCTGTATCCAAAGGGCTTAGTCCAGTCCCATGGGGGCTCCACAGCCACAAGTCCACAGTTCATGGGCTTCCACTAGTGTGGCAAGTCATCTCCGCACATCCTCCCATCATGATCTCCGACATCCCTTACCTGCAGTCTCTCCTCTCTCTCATCAATTGGATTCCCAGAGCTCAGACTGGTATCAGTTGGATTCCCAGAGCTCAGTTTGGTGCCTGGCCATGGATCTCTGTAGCTGCCTCCATCAGTCACTGGAAAAAGGCTTAATGATAACAGCTAGGTTATTTGGTAGGCTGTTCACCAGAGTAGACTGGTCCAGTCACCCTCTGGACCACTGCCAGCAGACCAAGGTGGGGTAAACATTATGGTTGGTTCCTGAGAGTCTCCCCAGCACCCTGCTTCTTCCTATTCCCATGATGTCCTCATCTATCATGGTATCTTTCTCCCTGCCCTCCCACGCTGTCCCTGTTCCAGCTTGACCCTCCCATTTCCCTATGTTCTCATCCCCCACTACTTGCCCTCTGCCACCCCCCCCCACACCCAGTCCACTCATGTAGATCTCATCCACTTCTCCTTCACAGGGCCATTCATGTGTCCCTCCTAGAGTTTTTCCCTGTTAGCTAGCCTCTCTGGTGTTGTGGGTTGCAGTCTGGCCATCCCTTCTCTCACATTTAGTATCCACTTATGAGTGAGTATGTACTATGTTTGTCCTTCTGAGTGTGGGTTACCTCACTGAAGATGATATTTTCTAGTTCCATCCATTTGCCTGCAAATTTCATGATATCATTGTTTTTTTTTTTACTGCTGAGTAGTACTCCATTGTTTATATATGCCATATTTTCTTTATCTATTCTTTAGTTGAGGGGCATCAAGGTTGTTTCCAGGTTCTTGCTATTACGAATAATGCTGATATAAACATAGTTGAACATGTGTCCTTGTGGTAAGATTGAGTATTCCTTGGGTGTATGCCCAAGAGTGGTATAACTGGGTCTTGAGGAAGACTTACTCCCAATTTTTTGAGAAACCACCATACTGATTTCCAGAGTGGATGTACAAGCTTGCATTCCCACCAACAGTGGAGTAGTGTTCCCCTTGCTCCACATCCTCTCCAACACAAGCTGTCTTCAATGTTTTTGATCTTAGCCATTCTGACAGGTGTAAGATGGTATCTCAGAGTTGTTTTGATTTGCATTTCCCTGATGTCCTTTGCTCTACAAAAGCTTCTCAGTTTCAAGAAGTCCCATTTATTAATTGTAGCTCTCAATGTCTGTGCTACTGGTGTTATATTTAGGAAGTAATATCCTGTGCCAATTCGTTCCAGGCTACTTCCTATTTTCTCGTCTATCAAGTTCATTGTAACTGGATTTATGTTGAAGTTTTAGATCCACTTGGAGTTCAGTTTTGTGCATGGTGACAGATATGGATCTATTTCCGATCTTCTGTATGTTTACATCCAGTTATGCCAGCACCATTTGTTGAAGATGGTACAGTTTTGGTTTCTTTGCCAAAAATCATATGTTCATAGGTGTGTGGATTAATGTCAGGGTCTTCAATTCAATTTCATTGGTCCACATGTCAGTTTTTATGCCAGTACCAAGCTGTTTTTATTACTATAGCTCTATAGTAGAGCTTGAGGTCAGGGATCATGATGCCTCCAGAGGTTGCTTTACTATTAGCTATCCTAGGTTTTTTGTTTTTCCATATGAAGTTGAGTATTTTTCTTTCCAAATTTGTGAAGAATTGTGTTGGGATTTTGAAGGGGATTGCATTGAATCTATATATTGCTTTTGGTAAGATTGCCATTTTTACTATCTTGATTCTACCTATCAATGAGCATGGGGGATCTTTCCATTTTCTGATAACTTCTTCAATTTCTTTCTTCAGAGACTTAAAGTACTTACCACACAGGTCTTTCACTTGCTTAGTTAGTTACCCCAAGGTATTTTATATTATTTATGGCTATTGTAAAGGGTGATGTTTCTCTGATTTCTTTCTCAGCCCCTTTTTCATTTCTATATAGGAGGGCTACTGATTTTTTTTTTAGTTAATCTTGTATCCTGCCACCTTGCTGAAGGAGTTTATCAGCTGTAGGAGTTCCCTGGTAGAACTTTGGGGGTCACTTATGTATACTTTCATATCATCTGCAAATAATGAAAGTTTGACTTCTTCCTTTCCAATTTGTATCACCTTGATCTCCTTTTGTTGTCTTATTGCTCTAGCTAGAACTTCAAGTACTATATTGAACAAGTATGGAGAGAGTGGATAGCCTTGTCTTGTTCCTGTTTTAGTGGAATCGCTTTGCGTTTCTCTCCATTTACTTTGATGTTGGCTGTTGGCTTGCTGTCAATTGCCTTTATTATGTTTAGGTATGTTCCTTGTATTCCTGATCTCTCCAGAACCTTTATCATGAAGGGGTGTTGGATTTCCTCAAAGGCTTTTTCAGCATCCAATAAGATGACCATGTGTTTTTTTCTTTCAGTTTATTTATATGGTGTATTACATTGACAGATTTTTGTATGTTGAACCATCCTTGCATCCCTGGGATGAAGCCTACTTGGTCATGGTGGATAATTGTTTTGCTGTGTTCCTGGATTCAGTTAGCCAGTATTTTATTGAGTATTTTTGCATCAATGTTCATGAGGGAGATTGGTCTGTAATTTTCTTTCTTTGTTGCATCTTTGTGTGGTTTGGTTATCAGGGTAACTGTAGCCTCATAAAAACGAATTTGGTAATGCTCCTTCTGTTTCTATGGTGTGGAACAACTTGAAGAGTATTGGTATTAGCTCTTCTTTGAGAATCTGGTAGAATTCTGTCCTGAAACCATCTGGTCCTGGGCTTTTTTTGGTTGAGAGACTTTTAATGACCATTTCTATTTCTTTAGGGGTTACTGGTCTATTTAAATAGTTTATTTGGTCTTGATTTAACTTTGGTATGTGGTACCTATCCAGAAAATTGTCCATTTCTTTCAGATATTGTGGAGTACACATTTTTGAAGTGTGACCTGATGATTCTTTGGATTTTCTCATTGTTTGTTGTTATGTCCCCCTTTTCATTTCTGATTTTGTTAATTTGGATGCTCTCTCTCTCTCTCTCTCTCTCTCTCTCTCTCTCTCTCTCTCTCTCTCTCTCTCTCTGATTTTTGTTTAATTTGGATAAGGGCTTACATATCTTATTGATTTTCTCAAAGAACCAACTCTTTGTTTCATTGATTCTTTGTATTTTTCTCTGTTTCTATTTTGTTGATTTCAGCCCTCAACTTGATTATTTTCTGGCATCTGTTTCTCCTGGGTGATTTTGCTTCTTCTTGTTCTAGAGCTTTCAGTTTTGCTGTTAAGTCACTAGTGTGAGATTTCTCCAACTTCTTTATGTGGGCATTTAGAGCTATGAATTTTCCTCTTAGCACTGCTTTCATGGTGTCCCATAAGTTTTGGTATGTTGTACATTAGTTTTCATTGAATTCCAGGAAATCTTTAATTTCTTTATTTCTTTCTTGACCCATTGGTGATTCAATTGTGCATTATAGTTTCCATGAGATTGTAGGCTTTCTGTAATTTTTTTTGTTGTTGTTGAAATCTAACTTTAAGCTATGGTGGTCTGATAAGACACAGGAGGTTATTTCAATTTTTTTTTACCTATTGAGATTTGCTTTACGACCAAGCATGGGGTTGATTTTGGAGAAGGTTCCATGGGGTGCTGAAAAGAAGGTATATTCTTTTATGTTAGGGTGAAATATTCTGTAGATATCTATTAAGTCTATTTGAGTCATAATATCTGTTAGTTCCCTTATTTCTCTGTTAAGTTTCTGTCTGGCAGACTTGTCCATTGGTGAGAGTAGGGTGTTGAAGTCTCCCACTACTAGTGTATGGGTTTTGGTGTATGATTTAAGCTTTAGTAATGTTTCTTTTATGGATGTCAGTGCCCTTGTATTTGAGGTATAAATATTCATAATTGAGACTTCATCTTGTTGGATTTTTCCTGTGATAAATATGTAGTGTCCTTCCTGATCTCTTTCAATTGATTGTAGTTTGGTCTATTTTATTAGATATTAGGATAGCTACACCAGCTTGCTTCTTTAATCCATTTGATTGGAAAAACTCTTACCAGCCTTTTATTCTGAGGTGGTGTCAGTCTTTGAAGTTGAGGTGTGTTTTTTGTATGCAGCAAATGGATGGATCTTGTTTTTGTATCCATTCTGTTAGCCTGTGTCTTTTTACAGATGAATTGAGACCATTGATATTGATGGATATTAATGATTAGTTATTGTTAATTCCTGTTACTTTTTGGTGATAGTGTTAAATGTTTCCCTTCTTTAGTATTTGTTCTGATGGGGCAATCTATTGCCTGTGTTTTCATGGGTGTATCTAAATTCCTTAGGTTGGATTTTTTCCTTCAAGTGCTTTCTGTAGGACTGGATTTGTGGAGACATATTGATTAAATCTGGTTTTAGCATGGAATGTTTTGTTTACTCCATCTATGTTGATTGAGAGTTTTGCTGGGTATAATAGTCCTGGTTGGCATCCATGGTCTCTTAGTATTTGCATAACGTCTGTCCAGGACCTTCTGGCTTTTCGAATCTCCTTTGAGAAGTCAGGTGTTATTCTTATGGGTCTGCCTTTATATGTTACTTGGACTTTTTCCTTTGCAGCTTTTAATATTTTTTCTTTATTCTGTATGTTTAGTGGTTTGATTATTATCTGGCAAGGGGACTTTTTTTTTATCCAGTCTAGTTGGTGTTCTGTAACCCTTCTGTATTTTTATAGGCATTTCCTTCTTTAGGTTGGGAAATTTTTCTTCTAAGATTTTGTTGAATATATGTTCTGTGCCCTTGAGTTGGTATTCTTCTCCTTCTTCTATCCCTATTATTCTTAGGTTTGGTCTTTTCATGGTGTCCCAAATTTCCTGGACATTTTGGGTCATGACTTTGTTGGCTTTAGTGTTTTCTTTGACTGATGAATCTATTTCCTCTACCATATCTTCAATTCGAGAGATCTACTCTTCCATCTTTTACATTCTTTTGGTTATACTTGCATTTGTAGTTCCTCAGACTTGTAGTTTACTCAGACTTTCCACTTCCAGCATTACCTCAGTTTGTGTCTTCTTTTTTTAATTTTTTTTTATTTTATAATTTAATTTTATATATCAGCCATAGATTCCCTTGTCCTCTCCTCTCCTGCCCCACCCCCCATCCCCTCCCCCCACCCACTCCCCATTCCTGTCTCCTCCAGGGCAAAGACTTCCCTGGGGATTGAGTTCAACCTGATAGATTCAGTTCAGGCAGGTCCAGTCCCCTCCTCCCAGGCTGAGCTAAGTATCCCTGCATAAGGCCCAAGTTCCAAACAGCCAGCTCATGCACTGGCTGATCCTGTTCCCACTGCCTAGATGCCTCCCAAACAGTTTGAGCTAATCAACTGTCTCAGTTGGGGTCTCCTCAGCTTTTGGTTCATAGTTCATATGTTTCCATTCGCTTGGCTATTTGTCCCTGTACTTTTTCCAACCTTGGTCTCAACAATTCTCGCTCATACAAACCCTCCTCTTTCTCGGCAATTGGACTCCTGGAGCTCCACATGGGGCCTGGCCATGGATCTCTGCATCCGGTTTCCTTAGTCATTGGATGAGATTTCTCGAATGATAATTAGGGTGTTTGGCCATCCTATCACCAGGGTAGGTCAGTTCAGGCTGTCTATCACCCATTGCCACTAGTCTATTATGGAGGTATCTTTGTGGGTTTCTGTGGGCCTCTCTAGCACTTTGCTTCTTCCTATTCTCATGTGGTCTTCATTTATCATGGTCTCTTACTTCGTGTACTCCCTCTCTGTTCTTGTTCCAGGTGGGATCTCCCTCTCCCCTAAGCTCTCATTCTCTTGAACCTTGCCCTTCATTATCCCCACTCATGTCCAGGTTGTTCATGTAGATCTCATCCATTTCTCTGTCATTGGGCAACCCTGTGTCTTTCTTAGGGTTCTGTTTTCTAGGTAGCTTCCCTGGAGTTGTGAGTAGCAGTCTAGTCCTCTTTTTTTTACATCTAGTATCCTTGTATGAGTGAGCACATACCATGTTTGTCTTTCTGAGTCTGGGTTACCTCACTCAGGATGATTTTTTTTTCTAGATCCATCCATTTGCCTGCAAACCTCATGATGTCATTGTTTTTCTCTGCTGAGTAGTACTCCATTATGTATATGTACCAAGGAACTAATACAGCTTATAAACACCTTCAGCAACATAGCAGGATACAAAATCAACTCAAAAAAAATTAGTAGCCCTCCTATATACAATTGACAAACAGGCTGAGAAGGAAATCAGAGATACATTACCCTTTATAATAGCCACAAATTATATAAAATACCTTGGGGTAACAGTAACTAAGCAAGTGAAGGACCTATATGACAAGAACTTTAAGTCCCTGAAAAAAAGAAATTGAAGAAAATGTCAGAAAATGGAAAGATCTCCCATGCTCATGGATAGGCAGGATCAACATAGTAAAAATGGCAATCTTACAAAAGCAGTCTACAGATTCAATGCAATCCCCATCAAAATCCCTACACAATTCTTCACAGACCTGGAAAGAATAATACTCAACTTCTTATGGGAAAACAGAAAACCCAGGATAGCCAAGCGAATCCTGTACAATAAAACAACCTCTGGAGGCATCATGATCCCTGACCTCAAGCTCTACTATAGAGCTACAGTAATAAAAACAGCTTGGTATTTGCATAAAAACTGACATGTGGCTGGGCGGTGGTGGCACACGCCTTTAATCCCAGCACTTGGGAGGCAGAGCCAGGCGGATCTCTGTGAGTTCGAGGCCAGCCTGGGCTACCAAGTGAGTTCCAGGAAAGGCGCAAAACTACAGAGAAACCCTGTCTCGAAAAACAAAAACGAAAACAAACAAACAAAAAAAAAACTGACATGTGGACCAATGGAATCAAATTGAAGACCCTGATATTAATCCGCACACTTATGAACATATAATTTTTGACAAAGAAGCCAAACTGTACAATGGAAAAAAGAAAGCATCTTCAACAAATGGTGCTGACATAACTAGTTTCTGTCTTCTTTATTGACTCCATCTCAGTTTTGAAATCTTGAACTGTTTCCCTCACTTGTTTAATTGCTTTCTCTTGGCTTTCAAGGGGTTTACTGATTTCTTCCCATTTTTTGTTTGATTTTTCTTTGATTTCTTTAAGGGAATTTTTCATTTCCTCTTTTAAGATCTCTAATATCTTCTTAAAGTCATTTTTATGGTAGATATCTTCTGTTTCTTCTGTTTTGGGGTGTTCAGGTCCTGTTGACATAGGATCTGATGGAGCCATATTGGATTTTATGTTGTTGACTGTATTTTTGCACTGGAGTCTACCCATCTCTTTCTCCACTTGGTGCAAGCAGTGTCTGTGTCTGAGGGAGCCTCTCTTGGTCTGATTGATACTCTTGATCCATTGGGAGCTCTTGGTCTAGTTGATGCTGATGGAATTTTTGTCTTAGGGAGCAGCTACTTTTCCAACTGGCACTAGTGGGCTCTGTCTCAGGGAGTAGCTGCAATCTTAGCATGTGGTAGATGGTGGTAGTCTGACCTGTCTGCAGAATGTCTGCCTGTCAACTGGCCTCTTAATCCTGTTGGGTGCTGGCAGGCTCTGTCTCAGGGAACAGTTGCAGTCTCAGAGGGTTGATGGGATTTGGGGGAGGTTACAGGTTCTGATGGGGGATGGTGGTGGTCTGTCCTGTGTGCAGGAGATCAGCTGCCAACCAGCCTGAACATGGAACTGCAGTGGGTGGTGGTGTAGGGGCACAGGGTTGTGTCCCTGGGCCCAAAGCCTTGGGGCTGGGGTGTTCGGGTATGAGGATAAAGACTCACCGCTTAGTCCAGCCAGGTGCTAGCAGGCTCTGTTTCAGGGAACAGTTGTAGTCTTGGAGAGGTTATCTATTTTTAATGCCATTCTTTCTGAAAGCTGGATAGTACTTAAGTTTTCTCTATATACTTATATAATCATGCCCTCACCAACTGGCTTTTCATCTGCCATAGACAATGGTAATTAAAACTGTTTCTCTCCAGATTTAGTGACAAAATATTTTTGTGTTCATTACAATCAGACCATTTCTCAGTTTATCAATTTTATATCAAATATGACTAAATACATATGACATTTATTTGACAGCGATGACTGAACAGCTTCCATGTACATAGCAATGTAGTAACTACTGCAGATAAGACAGGGCTCAAACTATTATAAGGCCTATGACTTCCTAGAAAACAGATACAGATATGACCTATTTACATAGGACAGTGGCAGACGTTATAGTAGAAGGAGATGAGAGACAGCCCTATGGCAAAAACAAAGATATTTTAATTTAGACAGAAATAACCAGGATCACTTCTCAGTGATTTGAGCTTTATAGTGTATATTTTCTTTCTGACTTTTTATTGATTCTTTGTGTATTTCTCATCATGCATCTTGATCCCTCTCGTCTCCCTGTCCTATTGCTTCTGCCCACTGCCTTTGCAACCTCCCCAAAAACACAAGATTTAAAAGCAAAACCAAAAATAAAAGCAAAAAAACAAAATCAATCAAACAAACAAAAACCCTCTTGGTGTGGAAGCTATAGTGTGGCCTGGTGAACCACATAATATACCCTTTAGTACATATATCTTTACTCAAAAGTGTTCATTGCAGTGATTCATCAGTCTGGTTCAAGGCCTCTGGCTTCTGCTACATTATGGATACTGGACCCTCACTGGGACTCCTCTTGGATATCCTATTATTTTCTTGTGTCATAGAGATTCTGTAGCTTTGGATCTGAAGGTATGGCCTCTTCACATGCTCTAACAGTTCACAGATGAGGTGAATGTTGGCATGGGTTACTTCTCCAGCACTGGCATGATTTCTTAATTAGAGTTTCTATTGCTGTAAAAAGACACCATGATCACACCAACTCTTACAGAGAAAGACATTTGTTTATGGTGACTTGCTTACCATTAAAAGATCCAGTTTATTATCATGGTGGGACATGGTGGCATGCAGGCAAACATGGTGCTGGAGAGCTAGTTGAAACTTCTACATCTTGAAGTCAACAGGATGTAGTCTGTCTCACTGGGAATGGCTCCAGCATTTATGAGACCTCCAAGTCTGCCTCCACAGTGACATACTTCCTCCAACAAGGCCATTCTTCCTAATAATGCCACTCCTTATGAGTTTATGGGGGCCAATTATATTCAAACTACCACACCCAACTACCTGACCCAATGTTGCAGACAACTACAGTGTGAGAACTACAGCCAATTCTCCCACTCTCATAACTTCAAGGTGGGCTCTCCTTAGTTCCCTCCAATAAGGTCAGCTCTGGTGTGCTGCCCAAGCAAGGTGCCATGCCCATTCTCCCATGTGCTGCAGCTGATGATGGGCAGGCCCAGTTCTCCCATTCTTGTGGCCTGCTCTCTTACCTGCAGCAGATGGTAAGAAGCAAGGGGAAGAAGAGTACTTTTTCCCTCACCCATGCCACTACATGGCAGGTGGAGAAGGCAGGGTCAGGCCTCCTACTCTCATGCAACCAGGGCCAACTCACCTGCACCCTGCCAACAGGGTCAGCTCTATTATCCTACCATGGTGGGTGAGGTGCAGGGCCTGTTCTCCCCAGTGCTCCTGCCAGTGGGGGACAGTGTCAGCTCTCCCATTCTCAGGACCCCAGGGCCAGCTCTCCCACCCACCACAGGCGGGGAGCAGTGGGAGATAGGGGAATCATTTCTTCCTCTCTCTTATGGTAGATTAAGGATGGGCCCAGATCACCTGGACCCCTGTTAGTGGGGTCAGCTCTACTGTGCTGCCTGGGCCAGGTGCAGGGCCCATTCTCCCAAGTGCTGTGGCCAGTGAGGGACAGGTTCAATTTTCCTGCACTTATGACACAAAGACCAGCTTTTCCTACCTGCAGTTGTGAGGGTTGACGGGCCAGGTGCAAGGAGACTATCTCTCCTTTGCCCAGGCCACTATATGACAGATCATGGGGCTAGCTCTCCCACACTTATGTCTTTAGGGCCAGTTTACCCACATCCCCTGCCCTCAGGAATAGTTCTACTGTATTGCCCTGGGGAGGTGCAGGGCCTGCTCTCTTGAGGGCATGCAAGTGCTGTAGTTGGTGAGGGGCAAGTACAATTTTTTTTTTAGTGTTGCAGCCAGTGAGGTGTGGGGCCAACTTGTGCAGCCCTATCCTCACTGCTTTTGGTCATAACAGAAGACATGCACATCAACAGACATGGTCTCTGGCAGTAGACCTGGTACAGATAACACCATGACCCTGGATCATGTCACACAGGTCTATATGGGCCAAGCAGAGGCTCAACCCTCTAACACTAACCTGGCCCTAGGTGATGGCTCTGGCCCTTGACATTGACATGTCCCTTAGTGGCATTACAGGCCATTGACATCAATACAGACTCCAGCTATAGTTGTACCATGGGCCCAGACACAGTGTTTGGAAGCAGCCTAGACCTAGATGTTACTGTGGCTCCAGTTGGCAGTGCAGGTCAGTCAGATTGGCATGGACCCAGTAGTAGCATGGCCCTTGAAACCCCACATGGCCCCAGGTGTGGGCCCAGATCCCAGGGATATGCACAGCCTTCGGTGGCAACACAGGCCACAGATAATAGCACAGACTCAGGCTGTGGTAGGAATGGACCCAGACTGAAGCTGAAAGTTTTTCTGTGTCCTGCCTGGTCCACAGCCACTCAGGCCCAAGTAAACATACAGAGGCTTATATTAATTAAAACTGCTCTGGTATTAGTTCATACTTACTACTGACTAGCTCTTACACTTAAACTCGGCTCATTTCTTTTATTCTATATACTGCCACATTTTCCCGTGGCTTTACCTGTGTGCCATTATGTGCTGCCTCCATGGAAGGACGGCATCTCCTGAATCAGCCTTCTTCTTCCCAGAATTCTCCTTGTCTGCTTATCCTGCCTATACTTTCTGCCTGACTACTGGCCAATAAGTATTTTATTTATCAACCAATCAGAGCAACATACATTCACAGCATACAGAATGACATTCCACAGCATTTCCAAGTGCTCCTGGCAGCACCGATTTACTTCAAAGAGAAAGATGGGCATCAAAGATACTCCATATGGAGTTTATCTTCTTTTTGGCAAAAATAGCCATTTGAGCAAGAAATTGTTCTTGCCTGGACTGCTTGACAGAATGTATTGACTGGACATTCAGGACCCATAGGAAGGTGACCACTGAACTTTTCAAAGAGAAATGGTCCTTCAGGTTCCTGCTCTGCAGAAAAAAACTGCCAGACATTTTACAGGACACAGAAAGAAGGACTGAGAGACTCTAGGCCTGTAGGCTGAAGAATGGATGCCCCAACATTACAGAAGAACTAGATTTTTGGAAGTTGCTTACAATGCTCTTCCTCTTTACTTAGGTAATATTATGTCCTTCTGGGGTCTTTGATGTAGTTGAAGACTAGATAGTTACAATTATAATTTTCCTTAGTCATGGTAAAAGATAAATTAGATATGAAACTTTAGACTCACAAATATAGGATAGAATATATTCTTTAATTTTGCAAATACAAATAGACTAGATATTGTAACTATAATTCTTGCTTGATAACTGTTCTAGTATATAAAATTTTACTATGTTAAAGTTAAAACCTTTTTTGATTAGACAGAAAAGGAGAAATGCTGTGGAATGTCGTTCTGTATGTTGTGAATGTGTGTTGCTCTGACTGGTTGATAAATAAAATGCTGATTGGCCAGTAGCCAGGCAGGAAGTATAGGCAGGATAAGCAGACAAGGAGAATTCTGGGAAGAGAGAAGCTGAGTCAGAAGTCACCAGCCAGACATAGAGGAAGCAAGATGACAAGTCAGAACTGAGAAGTACCAAGGCATGTGGTTAAACATAAATAAGAACTATGGGTTAATTTAAGTGTAAGAGCTAGTCCATAATAAGTCTGAGCTAATGGCCAATCAGTTATAATTAATATAAGCCTCTGTGTATTTACTTGGAGGATGCAAGTGGGAGAGATTTGTTCTGACCGCCAGCCAGCAGGGACACAGGAAAACTTCCAAGTACAGCAGATATGGTCCTTGGCAACTGTCCAGGACAGATGTCATTTTGGCCCTAATTGGCATGGCAGATGGCCCAGATCAGCACGGCCCCAGTGGCATGTGACCTCTAAATGTCAACATGTCCCTAGGTAGCAGTCCAGACATGGGGCATCTGTTCAGCTTTTGATGGTAACAGGAGCCACAGACATTGACACAGAATCTGGCTTCAATAGGGCCACAGACCTAGACTGGCTCATGGCCAGTTAGGGACTCAATGACATCATGGCCAAAGGTGGCAACATGGGTCATGCAGGCCAGTATCACACCAATGGCAGCTTGACCTTCTAAGACCAGCATTGCCTCAGATGTCAGCCCAGACTGCTGGCCTCTGCATGGCTCTCAGTGGCAACAGGAATCACTGGTCAACTTAGGGCCTAGCCACAGCAGGGTCATGGACACAGACATGGTCCCCAGCAGAAGTCTTTGCCAGATATCACTGTGGGTTTGGGTGGTGGCATGGGAATCCTGGATTGGCATGGCCCCTGTGGAGGCACACCTGTTGCACATCAACATGATCGCAAGTAGTGGCCCAGACTCCAGGACAGCCCATGAATTATTCTGTCTCTCCCATTTCACCACCCTATACTCACTCACCATAGTGGTACCAGGCTGCCCAGTACCAGAAGCACAGAGTGGTCTCCTGGATGAATTCTTCCTGCCCAAGGTCTCTCAAGACCTGAGGTATTTTGTTTTGTTTGTTTGTTTTTTCTTGAAGATATAATTTGGTGGGATGGCATAGGGAAAGTTTCACAGAAGAATTAAATTATGCAGCTTTGTCACTTTCTAGCATAGCCAATTTTGAGCTAGCCGATTATGGATTAAATGTTCTCTGAATATATTATGAATTTGTGTGATAAAAATATCTTTTTAACATTCATTGACTATTGAGTGAAAAGGATATGTAGTTAGAGATCACATGATGAATTCTAGGTCTTAGAGTGGTCTGAAACTTTTTTTCTCTCTCATACATTACATCCTGGCTGCAGCCTCCCCTCTCTCCTCTCCTCCCAGTCATGCCTCACCCACATCCCTCCACCCTAGATCCATTCTTTCTCTTTATTCCCCAGAAAATGGCAGGTCTCCCAGGGATATTAACCAAACATGGCATATCAAATTATAATAAAACTAGGTACATTCCCTCTTATTGAGGCCACTCAACAGCAGGAAACATGTTCCAAAAGCAGGCAGAAGAACCAGAAACAGTCTTCACTCCAACTCTAGAAGTACCACAGAAACCTCAAGCTACACCACCATAACATACATGTAGAGTACATAGGTCAAACTCATGCAAGATCCCTGATTGTCAATTCAGTCCATGGGCCTGGGTTAGTTGATTCTGTGGGCAATTTTCTTGTGGTATCTTGACCCTTCTGGCTCCTACAATCTTTCCTTGCTCTCTTCTGCATGATACCTCTAGCTCTGCCTAATGATTTGCTGTGGGTCTCTGCATCTGCTCCCATCAATTCCTGGATGAAGCCTCTCTGATGAGGATTATGCTAGACATTGGTCTGGTTACATAAAATTTGTGGTTCAGGTTCTGTATCCCCCATTATTAGGAGTCTTCACTTGGGTCACCCTTGTGGATTTCTGTGGGTTTCCATTGCATTAGTTTTCTACCTCATTCCCAAAATGCCTATCAATTCCAGTCTTCTCTTCCAGTATTCTCTCCCTCAATCCCAACAGCCTCCTGTTCCCATTCCCACCTACCACCAGTACATGCTCAAAATCTATTCTATTCTCCCTTCCCAAGAGATCCACACATCCCCCCCTTGAACTTGTTACTTAGCCTCTCTGGGCCTGTGGCTTGTAGCATGGTTATCCTTTACTTTAAAGCTAATATTCACTTAAGTGAATACACACCATGCTTGTCTTTATGGATGTGGGTTAACTCACTCAGGATTATTTTTTTTCTAGTTCCATCCATTTGCCTACAAATTTCATTATGTTATTTTTTTAACAGCTGAATAATACTCCACTGTGTAAATGTACCACATTTTCTTTATGCATTCTTTGGTTGAGGGATGTCTAGGTTGCTTCCAGTTTCTGTTTATTATGAATAAAGCTGTTATGAACAGAGTTTAACAGGTACCTGCTGTGTGATCATCTTCCTATATGTTGTGAATATGTGTTGCTATGATTGGTTACTAAAGAAGCTGCTATGGCCTATGGCAGGTCAGGTTATAGCTAGGTGAGAAATCCTAGAGAGAGACATGAAGAAGAAAGGTAGAGGCAGGAGAGATGCCAGCCTACCATCCAAGGAGCAACATGCCTGCAGACTGGTAATACCACAGCCATGTGAAAAAACATAGATTAATAGAAATGAGTTTATTTAAGATGATAGAGCTAGCTGGCAAGAAACTTAAACCATTGGCCATATAGTTTATAATTGATATAGGTCTCTGGGCAATTATTTTATAAGCAGCTGTGGGACGACAGGGCTCAGTGGGATTGTGGGGCTGGGTGAGACTGGAGAAACTTCTGACTACAGGTGCCCTTTTGGTAAGATGTAGCATCCTTGGGATATATGCCTAGGAGTTGTATAGCTGGGTCTTGAGGTACATTGAGTTCTAATTTTCTGAGAACCTGCCAGTGGTCTGAAACTTTTACTATTGCATTTAAAGTTATAAACTCAGCAAAGTAGATTGACACAGGTAAAAGAGGTAAAAATTAAAGTACTACAAATTGTCCTTCCCTTTCCTGAGCATACCCAGAGTCTTCTTTAAATTTTGGTCTATTTCTAAAAGCTAGTTTTTGGAGGCAAGCTGGAAAGATTCATGGACTAAGGTAGAAGAGCAGAAATATAAGTTGAAGGTAAGAGCTGCTTAAAAATGAGACTAATTAAGTGTTCAAAGTTCATCTTGTCTCTTTTAGTAAACTGGAAATACTATCCATATATGCATTTAACTATATATTGAAACTTACCAAACATTGATGGAGCATGTTTTAAGTTATGTATGACCAAACCCTCTTCTTGGAAATGAGGAAAATCAGATGTAGTCTATATCTGTTGGAGCTCATGGTTTAGTAATGAGTTCAACAGTTACATCAATGGGCACCAGGAAATGGAATCAACCCAATGTGCTGTGGAATAGTCCTTAACACTGTGTGAATATATGTCACTGTGATTGGTTTAATAAAGAATCTGACTGGCCAATAGCTGAACAGGATAGAGTTAGGCTGGAAAGACAAACTGAAAATGCCTGGTGGAAGAATGGTAGAGTCAGGGGAGTCATAAGCAGATGCAGAGAGAAGAAAGATGGGCATGGCACACAGAGAAAAGGTACCAAGCCATGTGGCAAAGCACAGATAAGAAGGATAGGTTAATTTACTATGTAAGAGTTAGCTAGTAACAAGCCTGAGCTATTGGCTGAATATTTATAATTAATATAAGCCTCTGTGTAGTTACTTGGGACTGGCAACTGGGCAAGAAAAGTCCACCTACAAATGATATTCTAATGTGGGGCTAGAATTTCTACATAAGACATGACAAAGCTTTAAAAATGATTCTAAACATGCAAAAATGGAGTCAAACACAGCTTCTTGGTAACCTCATTTTCTCAAATAAACACTGTTTGCTAGTGGTAAGCAGAGACATGGCTCATTTAAAACATGGCATCATAGCTCAGTAGTATCAGAAAAAAATGGGCATGACTCTTTTAAGTTGCCCTGCTACCAAACACTTAAATGGATTTATGAGCAGCAGGTGGCTCACTACTCAGTGGCAGCATGGACCCAAAAACTCCCCAGAATTGGGACACAAAACGTGGCTCACTAAATGATACCTCCACCAGGAAGCTAGTCTCTCCGAGAACCAAGCAGGGTGGAGCTAGCTACCAAAACAGAGGTGGAGATCCTAGCCATGCCCTTTAGCATTTTAAAGGTTCATGCAGTCAGAAAAAGATTGCACATATGCAGTCAAAACAGATTCAGACAAAAAACAAAAACAAAAACAAAACAAAACCTCTAAATGGGTTACAGTGTACTTAAAACTGTACATAGGCTTGGGAGAAAAAAGAGAAAAGATAAAGACAGTCATAAATTAAACAATATTTTTAAAATGATAGTAAAATCCTGAAAAAGGAATAGAATAATGAAATAAACCATGTAAAGATGGAAAATACACAGAAAGTCTGGATTCTGAGTGTTATTATATTGTCTTTGAATTTTTTTTTATTGCTGATGAATAAATGATAGCTAGGACACCTTGAATTATAAAGGGTGCTAAATTAAACCAACCTATATATTTTAAAATTGTATTGACTTCAAAATGGAGGTCAAAAGATATGTTACTTTGAGGAAGAGGTTATGCTTTTATTTCTACAGGAAATAATAGGATGTGGATTCATTCAAGGTTAAAGTTAATCAGGTTTGATCAAGGAAGACCCCCTGAAAATCCTGGATATAAACATAAAGAAATAAACCTAGAAGAATTATGAAATGTATGATGTATATTTTACCTGCTCAAGCATAAAACAAAAAATCATCTTTGGCTGACTTGTGTACAACAAACAATCTATACTTGTATTAATAAAGATATGTATAGCCGGGCGGTGGTGGCGCACGCCTTTAATCCCAGCACTCGGGAGGCAGAGCCAGGCGGATCTCTGTGAGTTCGAGGCCAGCCTGGGCTACCAAGTGAGCTCCAGGAAAGGCGCAAAGCTACGCAGAGAAACCCTGTCTTGAAAAACCAAAAAAAAAAAAAAAAAGATATGTATATTACCTCTATATGTTTATGTATTTTCAGAACAAGGGGACCAGACACCAATAAAAATGGAAGGCCCAGATGATCCAGTATTCAGATCAGTTTCAAGGCTGCTAGCTGAGATGGTCCAGCCTCACAAATCATTCTAGCCAAGACCTAACAAATACTTTGATTTTCTCAAAGTTCCCCCAATGATTATCAGCACCTTCAAACAAAAGGAAGCAGTCTAAAAAAAAAACAATGCCCACATTTTCAAAATATCAGTTATGGATGTTTTGTTATCATTTAAGTTGGGGTGGTTATAAATTGTTATTGGTCATAGTAAAAAAAAAAAAAAGCTTAACAAAGGAGTTAAATTCAAATGTATCTTTCTAAAAGAAAAAAAGGGGATATAATATAGAAATGATAGGATAAAGGCGCAGATTATTGAATCTACTTTAATCTAAAAATAGAACAATTAATCTCAATATTTTACATTGGTGTGGATTTTGGTTAATTGATAAAAATTTAAAGTTATTTTGCTGTCCTATATGCATTTTTCTACTCTTGTTTGGGGTATTGTACTTATGCAACTCTTTTAAAATGGAATGCATAATTAAATAGAGCTTAGAGTTAGTCATCTATAATAATCAAACTTGTAGTCATATTAAGTATGTTTTCAATGTTAAACAGATATATTTAGATGGGTAGATGGAATTCAAATACTTCAAAGTTCTACAGAATATGGCATTTAAAATGTTCTAATAACATAAGGCTTTTCTTGACAGTGAGCCATGTCTGCTCCTGGCAGCATCAATTTACTTCAGAGAAGCTGATGGGCATCAAAGAAACTCCACAAGGAGTTTGCCTTTCTTATGGCATAAACTAGACATTTGGACAAAGTGCCCTTGACTCAACTGCTGACAGTAGCCTGTACATACTGGAACAATAGGAGGAAAAAGAAAGTGACTTCCAGACTTGGCTAAGATAAGGTAGGACAGTCCTTCAAAATTCCCTGCTTCTTGAAAAAGCCTGTCAGATATACTACACCTGTAGGCCAAATATGGATACCCAATATTACAGAATAGCTTTGGGGGACTATCCAAGCAATCAGATGTCCCTGTTGTTAGATAACATTTCACCCTTCTGGGGTCATTGAAAGAGCTGAAGACTAGAGAGTGATAGTCAAAGTTTTCCTTATATAATAAAAAACAAATTAGGTATAAAACTTGAGAGTCACAAAGATAAAATAGATAATAGAATATTTCTCTTATGTGCTAACTACAAATGAAGTAGATATTGTAACTGTAATTATTACTTGACAACTGTTTTTTTGGTATGCAATTTTACTATAAATTAAAACCTTCCTTTTTATTTAGACATAAAGGGGAAATGCTGTGGAATATTCCTTTGCACTATGTGAATATATGTCATTGTGATTGTTTTAATGAAGAAGTTGACTAGCCAATAGCTGAACATGTTAAGGTTAGACTAGAAAGCCAAACTGAGAATCCTGGGAGGAAGAAGGGCAGAATTGGGGGAGCTGCAAGCAGACACAGAGAGAAGCAAGATGGCCTGGCTGTACTGAGAAAAGGTACCAAGTGATGTGGCAAAGCATAGATAAGAAATATAGCTTAATTTAAAATGTAAGAGTTAGCTATTAACAAACCTGAGCTACTGGCTGAGCATTTGTAATTAATATAAGCCTCTATGAGGTTACTTGGGACTGGCAGCCAGAAAAGAAAGTCTGCCTACACTACTGTCCGCTGAACAAAATTAACAGGGTATGTATAAATACAAGAGACCTAGGAAGGATTTCATTCCAACTGACACAAATATGTGGGCTGCTCCTTGGCAGGAAAAGGAGCTAATAAGGGTATTTCATGGCAGGGACAAAGTACATAGTACATAGTATGACAGCCTGTGTGATATGAACAAATTAGAGGTGGCAATGTGAGAGGTAAGTTTAGTCTCCCAATATATCAAAGCCTAAACATCATGATGGAAGCAGAACTTTCTTAGATCTACTTCAAACAAGTATTTGTGAATATTCATATTAAATAGGCAGATGTGGAAACAATACAAACATCTATAAGATGATTAATGGCTAAGTAAAATTAGGTATGTACATACAAAGCAATATTATTTGATCATAAAGGTATGATTAAAGAATAACAACATAAGGCTAAGTGGGAAAAAGTCAAACTTAAATGCTACATATTATACAAATCTATTTATATTTAAAACATCCTGAATGAATAAGCCCATAGAGACAAGACACTGATTCTGGCTCTGGGATTTTTATTAATAAGGCCATATAGCAATTCATGTTACATATGGTACTCCAATGTTTGTGACATGAATTCACAAAAAAGCTGCTTGCTGTGGCCTTGCAGGTCCCAATTCAAGCCTGAGCTGCACATGGCTAGAATCTCCTCCCCACAGGGGCTGGAGTCCCTAATTGGCTGGATCCAGATGGCTGAATCTTTCACTTCTTTTCTCCTAGTGGGTTGTGGGCTCTCTCTGGATCCCCATCTTGGGCTCATTCCACACTAAGTAGCTGTCTTGAAACAGGCTTCGGCTTCTATTGTTCTACATAGAGAAATAAGCCTCATATCTGAATTGTCATTGTTGGCAAATTTGGTGAGTCAAGTAAGATTTCTTAAAGGGAGAAATTAGTTAAAAGAGTATTACTTTTAACATTTTTACAATGGAGGAAATTTGATCTCTGTTTGATAACACAATAGGCAGTTTGAAAAGGGAACAATAAATTAGAGGATAATTAATGTTGATAGGATTTACATGATGTCAATTATGAATATTATTTGTATGATTATTTTTGTTTTATCATTAAAAAAGGTTGGTTAATTTGAGTGCTAACATAAAAAGTTTTAGAAAAACTTGTTAAAACAGATCATAGAAAAATTCAAACCCAAAGAGAAGAATTTAAAGTTGAATCTATCTCAGCATTAAATTATATGGTTACAGAGAAACAGCCTAAAGTTTTCAAACAGCCAACTATAATCTATCCAGCAACCTTACAGGAACTGCCAAATGCTCAAGGCTGTTTATGAGCTAACTGGACTCCTGTGGAAATGTTAGATTTGAGGAGATTTAAAGAAGTCATAGTCTCTTATGGTATGCATTCTCCATTTGTTAAACTCATGGTCAACTTGTAATAGAATTATCCCTCAAGACTGGAAAGATTTGGTTATAGCAGTTTTGGAGGTTGGTCCTCAATTACAATGAAGAACCTGGTAGAAAGAGGAGGCTAAGACTATAGAACAATGATGGAGGGCTATAAGCATGAAAATTTCCCAAGTTCAACTTTTTGGAGAAGGTTATTATGTTGATATACAAAAATGATCTTTATATGATGACCACACCCTAATTTTATGCTGCATGGCAGCCTTAAATACTTGGGACAGAATGGAAGATGTAGGAAATAAAATTGAGTCAATTACAAAAGTTATACAGGGCCCAAAAGAAATCTTCCCAGATTTCTTACAAAGGTTGTCTTTAGCAGTAAATAGAAGGATACCAATTTCAGAAGCTAGACAATTAATAATTGAATCTCTGGTTTTTGAAAATGCTAATGCAGAATGAAAAGGATATTTAGGCCAATAAAGGCAAGATCAACACCCTTGGAGGAATGTATTCAAGATACAATTAAAATTGAGTCTCATGACCATGATGATACTTGGAGAGGAGAGGTCATTTCCAGAGATTTGAAGACAAATAATAATGTCAGATGCTTTAATTGTGGTAAACAAGGTCACCTGAAAAAGGAGTGTAAACAGCATTCCTAGAAACAATGTTTATTCAAGGAACAATAGCAACAGAATGCTCCTCCCTTCTAGATTATGCAGAAGGTGTGGTAAAGGCAAACCATGGAATAAAGAATGTAGATAAACAAATGACAGGCAAGGTAACCTTCAGAGGGTAAAATAACCAAAATGCAATCAAGCTTTGTATCCACATGATCCACATATACATCCTGCATTTTCTTTTAAAGGCCCCCATGGAAAATTCAGTTCAGTCCCTTCCTGCCATCATAGAAGAAATCTCTTCCCAGAGCAATTAAATGAGCAAATGCACATTGTAAAAAACCATACTGCTTGGGGTGATAGAGCAGCTATAGCAGAGAGAACAAAAAGTTCAGGAGAAGCCATAAAGTGATTTTTTTGGCAAACTTCTATAAATAAACAATGACCAAAATTGAAAAAACAGATGAATGACATTCTCATTGAAGGCCTTGTAGACACAGGTGCAGATGTAAAAATACATGCACCTGAATCTTGGCATCCAAATTGGCCCCTTTAGAATGTAAATTTTCAGCTTTTAGGGATTGGAATATTATCCAATGTGAAACATAGCACAAGATAGGTCAAACGTATAGGGCCAGAAGAACAGAGAGAAAAATTGAAGCCATATGTGGCTAATATAGCTGTGAATTAATGAGGTCATGATTTATTACAATAATGGAATACCCAGATTAACATTCCTCCAACCTCAGAAACAAACCATAAACTAACACATGTTTCTGAAAAACATATTAGAAGATATTATAAAGAACAGTCACTGACCATTCAGATTGTGTAAGAACAGCGCACAACAGCTGCTGATCTTTCAAAGACACCAACAGCTCTAAATTTAAAATGGTTAACTGACAAGCCTATATAGGTTCAGCAATGGCCTTTAACAACAGAGAAACTACAGGCCTTAGAAAAGCTGGTGCAAGAGCAGTTAAATGCTCAGTGTGTTGAAGAATCAAACAGCCCTTGGAATTCTGCATTTGTTATTAAAAAGAAATCTGATAAGGGGAGAATGATAACAGACCTAAGAGCAATTAACAAGGTAGTTCAGTCAATGGACTCTCAACAGTCTAGAATTCCTTTGCCTACTCTGTTACCTAAAGGATGGTCTCTTATAGTTATCCATTCACAAAACTGTTTCTTCTCAATACCCTTACAAGAAAAAGAAAGAGAGAAAGATTTTACTTCACAGTGCTTACTTGTAATAATTCTCAGCTGGTTAAGAGATATCAATGGAGTGTTCTCCTACAGGGAGTGTTAAATAGCCCAATCCTGTGCCAATATTTTATACAATACCCATTGTAAGTAATATGTAAACAATTTCTGAAATTTATAATTTATCATTACATGGAAGATATTTTACTAGCTGATTCAAATGCTTTAGAAAGAATGTTTGAAGAAGAAAATTTTGCCATGTTTGGGATTACAAATTGCTCCTGAAAAGATACAAAGAGGAGATTCTGTTGTTTAGGATATAAAATAGGTCTACAAAAAATTACACGCCAAAAGGTGCAAATTAGGACAGATCAATTATAGACCCTTAATGATTTTCAAAGATTAATCAAAGACATTTCCTATCTACAGACTGCTGTTGGGATAAAAAATGATGAACTGAATAATTTGTTCAAAACCTTAGACGGTGAGAAGGACTTAAATAGTCCAAGATAATTATCAGCTAAAGTTGAGAAAGAATTGGCTTTGGTGGAAAAGAAAATATAGGATGCAAATGTGGATTGTATAGATCCAAAGCTTGATTGTATTTTGGCTATTTTACCCTTTAAGCATTCTCTTACAGGAATTTTAATGCAATGGGAAGATATTATATTAGAATTGATATTTCTACCCAATAAATTGATTAAAAAAAATAAAAATTTATGTGGAAAAGATCTCTGAGTTGATTTTAAAAGGAAAATTGAGACTTTGTCAATTAGCATGAATAGAGCCAGCAGAAATTTTATTATCTTTAACTAATGATAAAATTGACAAATTTCAGGCAGAAAGTGAGCCTTGGCGAAGAGCTTGCAGTAGCAACTTAAATTTTCTGATTTGTAACCTGCCCTTCCTTGTTTGTTTGCATCTGTGTAAAATGTAGGGGCTGCAGATATTGATGTTTCCCATACAATGTGAGGCAGGATCCAGTTAGTTTTCTTTATAAGTTAAATTCTATGGCTTTTGGGATATTTGTTGTTAACATCTCTCAAAAAATTACTGCAAGATCTTGGCTTATTTAAAGAAAAAGTAAAATCTCTGTATCATGTTAGAAGAGTCACCTGATATGGGACAGAAGAAAAACTAAAAGTAAAGGAATATTCTATTGCCACTAATATCATAATTCTTTGATTCTATTTTGACTATTTAGATCTTTTCTTTTTTTTAAGGATATGCTATGATTTAATCACCCATTTCCCACCTTTGAGAACATTTAGGTAGTTTCTAATCTCTTCCCATTACAAATAAGCTATAATTTGTCTAATCTGTGTTCTGTATATGTTGGCATTTGTAATATAAAAATTCCTAGAAGTGGAATTATCACAGTATGAGCAGATTAATCTGTTTTGACCTTAATGAATATTGCCCAAGTACTGCATACAGCAACTGTGCTAGCTTAGCTTAAGGCATGAATTTTATATCAAAATTCACAAGATTTATACTTTAAAATTTTGTCATAATATTAATGGTCATATAGAGTACTAATTCTAGAAAAAAAGCTTTATATAGCTGCCTGTACATGTTTTCATGTTTGAGTCTCTATCAATTTTCTACAGGGAATCATAACCAGACATAAGAGCAAATTTGAAGTCTCCAAAAAGATGATGGGGCCCCACAACGACGATTCCATCAGGATGATGATAACACCACTAAGCTGACAAACACCACACAAAGGTTGGCTGTGGACTTCAAACTGCTCAGGATATTTTTGAGATGACTAGCTGAGATGATGATCCAGCCTCACAGACTACTCAAACATGAATTTAAGACAAGCCCTGCATTTTTGCATTGTGAGGAGACTGGACAACAAATGACACAGCTACCTCTCCCAGGACTTGACAATTAACTCAAAAACTTTCTTTTCAGGATCCTCTAAAGGATCATTTGCCCCCAAACAACAGAAAGTAATTTTAAGAACATGATACTCACATTTCCATGAGGTAGAGTGGGTGGTTTTTGGTCTGTCAGTGTGTTTTGGATAATTGTCATTGTTTAGGAAGGTTGGTTACAAGTTGTTATTGTTAATGGTCAGGAAAAAGGATAAACAAAGGAAACTAGATTTGGGGTTATTGTTTGAAAAAAATGAGGATATAGATAAGAGGTAGATTATTGAATCTAGTCTGAAAACAAGAGATATAGAAATAAGAGCGTAAAGGTTAGAATATTGAATCTATGCTGAAAAGAAAAAAGAGGATATAGACAAAATAAAAAGTAGACTATTGAATTTAATTTTAAAAGAACTACCTGTTTTAAATATTTTACATTGAACTGGATTTTTGCATAATGTATATAAATTATGTATATTGAAATTTGAAATTGATTTTGTTAGAAAATTCTCTACATACATTTCTAATCTTGTTCAAGGTATTGTACCTATACTGTTCATTTAATAATGAAATGCAATTTGCTAGTTCTTGAAAGTTATTATTACTAACTATTTAGGATAATAAAGAAATGCATGTTAGTAGTTAGTCATTACAATCAAACTTTTATTCATGTTAGGTATGTTTTCAAGGTCACAGAGATCTATAGAATACTGCATTTAAGATGTTTTAATAACAGATTTTTTTTAAGACTATGAGACATGTCTGCTCCTGGCAGCACCAATCTACTTCAAAGAAGATGATAGACATTGAAGAAACTGCATATGGAGTGTACTTTCATTGTGGCAAAAGTTAGTCACTGGGCAAGAAAATACCCTTGAATCAACTGCTGACAGTATGCTGTCTAAATGGACAAGCAGGACACAAAACAAAGGAAAGCTGATCCTTGTCAAGACAAGGTAGGAAGGCTCTTTAGAAAATCCTGCTTCACAGATGAGTTTGTCAGATATGCTAGGCCTGTGGGCCAAAGATTGGTGCCCCAGTATTGCAGAGAAACCTTGGGTGACTGTCCAAGAAGCTAGCTATTTCTGTCATATCTCAGATTTTTTGGAAGTCGCTTGTTTGCACTTCCTGTTTTACTAGGTAATATTATTTCCTTCTTGGGTCTTTGAGGGAGTTCAAGATTAAATAGTTATAGTTATTGTTTTCCTTGTTAACAAATTCAGAAAAGAAATTCACTAAAGAGTTCTAAAGTATATAAGTTTGAAAGACATCAAAATATAGTTTGGGTAATACAAATTAGTATAGAAGGTAAATAAGATACAATCCTTTGGATTCACAAAGATACGTTAGATAATAGAATATTTTCTCTGAATTTGTCAAATGCAAATGGACCAGGCATTGTTGATGTATTTATTACCTATATATTATATATAGTTATTGTACTTATTGTATATAATTTTTCTTATATTCGTTATCACTTTTTTATTTTAGATTTTAAAAAGGGGAAATGTGGTGATATTTTATTTGTGCATCCCAATAAAGCTTATCTGCAGATCAGAGGAAAAAAACATTATATTAAACATAGAGATAAGACAGTGGTAGTACATGCCTTTAATCCTAGCATTTGGGAGGCAAAGATCCATTCGGATCTCTGTGAATGCAAAGCCACATTGGGAACAGCCAGGTGTGGTGGCACATGCCTTTAATCCCAGTGCTACTCAACCATAGAGGTCTGGAGATCTGTACAGACAGACAGAAACTGATAGAGCTGAATGGAAAGAAGAAGTGATGTAGCTGGGTAGACAGAGGCAGGGCACAGCACGAGTTTACAGGAAGTAGCTCTCTCTGGGGGCTGAGGAGTTGGTAAGGTGAGGTTGGTTGTGGCTTGTTCCATTCCTCTGATCTCTCAGTTTTTACCTCAATATCTGGCTCCAAGTTTTTTATTAATAGGACTGTTTAGCAATTTGTGTTACAACTAGTAGTGCACATGAGTAACTGAAGAGAGAAAGGAACAGTGAATGGGACTTGTAAGAGTTTTCCTTTCTGGGTGAGGATCCAGTGCAACAAGTAGAGAGTGGTAATGATTACATATCATTGTGAATCATCTAAATCATAGACCTTTACATCTGAAAGTGGTTAAAACAATAATGTGAAGTTATTTTGTCAAAATAGAGAACAATCAATATCTCACAGCTCACAATTAAAGCAAGTGGTGATGAGGCTTATGGCACAGAGAGTCATTTTGTTAAATGTATCAGTAGGCAAGAGACTGCTGTAAAAAACAAATGCTCCATGGGATCTCTGATGACACAGAACCTAGTCAAGAGGTACCCACAGTCCTTTACTCAGATGGAACTTTGATTAGGGGTGTAATCCATACTCACTAAAAGATAGTGTTGAGTTCAAAGTAGACATTTAAGAAGTGCTTTCACTTGCTCAACATCCTTAATCATCAGAGAAATGCAAATCAAAACGACTCTGAGATACCACTTTACACCTGTCAGAATGGCTATGATCAAAAACACCAATGACAGTCAATGTTGGAGAGGATGTGGAGCAAAGGGAATACTCCTCCACTGTTGGTGGGAATGTAAACTTGTACAACCACTGTGGAAACCAGTATGGCAGTTTCTCAGAAAATTAGGAATCGAACTGCCTCAAGACCCAGCCATCCCACTCTTGGGCATATACCCAAGGAATGCTGATTCATACCATAAAGATACACGCTCAGCTATGTTCATAGCAGCACTATTTGTAATAGCCAGAACCTGGAAACAACCTAGATGCTCGTCAACGGAGGAATGGATGAAAAAAAAATGTGGTATATATACACAATGGAGTACTACTCAGCAGAGAAAAACAATGAAAGCATGAAATTTGCAGGCAAATGGATAGAACTAGAAAAAATCATCCTGAGTGAGGTAACCCAAACCCAGAAAGACAGTCATGGTATGTACTCACTCATAAGTGGATTCTAGATATAAAATAAGGAACAATCAGACCACAACCCATAGAACCATGGAGGCTATATATATAGCATGGAGGTCCCTAGGACGATTGTGGCTTATAATAAATTTCGGTTTTACTCAATTATTGAAAAACATAGCCAAATGAATGGAAACACATGAACTATGAACCAAAGGCTGAGGGGCCCCCAGCTGGAGCAGGCCCTCTGAATAGGTTAGACAGTTGATTGGCTTGATCAGTTTGGGGGGCAACTAGGCAGTGGGACCAAGTCCTGTGCTCATTGCATGAGTGGGCTGTTTGAAACCTGGAGCTTATGCAGGGACACTTGGCTCAGTCTGGGAGGAAGGGACTGGACCTGCCTGGACTGAGTCTACCAGGTTGATCGCAGTCCTTGGGGGAGGATTTGCCCTGGAGGAGGTGGGAATGGGGGCTAGACTGGGGGTAAGTGGAGGGGGTGGGAGTGGGGAGAATAGGGGAACCCATGGCTGATATGTAGAACTGAATGGTATTGTAAAATAAAATAAAATAAATTTAAAAAAAAAAGAAAATATAAAAGCCACATAAAGATGGAAAATACAAAAAAAAGTACTTTCACTATGCTCTTATTCAGCTTACTATTGCTTGTCAAATTCCTAAAATAGATAATCTGGGAGGAGAGAGAATTTATTTGCTTATGGTTTAGAAATTCTAGTCTATGGTCTCCTGGTTCAGTTTCTTCTAGGAAGTGATGGGGCAGAACATTGTGGTGGGTATGTGGAGTGAATGAAAGCTCCTTACTGCATAGTTTCAGGAAGAGGGGCAGGCGACAGGGAAGGGATACAGGTCCCACACTCACTTTCTTTAACTAAGCCCTATTCTTAGAACATTGATTGTAATAGCCTGCTATGTAACAAACTCATCAATAGATTCATTTATTGATAAGATTAGAGTTCTCAAGTGCCAATCACTACTGAGCATTGCTTCATTGGGGACCAGCTTTTAACACTGATCCTCTAGGCATAATTCAATTCTAAAAGGTATGGATGAGCTGAGCTTCACTGTTGAGCTTGTCTTTAAAATCAATACATTATAAATCTAAAACTTGAAGAGTGATATTTTCTTAAGTAGCCTCATTTAATTGTCTTAAGTGGTAGTTCTTCATTTTAAAGTTAACATGGATCTGTTTTTTTTTTTTTTTTTTTTTTTTTGGTTTTTCGGGACAGGGTTTCTTTGTGTAGCTTTGCGCCTTTTCTGGAACTCATTTGGTTGCCCAGGCTGGCCTCGAACTCACAGAGATCCACCTGGCTCTGCCTCCCGAGTGCTGGGATTAAAGGCATGCGCCACCACTGCCTGCTATTTTCCTTTTAACATCATTAAACAATGCACCTTTTCAGATTGCATCGTTTGTTTCACTTCAAAGGTAATGATTTGACTGTGAAGCCTTTCAGCCTTCTATATTCCAGCCTATTTCCAGTGAAATTTAACATTCACCATGGACTCTTACTAGCAACACATGACAGCATACAAAATCAATCTGGTAAATTAACCTAAGTCTCCTGAAACTAGACATACTAGAATCATTCTCAATATAACAAAGGCTGCATTAGACAGAGCTGCAGCTAACACTGACTGAATCTGCAAAGCAGAATGCACCCCCTCTAAAATAAGAATGGGCACAAAGTTGCCTTATTCTGTATAAAACTTAAAACAAATTATGAATGAGAAAGAAACAAAGGGGAAAAGAATAAAAAATGAAGGTGTCAGATAATTCCTCATTTTAGATAATATAATCTCATGCATAAAAACATGCAGAAAAACAGATCCCCAAAAAGCCTATTAGATCTGACAATGGCTGTCAGAAAAGTAATATTATATAACACCAATACATAACAATCTATAACTTTTCCATACACAAACAGCAAAGTCTCTAAAAAGTAAGTCAGGGAAATAGTCTTCACAATAGCTTCAACAATGTTGAAAACCATCTGACATTCCTAGGCATAAACTTAAGATAGTAAAGACCCTGCAAATGAAAACTATAAAGTACCAAAGAAGTTATTCATACAAGACACTAGAAAATGGAAGAGCATCATATGTTCATGGGTGAACAGATTTTAAATTTTCACAAGAGCCATTTACCAAAAGCAATGTTCAGGCCCAATGCAATCAACAAAGTGGTAATGCTGTAATGTCAATCTTCATATAAGTAAAACATAAGAAATGGCAATAAGCCCAAATAGCAACAATGATCTCATCTTAGAAAAGGGCTCCAAGAATATACATTTGAAAAAAGATAAACTCATTAACAAGTGGTACTAGGAAATGAATATCCAGATACATAAGAATGAAATGATCAGCCAGGCGGTGGTGGCGCACGCCTTTAATCCCAGCACTCAGGAGGCAGAGCCAGGAGGATCTCTGTGAGTTCAAGGCCAGCCTGGGCTACCAAGTGAGTTCCAGGAAAGGCACAAAGCTACACAGAGAAACCCTGTCTCGAAAAACCAAAAAAAAAAAAAAAAAAAAAAAAAGAATGAAATGATCACTATGTAAAAAAATTCATAAAAACAGATAAAAGACCTAAAAGATCTACAGCTTTGGGAATCCCATAGATAAAGAGAGCAGAAGCATGAGTTAGGCATAGTTTAGGCTTTCTGAATTGGACTCTAACAACTCATGAAATCATAGCAAGAACTGATGAATGAAATTTTATGAAATTAAAAGGCTTTTACAGCCAAAGAATTCACTGACACAGTGAAGACACATTCTACAGAATAGGACAAAACATTAACCAAATACATTTAACAAGACTCTTTTAAACACATGGGGAGCTCAAAAATATAAGTAACTAAAAAGTGAACACTCCAATAAATAAATAAGTGAACTAAAAATCTTTTTTTCAATGAAGAAGTGAAAATGGCCAATAATTATATGAAAAGAGGTGCTTAGCATCTTTCGTCATCAGGGAAATACAAACTAAAACTACCATGATATTTCTTTTAGCTTCAGAATAACTATCATCAAGAAAACAGGAAAAAAAGGAAAGGACTACATACTTCAATATCAAGTTATACAATCAAGTTTCATAAAAACAAAGATGCTGTGCTTCCTCTCATATATAGAACACAAAGGATAAAAACAGACATAAAATGTAAAAGATTCCAAGAATCTGGAAGGAGACTTGGAAAGGGAGACTGGAGAGAGAATAAGAGTATAATTGATGAAGCTGACATGCTAAAATGAATTCTACAAATTTATGGAAATGGCACAATAAACCCCTTCTTTTTGTACAGTTATATATGGCAATTAAAGAAAGATCAGATGAAAGATGTGCTGTGACAATGTCAAATGCCTTCATGATTACTCTCAATCTGATACTCCCAAAAGAAAATAAATAAATAAATAGATAACTAGTTAAGTGATATATAGCTACATGGTTATATGATAAACAATCACTCAGGTTACTCTGGAAGTAGCTTATCCACACAGAATTACACCGAATGGAATATTTGTTAAGGAATCTCTTATGGATGAATATAAATTATAATTAATAGAATGATTATTATTTATTCTACATATTTATAGGTTCAGTGTGACAACAGCCCAATTATGAAGTCAGTCTAACTACTTACTGAGGAATGGACAGATAAAGAATATATATATATGTATATATATATATAAAGAATATCTATATATAAAGAATATATATATATATATATATATAGTGCAGTTCCATTCAAATGTAAAAGATTTAAAGTATGCTGCCTCCCATCCCAAATGAATGTTTACAATGCATGAAGGTCAGATTAAAACTGATTGAACTAAAATGTCACTGGTTGTATCTATACCTGTTAAATATCTATAAACCATAGTTTCTAATACAATTAAATCAAGTTTATTGTTTTCTATTAATAATCATGTTTTCAAATTCATGAGTCAAAGAGGAGCCTAGCTAATCTCTGAGTGTCCTTTATGGTATAATTTATTGCAGCTTCATCCCACAAAAGCAAGAGTTTGGGTTATATAATTAATTTAAATAGCAACAATTAATTAAATGGATGTTTGTACACATTCTCATATACTTTGTTAGATGCAATATTAGAGTCATTATTTATTTCTTGAGACTACATCTTATGTAGTTTATAATTGCCTTGAACTCATTATGTAGCTAAGAATGACCATGTGCTACCAGTCCTGCATCCACTTATCAAGTGCTGGGATTATGGGTAAGGGCCATCAGACTGAGTTTATATAGTATAGTAGATAGAGTTCAGGGCCTTTCTCTTCCTAGATTGACACTCTACAAACCTGATTTTTGCTGCATTTTTGATGATTAAACACTACCAGGTAAGTTACCAAGATAACAAATAAATAAATAAATAAATAAATAAATTGGAGCTGTAAACTAGCTCTGTTTGACTCCAAGGTCCATTTTCTTCTTAACAAAAGTTTATTTTATTTTTCAAAGTATGTGTGTATTTATGTATCTGTGCAAGTCTGAGCACATGGCTGCAGATGCCACATAGTCCACAGCAGGGTGCCATATTTCCCTTAGCTGGAGTTACAGGCAGTTGAGAACTTCCTGGCTGTATTCTAAATTAGGAACTTGGGTCCTCTGAAAGTACGTGCTTTTACTCTTAGCTGCTGAAAAATTGCTATAGCCCCTAAAATCAGTTCTCTTTAACTGCATATAAGTGCATTTGCATTCATATTCCACATGTTTAATTAATTTATCAAATAAGTATAAAATTATGAGACTATTCAGCATTGTCAAATATTGTTTCAATACCACCTAGTGGAGTCTTTTCCTCTGCTCCTTGCTGGTTCTCCTTTTAATGTTTTTTGCCTTTGGAAAAATTGCAAGTCTGTGAACAGATAAAGTTCCTCTCCCATGCAGCTACTAAGAGTTGACACTTTTACTTTTTCTGTGTGCATGACTTGAGTTTAAGTACACTATAAAATTCCAAAGGATGAGTTATAGCTATCCCAAAAGTCCAACTCTCCTCTAAAATATCACAATAGAAAAACATTCCAGTGTGAAATGATGACCTGCAGTTACATCCATCTTCTTCATCCAGTTTCCCTGAGGTACATGGATTATCCTGATAGATCTTCAAGGACCAAGTCTTCTGTATGAATTTAGGGAAAGCACATATAAGAAAGTCCTTATCCTCACTCATCTCTAGGGAAGTTCTCTTGTAAGGAATGTGGCTACTTAGTGTTCTTAACTAATCATCTGTTGGCCAAATTCTTGTCACTTCAGTGATAGTACTTCCAGAACACCCAGCCACTCTATAAAAATACACTGAAATTTTTCTATATGTCATATCTAGTTTTCATGTACTGAAATCAGCTACTAACTCTGTGCTGTTAGTATTCTGATGTGTACTGTCCATGATTTCTGAGTCATGTTTCATACCATTATCTGAAGTAAAAATTCAGCCTTATCTCATTAAGATGGCCCACATCTGTCCATGTAATGTGACAGAGCAGGCATAAATGTGACTGTTCTCTATTTTTTCCTTTATTTAAAATGCTTGGATTGAACATAACTATTAAAATTATAGGGTCTCAATTAGGTACTTTGCCATTTCATCCTGGGTAAAATGGGAAATCACACATGTCTAAATACACACACACACACACACACACACCTAAACACACACACCTAAGTACACACATACCACATACACACACTACACACACATATATACACATCACATGTATATAAACAGACATGTACGCATGTGCACATAAACACATGCATGTATACACACAGTATACATATTTTATTAAGGAGAATCAAAGTAAACTATTCTTACTAGAAGTAAAAAATGGATTTAAAGTGTTTTCTTATGCATGTCTGAAATTTTAATATGTAAGCTTAGAAAAATAATTTTTAGAATTTTACAGTATTATTTGTAAAAAGTTAATATATCCAGACATTTTCCTCTTATTTTTTTTAAAAAAAATAGTCCTAAACAGTAAACATAACTGACCCTGTGTTTTTTTTTACCTAGATTTGCCTCATAAACTTTGAAATTATTAAGAAATGGATAGCTTTAGGGGTGCTAGAAAGTTCTGAGGAAGATTCTTCAAAAGTTCCATAGCAAAGGCTCTTTTGAGAGCATATTACCAGCCTCGGTCTCCCTTTCAGAATTTCTCAGTTGGTTCTGAGTCACTGCTTAGAAAAACATCAGGAAATACCATCATCTCTGCAGACAGTAATTTTACTAACATTATTTTTATTATCTTCACAAAGATGACTTTGACTAATTTTCTAGCACAAGTAATATAACAAGGTAGAAAAGTTCAAGTGAATCATTTTATCTGAAACACATTTTATGGGCCTAATGTTTAAATAATATTTCCTATAGTAGTATCAGCAAATTGAATGGAATTACAGATCATGCTTCTGTCTCTGAAATATTTCCAATATGATTAACGTTAAGAAATGTATTTTATATTGAAACTGAGCATATTCAAATGGAAAATACAGCTTCATGAAACAATAGCTGTTATTTCATGACTACTGCACTAATACTTAACCTGTATTATGTATTTTTACCCTGTTCACAATTCTTGATACGGTTTAAATATTGACAGGCTCACATCATTCAACATATTAGCATATAACAGTCTGTATTATAAATAGTGGCACTTGGCCTTAGCAAAGCCACAGCTGCTTCTAGATAGCTGCTGTGGTAAGAAAAAGAACAAAAAGAGCCTGGAGGTAAAGCATTTCCTTGACAGTTATGATTCCTTTTGCTGTGACTGATCTACCTTTTTGGAAAAGACAGTGTATCTTATGCTTTGCTCATCCTAACTAAGCCTTTCACCACTGTATGACATTATTAGCACTTGCCCTAGCTTTTCCATTGATATTATGAATTTTTCATTCGCAGAAAACTATGCTCTGATTTGAGGAATGTTGGAAAGAAGTTCACTCATATTAACATGCAAAAATTAATTTTAATTATATTTGTTGTAAAAGGGAGAGTTTCCTTCTCCAAAGTTTAATTTGTATATCTCCTTTACTGTTTTATCTTAATGTCTTCAGAAATATCTGATAGAATTCACATATTTGTTGAATAACTGTACAATTTTCTTCTCTTCACAGACAATATAATAATGACAAAATAAGTCACTTTCATCTGATTATTAAAAGAAAAAGTGACTAGTTTATCTCAGTTTTGGTTTATCTCGATCTCAAAATCTTGCTAATACCTGAAGTTAAATAGAGGGGAAAGACTCAAATGAGACCATCTGGAGAATGAAACAGATACAATGTTTTATAATCTGCCAAAGTTCAGTCAGTTGGCACATTTTCCTTAACCTAGACCCATAATAGAATACCATCTAAAGTGTAAAGAGAAAATCTTCAAAATAAATAAACAGCACTTAGCACTGCCACCTCAGCCTTTCTAAGTTCTCTCTCATTTATTTTTGCTTTGCTTATGTAACCTGAATGTGTAAGCTAGATAGATAAGAAGAGATCATGCTTTGTTGATTTAATATTCCAAGTTTAGGGAAAGGTGACTTTATGAGAGATTATCAGACAATGTTTAAACCAGAAAATGAAGAAAGATGCATTTCTAGACAAGGTGAAGAAAAATATAATCATATATACATATTGTTTATATCACTTTTCATAGACAGTTTAGGCCTTTCTCACATGGGAACATCTCATTTACCTTAATTGCTCTAAGAATTGTGGGACATATGTGACTTGCTTAGAGACAACTGCTACATTTTTATGTGCTCAGATGATTGAGTTTCCAACCTTAGAAACAGTGTTTGACATACTTTATTAGTTCTTCTTGAATTCAGCCTGAACTGTTGTCAGAATATCCATGGTGTTATATAGAAGATAAAATTTTATGTAACAAATTAAATTAGCTAAATTGAAATAGGCTTCAAGGTGATTAGTGACTGGTAGAGATTATTTTAATCATATATGTTACTTACCATATTGTAACAATTCAAGAAAATAAAATAGCTAAGTATATGAATTTCATAATAAATAAGGAACTAACAACTGGGTTTTATTCATTCATTTTTAGTTCTTGGGAATTTTTATGAGTTTTTACCATATTTACTCCAGTTACCCAGATACGCTCTTTATTCCTACCCTCTCTACATTGTGTCCTCTTTTTATTTTCACTCATCAAGTCCAATTTGTGCTGCCTATGTGCTCATAGAAGTGTGGTCTTCCACTGGAGTATAATGGACCTGCCAGGGACAACACTTCTAAAGAAAACTGACTCTCCCTCTCCCGCAGCTATTAGGTGCCAATAGAACCTCTGCTATGGGTATACTGCATGTCTAACTCCTTTCTACATGCTGGTATTCAGTCTGGCTTGAGCTTGAATGGAGTTTGCACATGTTATCATAACCACTGAAAGTTCATGTGTGCAGCTGCCCTGTTGTGTCCTGAAGACACTTGTATCCTTGGATTCTGGCTCTCACAGTCTTCTTCTAATATATTTTTTAATAATCCCTAAGGCTTGAGTTCTACATGTTCTTATACTCTATGTCTTTGAAAGTTGTGGGTCTCCATGTTAATTACCATCCACTGTAAAGAGAACTTTCTCAATAAAAATTGAGGAATGCATTAATCTATGTTTATAATAATAAGTCATTGGATGTCAGTTTAATATTATATTCATTTAGTAGAATAATAATAGTACATTTAATTCCAATGTCCTATGACTCGTCTTGTTATGGGTTCTTAGTGTAAAATTGGTGATAAGTATGGAATTCTTCTTGTAGACCAGGACTTGAACATAGTCAGAAAGTGGTTGGTTTCTCCCATGAGATCCATGCCACTATTGCACCAGTAGACATGTCTTAACATGCCTTTTTCATTCTTTGCTAGTAATTATAGAGAATCTTATTTGGTCATATAAAATACATATGAATTCTTAAATGCCCAACACTCTCAACTATATACTCAACAAATACACAACACTTACAAATTCATTCACTAAAAAATATTCTGCAAGACTTGAAAAAAGTCCAAGTGTTTATAAATCATTTGAATAAATAACATTTTTAATATGGGAGAGGTCACAGAAGGCTTTCTTTTATATATATATATATATATATATATATATATATATATATATATATATATATATATAATTTTATTTTACAATGCTATTCAGTTCTACATAATAGCCACAGATTCCCTTGTTCTCCCCATTCCTGCCCCCCTCCCCTTCCCCCCAGCCCACCCCCCATTCCCACCTCCTCCAGATGATTCAAGGTCTTCCCAGAGGACTGGGATCGACCTGATAGACTCAGTCCAGGCAGGTCCAGTCCCCTCCTCCCAGATTGAGCCAAGCATCCCTGCATAAGTCCCAGGTTTCAAACAGCTAACTCATGCAGCGAGCCCAGGACCTGGTACCACTGCCTAGATGCCTCCCAAACAGATCAAGCCAATGGACTGTCTCACCTATTCAGAGGGCCTTATCCAGTTGGGGGCCCCTCAGCCTTTGGTTCATAGTTCATGTGTTTCCATTCATTTGGTTATTTGTCCCTGTGCTTTTTCGAACATTGGTTTCAACAATTCTTGCTCATATAAACCCTCCTCTTTCTCGTTAATTAGACTCCCAGCGCTCCACCCGGAGCCTAGCTGTGGATGTCTGTATCCAGATTCCTCAGTCCTTGGATGGGGTTTATGGCACAACTATTAGGGTGTCTGGCCATCCCATCACCAGAGTAGGTCAGTTCCTGCCGTCTCGCAACCATTGCCAGCAGTCTTTTGCGGAGGTATCTTTGTGGATCTCCGTGGGCCTCCTTAGCTCTCTGCTTCCTCCCCTTCTCACCTTCTTATGTGGTCTTCATTTACCATGGTCTCCTATTCCTTGTTCTCCCTCTCTTTTCTTGATCCAGCTAGGATCTCCAGATCTCTTTCCCTCGACCCTTGCCCTTCATTGCTCCCACTCAAGTCCAGGCTGTTCATGTAGATCTCATCCATTTCTCCATGTCTTTCTTGGGGTCCTGTTTTCCAGGTAGCCTCACTGATGATATGAGTAGCAGTCCAGTCATCCTTGTTCCACATCTAGCATCCTCCTATGAGTGAGTACATACCATATTTGTCTTTCTGAGTCTGGGTTACCTCACTCAGGATGATTTTTTCTAGATCCATCCATTTGCCTACAAACCTCATGATGTCATTGTTTTTCTCTGCTGAGTATCATTCCATTGTGTATATGTGCCACAATTTATTTATCCATTCTTCAGTTGAAGGGCATCTAGGTTGTTTCCAGGTTTTGGCTACTACAAACAATGCTGATATGAACATGGCTGAGCAAGTGCTCTCGTGGTATGATTGAGCATTTCTTTGGTATATGCCCAGGAGTGGTATAGCTGGATCTTGGGGGAGATTGATTCCCAATTTTCTAAGAAAGCACCATATTGATTTCCAAAGTGGTTGTACAAGCTTGCTTTCCCACCAGCAGTGGAGGAGAGTTTCCTTAGTTCCACATCCTCTCCAGCATAAAGTGTCTTCAGTGTTTTTGATCTTAGCCATTCTGACAGGCATAAGGTTGTATCTCAGAGTTGTTTTGACTTGCATTTCCCTGATGATTAGAGATGTTGAGCAATTCCTTAAATGTCTCTCAGCCATTTGAGTTTCCTCTGTTGAGAATTCTCTGTTTAGTTCTAAAGCCCATTTCTCAATTGGACTGTTGGTCGTTTTGATGTCTAATTTCTTGAGTTCCTTATATATTCTGGATATCAGTCTTCTGTCAGATGTGGGGTTGGTGAAGATCTTTTCCCATTCTGTAGGCTGTCGCTTTGCCTTGTTGACCATATCCTTTGCTCTACAAAAGCTTCTCAGTTTCAAGAGGTCTCATTTATTAATTGTTTCTCTCAGTGTCTGTGCTACTGGTGTTATATTTAGGAAGTGATCTCCTATGCCAATGCCAGTTGTGGTGGTGCGCACCAGTAGGATTTGCTGAAGGAGGCAGAAGCAGGAGGATCTTGAGTTCGAGGCCAGCCTGGACTACACAGAAGGTTTTCACCATAAATTTATTTAGATAGAAAAAAGCTCTGTGAAATGTGGTAAGAACCTAGTTTTCCTTGTTAGAAATCACAGTTGTGAATATTTTCTGTTTTCTTATGTTTTTAAGTCTTTTTCCCAATGTATTTAAAATGTCTGGAATAAACTAATACCAAAAATCAGACATATGTTAATAATGAGAAAATAATTCAGCCTGTACTTGTAAAGGGGAAAGGAGCCTGAGAAAGACTTACAAAAACAAGTAAATTTTGTCTATACATGTTAGAAACAACAAAATCTGAAATGTTTGAAGCTGATGCAGTCATTATATTTTGTATTAAATATTAAGCTGCTTGAATTTTAAATATCTTTAGGCTCCTTATTTAATGAAACAAGTATTGTGCCTATTCTAGGAAAGAAAATTATGGCTTTTGAAATGATACCCTAACCCATATGCTATTAGAGTGGATTTACGAGCATCTCTCTGCTGTAAGATTCTTGAAATTTCTCAGTGTTTAATAATAAAACTGAGGGAAAATTATATATAGTGTGATTTCTGTGAATTAAGCCTATTTTAAGGCAATTATTTATAAATGTCTATAATATGTATATAATTTTTTATTTCACTAAAGTTTATTATTTTTATTTCTTCCTGTTATTGTTTGCTTTATATAGATTCATTTTAGCAGTGCATATAGAGATTTCATATTCTTGTTTGCTATTGTGCTATACTTTGTATTATGACTTTTAACAATTTTTGAGATTTGATTAAGTATAAAAGTAATGATGAGTACTCATCACACTTTACACTATATTGAAAACTAGTAATTCTGTATGGATGTCTTGTCATAATTAAAGACATGACAAGCCAAGTGCCTACCTGTAATGCCTTTTATCTGAGGTCTTGATTTCCATCTTTGCTAAATCAACCTGTTGCCCATGCTGTACAGGACACCATTAAAATCTTAGTAGCTGAAGTATCTTCCATTCATCTATTCTCTCTACTGTCTTATTAATTCCATCACATGCATGTGGGTAAGGCAGACAAGAAGAGGTAATTTAGATACTAGCTCTCCTATTATATGTCTTGTTCATTGGGTCACAAAAGGGATGTTCAAAGCTCTCTCATCTTACAATACCCCAAGGGCTGGGTGGCAGATACAGCTATCTTCTGGTTTAAAATTGGAGAAATAACTTGTTCAAGGTTAAGGAATGAAATGTTTGCCCCAAACCTCAGGCTTCTCATGACATGTATCCACCTGTGTCCTCTAGATGATTGTGTGAGGGAAACTGATTAATGCTGAGATGCTGAAGGCACAGAAGGACTTATGATTTACATATTCTAAACGAACTAGAAAAGAAACAAATTATTTTTGCAAGTAATTCTTGTACTAGTGGGCTTTAAACATTTCTGTCACCCTAAAAAGTTATATTAATTCTTAACATATTTTCAGCTAGTATCAGGTAACTCTTTTTACTATCTTCAGCTTCTGTCATTTTTCTTTGGAGGTGAAATAATATGCACACCTCTCCCAGAAAAAGCAACCCTGAGGAACAGGTAATGAGGCTTTTCTAGATGACAATGTGAAAAAAAATCAAAGTAGTAACTTACACACACACACTCACACACACACGTGTGTGTGTGTGTGTGTGTGTGTGTGTGTGTGTGTGTGTGTGTAATAGACCAGCACAGAGTACAGAAAATTTGGTATCGTTTGGGATTTTAGAATGATAAATATGAAAGCAGAGGATATTATAATCAATAAATTCTCATGTGTTGAAATTTATTAGGTGGTGGATATGAAACCAAATGTATACTATGCTGCATTTATTATATAAGGTTGAACTTTGCTTTAATGTTATAACATAAATATAAGATTTAAAATTATTATCTGAAAGTCACCTTACAAGCACTATTTTGGTCATGAAAGCTGTTCTTATCAAGTAAAACCTTTCATTTTTAATGCTAGTGTAATATAGACATGTTCTCTCCAATAACAATATTACATCCAAAAATTTATGTATGTTAAAAATAAACCCTCAAATTCAGTGTATCATAATATGATTATTTGGATCTATACACCAGTCACCAATATTCATCATTTATATATTAAAGAAAAACGATTCTCCGTCTTCCCGCATGGCTCCTGGCCATTGAGGAAAGAAAGTAAATTTTCTTTATCTCCAAAGTACCATGCTCCTGAGCAGGTCTCACATGTATAAGTATTTAGGCAGTACAAATTGTACTCCAGCGTTTAAAAGTGGAGGTAGAAGGACGGTCAGAGGAAGGAGGGAGGGAAAACCAGACAGAATAGACAGAGGGAGGGAAAGAAAGAGAGAGTAAGAAAGGAAGGTGGGATGGATATGGAAAGAATTGAGGAAGAGAGAGAAAATGTGATCAGAATACATTGTATTAATTCCCAAAGAATTAATAACATAATACATAGACCAGTTAGTCTAGTGATTACCAAATTTAAAATAAATTCACAAATTAAAATTGTTGATAATGTCTATCCTTTGAAAATTATTGGAACTGAGCATTTACTTTAAAACAGAGTTATTTCTTCAAAAATTTAAGGCTTAATGATGGATAAGGTTATCTTATGCATGCAAGTACAAACTGTCATTGAGTATATATTCAGGAGTATATGAATATATCTTCAGTACAGAGGCTTACACAAAACTTAAAATACTTAAAATAGAACTACCATGTCAACACGTAGAAATGATTAGTAAAATGAGCCAGACTCACACAAACATATCATAATTTCCCTCTGATATATGGAATTCATAATATAAACTATAGAGCAATATCCATGATAAACATACAAGCAAAAATCTTCAATTAAATATTTGCAAAATACAGACACATAAAAATGATCATCTACAACAACCAAATTGGGTTTTACCAGAGATGCATGGTTTGTCCACCATATGTAATTCAATTAATTCAATAAATCATATAAGAAGAATTAGAAGATAAATCCGCATAGTCCTTCTCAAAATATAAAAAAATCGGCTGTGACAAAAATCCAACATAAATTTATAATAAAAGTCCTAAAGAAAATAGGACTGGAGGGGACATAATAAAGACTATATATGACAACCCAACTTACAGTGAATATCCTCTTACATGTAGAAAGACTCAAAGCAATACCATTAAAATCAGGAAAATACATTTATGTATATGTATACACACACACACACACACACACACACACACACACACACACACACACATATTCCTAATACACAAGTGCACCCTGGCCAGTTATATGCATGTTTTCAGGACTGAGTATTTGGTATTAGAAAACCGATGGTGAGTAGTGTGTTCTTCCCTTGGAAGACTATTTTTATGCAACAACCTTTACTTTTTAAAAAGATATGAATTTGAAAAAGAGGTGTATGGAAGAGTTTTGTGGGAGGAAAAGAAAGGTGAAAATGGTGTAATTACATTATAATCTCAAAAAAATCAAATAATAAATTTAAAAATCAGAAACAAAACAGGGATGTTCACTATTCCCCATTCTTTGTGATACAGTGCCTGAAGCATTAGAAGAGCAATAGGAAAAGAGATGGAAATTAAAGGATACAAATAGGAAAAGAAGTCAAATTATCCCTATTTACAGATGATATGATGTTATACATGAGAGGCCAAAATTCCACCAGAATACTTCTGCAAACTATCAACAAGTTGAATAACATGGCAGGATAAAACAAAAATCAGCAGCCTTTTGAAATATTAACAACAAACAGGCTGAAAAAGAGCTCATGCACACTCTCTCATTTACAATAGCCTGAAAAACCTCTAGGAATAAACCTAATCAAAGAGGTGAAAACTTCTACAAACACACACACACACACACACACACACACAGAGAGAGAGAGAGAGAGAGAGAGAGAGAGAGAGAGAGAGAGAGAGAGAGAGAGAGAGAGAGAGAGAGAGAGAGAATGAGGATTGGAGGAGAGATGGGGAGAGAGAAATGTACATACATACATTTTATGATAGTAGAAGGAGGAATATTTGGGAAGAGCAAAAATGTCTGAATGAGTGGTGCTGGGAATACAGAGAACTCAAGTGTGAATTACATGATGTATGTGTATGAAAATATAATTAAACCAAATATAACAGTATAATCAAATGCATAAAATAATAAAAAATCAATACATATCAAATAGAAATTTCTACAGAATGATGATACAATTCAGGAAAAAGTAAACATGTGTTCTTTTATTTTGAATATCTAAATGTAAGAAATACTTATATGGTAGGATCTCTCAGCTTGGTATTTTGGACACAATGATTAACATGACTTTTTCCCTTTTGCTGATTACATGTCTTTTTAAGTTGTGTATGTATGTTTGTGTGCTTGTTGGCCTTGTTTGTAATGCTTTAAAAGTGCATCATTACTGTTGAGATTTTCTCCCACTAAGAAATGATATTACATCTACTCAGAAAGTTGGCATTATCTAGAAAATATAGTCACACACAGGATCTGGCAATTACCTAGACACCTATGTATCTCTCCAGTTTTCTGAAGTTCAATAGGGAAAGAGTATGAAATTTCTTTAAACAATAATAGAGCTTACACCAAAAGAAAAGTGTTCATCACTTTGACAACATTTTACTGTTCCTTAAGTTTTATGTGTGTGCGCATGTGTGTGCGCGTGCGTGTGTGTGTGTGTGTGTGTGTGTGTGTGTGTGTGTGTGTGTGTGTGTGTGTGTGTGTTGGTATGTATGTGTGCGGCATGTATATATACATGGTGATACATGCTGTGGAATGTCGTTCTGTACGTTGTGAATATATGTGGCTCCTATTGGATAATAAATAAAGCTGCATTGGCCTATGGCAGGGCAGGATGGAAGCAGGTGGGAAAATCCAAAAGAGACAGTAAGGGAAGAAAGGTAGAGGGGGAGATGCCAGTTTATAGTGCAAGAAGAAACATGCAATGGCACATAGGTAAAGCCACAAAACTTGTGGCAATACATAGATTAATAAAAGTGAGTTGAGTTAAGTTACAAAAGATAGCTAGCAAGAAGCTTGAGCCATAGGCCATAATTAATTAGTATTAAGCCTCTGAAGAATTATTTTATAAGTGGCTGTAGGACCATGGGAAGGAGAGATCTGTCCAGACCTTGGGGCTGAGCAGAACTGGAGAACCTACAGGTACATGCATATATGTGTAGTCCATTGGGACTCCTTCTTCAATTGCTTTCCATATCTTGTTTAGAACCTGAAGCTCATAGATTGGACTAAACAGGCTAGCCAAGGAGTCTGCATGGCTGGGGTTTCAGGTGTGTGCAACTGTGACAGGCTTTGTACCTGAGCGCCATGTATCTGAACTGAGTGCTTTGTATCATGTGCTTGTGCACTAGGCCTTTTATTTATGGTGCCATGGCCCCAGCTGCTGTACTTGCATTTCTTTTCCTATATTCTAAAGACCAGTGGATGATTTACAAAACTAACATCATGACTTTTAGTGATTTGCTGAGAGACAAAACTGCCCCTGTGATTCCTGTGATTTGCTGGTTGCAGTGCCATAAACCATGCTATAGCAAGTGTTTCCAAGTTACTTGATATGCTGGCTCTTTTTGGTTGTCAACTTGACTATATCTGGAATAAACTATAATCCAGAAATGGAGGGTACACTTGAATCCAAACTTTGAGATAAGAAAACACCATGTCGTGTTTTTGATCCAGACCTTGAGGCCACACACGTTTAATCCAGGCCTGGAGGCTGGAAGATACACTTTTAATCTGGGCCACACCTTCTGCTGGAAGAACAATAGAAGAAAGAAGGGGGTTCACCTTCACCTGCTTGCCTTGCCTTATCAATATGTCTATTCTTTCACTAGCTTTTGAGCCTACTTTTTCAGGATTCCTGAATATACAGAAGGCCAGCTGAGACACCTATCCTCATGGCATTGAGCAACTACTGGATTACTGGACTTTTTATTCACAGCTAGCATTGTTAGGTTACAACCTGTAAGCCATTCTAATAAATTCTCATATATAGGAGAGAAAGAGAGGGAGAGATTGAGAGAGATTCATTCTATAAATTCTGTGACTCTAGAGAACCCTGATTGATAGGCTTAGAAAATGTGTAGATTTAGTATCTAAAAATTTATATTCCACATGTGTCCTATCTCACTAGGAATTTGCAGATCTTGGAGGTTTCTTCATGAAGGACAGTAGGGGATATTGACAAAAGTATCATTTCCTATAATACTTAACTAACAGGATTATCACAAATCATAAAGAAATAAAAACATACATACATACATCACCTACAAGTGTTGACAGGTGTAAACTGTGATTTGTTTCACTGTTAGTGTCAGAAACAGCACTGTTTCAGAGAGAGGGGTTGATGTTTGACCCCCTTTGACACAGTCTGCACATTTCCATCTCTGTATATCTTTGTGTCTCTTTTTACTTGGTGGTATTTCCCTCAGTATTAGCATCTGTCTATTCTAACCCTGAGCTCATTCTACCTAGAGTTCCAATTTTGCTTATGCAGAATAACATACCTTGTACAATATAAAGACTATTTGGGTCTTAAATTTGTGATTTAAGCTTCTGAGCCTTAGTTTGCTTGTATTTAATGTATAAAGACACAGTTCTATTGTTTCTATTACAAGGAATCAAATACCAGTATTTGGAAACCACTGGCATTCAAACACAGCAATGCCTTCTTGCTTTTTTCCCTTCACCTACATCAAGATTTTACTCTACCTACGATTTTATAAAACACTGACTTAAAACAAAACAGAGCTGTAGGCCAGTGCTTTCAGTTACCTTATGCATCTCTTTAATAAACAGAACATCCTGAAGGACAGACACTCTGCTGACAGATGGTTATAATCTTCAACAGCTTTAACCACTATGGACTGAATGTTTATTTACCCCACACAGCTCACTGTCATGAACCACTAACCTGTATGGGAGGTATTAGGATATGAGGACTTTGACAGGCATTATGCCACATGATGGATCCTTGTCCCTATAAATAGAGCTAGAACCAGACTTTTTCTGCTTTATAAGGGTATACTGAGAAGGTGTTATCTACACAGGGAGGGTTTTGGTGCAATCTTCTAATGGCAGCCTGGTCTTGGATTTCCAGACATCGCGATTATAAAAAAAAAAAAAAAAAAAAAAAAAAAAAAAAAATTTGTTAAGGTGTATAGTCTGTGATCTGTGATATTCTTATAGCAGACTAAGATGTGATAGTAACACTAAAAGGTAGAAAACGCTCAGCACCACAACTAGCTTATCTTGCTTAACTTCATTCTGCTTGATGAATTGTCTTCTGACTAAAATTAAGAACAACTTATCAACTCTGTTTCAGTAGTGGGCTTATGTTTTCCATGTTCCAGAAAAGACCATAGGGACTTTTAGGGGACACGAGACTTACATAAGTACCAGTATTAAGTAATGAACACAGCCTGACAGTCCTACTGAGGCCATTTCAGGAGTGTGTATATAAAAGGAGAGTGATAGCTAAAAGTGATAAGACCTACCATTGGAATGGGGTATAACTTGCAGAGGTAAACTGAGAAGCATTAGCCTTCATTCTGTGGCTTGGTATTCACCAATGTGATATTAATGGAATAATGGCATGCTTTTCTGCAGGAAAACCAATCAATAGGTTTACCCCCTTCTTAAAAGACACTTAACTTTAAACTATACATGAGGAGAAGAAGGCCTTTCTCATCAATGAAGCACTTACTGTCTGAAATAACAATGTCTATCTGCACCTATTTATCTGTGGCTGTACAATTCTTCTTAAATTCAAGGGCCAAAAGGATAAAGACAATTTTCCTGCTTTTTTTCTTAATAATTTATACCTATCAAGAGTTTGTGTTATTAGATAAAGCTTAAGAGCTGAAGACCATGTATAGAGTAAATTACTGCCTGTAAACAAAAGACCAAAAAATCTGTATTTCTTAGTACCATAAAATAGCTCTCATATAAAATAATTCTGCTAGATCATTTAGATCATTTTTTGCAGATAATTCCTAGTGACAAGAAACAGATCAAAGACAGAAAGAATTTCTTTCTGCACTCTCCCTAGAGATGCTTAAAGTGATTGTGCAGCACTCAAAACTGCTGGAAAAGATTAAAAAGCTGAAAGGCTCCATACAAAACTTGATTTCATTTAAAAACTCTGTGCTTTATTAATCTTGTTGTCTGTCATTATTTAAGTCAGGAACTACAGAGTAGAAGGGTGAGAAAGAGAGAGTAATGAAATGGAAGGGGCTTTTAAGTACTCTCTGTGGTCACCATAGAAACCTGAGACAGCCAATTAGATGCAGGTTTCCTCTATCCACAAATATATTATCTATTCTGTTTTACATTATGCCGACTTCTGAAATATCCCCACTGTGGTGGTCTGGATGAGAATGACCTCCATAGGCTCACATATATGAATGCTTGTTGGTGAAACTGTTTGGGAAGGATTAGGAGGCATGACCTTGGATTAGGTACTTCACTGGGGGCAGGCTGGAAGGTTTCAAAAGCCCACAAAATTCCCAGTTAGCTCCTTCCTTCTATCTTTTTCTATCTCTCTGTCTCTGTGTTTCTGTCTTCTCTCTCTCTCTCTCTCTCTCTCTCTCTCTCTCTCTCTCTCTCTTCTCTCTCTCTCTCTCTCTCTCTCTCTCTCTCTCTCTCTCTCTCTCTCTCCCTCTCTCTCTCTCTGGATTCACACCTCGAATACCAGGTGGCTGTTTTGAAATTCCCTCAGATTTCTACTGTTCTACACAGACTTGGTAAGTCAATTAAAATATCTATTTAAAAGAGATTTTTTTTCCACATTAAAAAATGGGCTTTATGCGTACATTGGAAGAAAATTGGGCTTTGTTTGAAATTTTAGGCACTCTGACAATGAAACAACTATATGAGAAGATTAATATTGATCGAATTATTCAGTTTATTACTTTTCTTATCCTCATTTTAATATTTAAAAAGATAGTCAATTTAAGTGCAAGGATAACAGTCTTAGAAAAACCTGTTAACCCTGTAAAAATGAATTACAGAGAAATTCAAATTTAGACAGAAGAAATTAACAGTGAAGTTGTTTCAAAAGAAAGCCTGTTTTCACACAATCACCCTTAATTTATCCAGTAGCCATACAGCAGCTACCTGGTGAAGAGAATGAACAAAATACTTGGATTCCAATTGAAATATTAGACTTATGAAGATTTAAGGAGGCAATAGCATTTTATGGCATGCATTTCCCATATGTAAAGCAAATGTTAAACACCTGGTCAACTTGTAATAGGATTCTACCAAAGGACTGGCAGGATTTGGCACAGGAAGTTCTGAAACACAGACAAAATCTCCAGTGGAAAATGTGATTGAATAATGAGGCTAAAAATATAGAAAAACAATGGAGGGATAAAGGAATACAAGTCTGCCAGGATCAGCTTATTGGAGAAGGCCAATATACTCAGTACAAACACAATGTTTATATGATGTCCAAACCCTAATTCTATGTCAAACGGCAGCCTTGAATGCATAGGCCAAAGTTGAGGAACCAGGAAAAAAAATGAGTCATTTATAAGGGTTGTACAGGGCCCAAATTAATCTTTCACAGATTTCTTACAAAGATTGACTTCAGCCGTAAAGAGAATGGTCCTGGAGTCAGAGGCTAGTGAGATAATAATTGAATCTTTGGCCTTTGGGAACACAAATGCAGCATACAAAAGAATAATCAGGCATTAAAGGCAAGATCTGCACCTTTGGAAGTTTGGATTAGAGACTTGGTTAATGTTGAGGCTTATGACCATGATGATATGTGGGTAGGAGAAGCAATTTCAAAAGGTTTGAGGAATGTTAGATGTTTTGGATGTGGAAAGCAAGGACATTTGAAAAGGGACTGTAAACAGGTCATTCCTAGAAACAATGTTTCTTCAAGGAACAATGGCAACAGCATGCCCCTTCTTTCTGGAGTATGCAGAAGGTGTGGTAAGGGAAAACACTGGACCAAGGAATGTAGATCAACAAAGGACAGACAGGGTAATCCTTTGCCTCCGTCTTTGGGAAACTCCCAGAGGGGCCTCATGCAGGCCCCCATAGCAAATCCAGTTCAAACCTTTCCTGCAGCCATAGAAGAAACCCCTGCTCAGAGCAATAAAATAACCAAATGCCTATTGGAATAAATCATGCTGGTCAGGATGATGAAACAGAGAGAATAGAAATTTCAGGAGAAAACATAAAGAAATTTTTTTTTGGCAAACTTCTATTAATGAACAAAGACCAAAATTAACAATAAAAATAAATGGTGTTTCATTGTCTGGTCTGGTAGACACAGGTGTGGACATTACCATTGCACAAGAATTTTGCCATCCAACTTGGGCTCTTCAGGAGGTAAACGTTCAATTGTGAGAAATTGGGACTTTATCTCGAGTGAAACAGAGTGCAAGATGGCTTAAATGTATAGGTCCAGAAAAACAGAAAGGAAAATTAAAAACATATATGGCTAACATAGCTATGAACCTGTGGTGTCAAGACTTGTTGCAACAATGGAATACTCAGATTAACATCCCTCCAATTTCAGAAACAAATCATAAACTAGTACATGTTTCTGAGAGAAATATTAGAAGATATTATTCTACTGAGTGGTCACCAGCCATCCATGTCATACAAGAACAGGGCACAACAATTGATAATCTTCCAAAAACAACAACAGCTCTACCTTTAAAATGGTCAACAGACAAGCCTGTATGGGTTCAGCAATGGCCTTTAACAACAGAGAAACTCCAGGTTTTAGAAGAGCTGGTAGAAGAACAGTTAAATGCTCAGCATATTGAAGAATCAACCAGCCCTTGGAATTCTCCTGTATTTGTTATTAAAAAGAAATCTCTTAAATGGAGGATGGTAACAGACCTTAGAGCAATTACCAAAGTAATTCAGCCAATGGGATCTCTACAATCTGGAATTCCTTTGCCTACTCTGTTACCAAAAGGATGGCCTCTCATAGTTATTGATTTAAAAGACTGTTTCTTTTCAATACCCTTACAAGAAAATAAAAGAAACAGAGGAAGATTTGCTTTCACAGTGCCTGCTTATAATAATTCTCAACCGGTTAAAAGATTTCAATGGAGGGTCCTCCCACAGAGAATGTTGAATAGCCCAACTCTGTGCCAATATTTTGTACAGCAGCCATTGGAATTAGTATGTAAAAAATTTCCTAAATCTATAATTTATCATTATATGGATGATATTTTATTAGTTGACTCAAATGCAGATACTTTAGAAAGAATGTTTGAAGAAGTAAAGAAAAATTTGCCTTGCTGGGGATTACAAATTGCTCCTGAAAAGGTACAAAGAGGATTATTAAGGTGCAAATTAGGAGAGATCAACTACAGACTCTTAATGACTTTCAAAGATTATGTGGAGACATTTCTCATCTAAGAACTATTGTTGAAGTAAAAAATGAACTGAATAACTTGTTCAAAACCTTAGAAAGTGACAAGGACTTAAATAGTCTAAGAGAATTATCACCTGAAGCTGACAAAGAATTGGCCTTGGTAGAAAAGAAAGTACATGAAGGGCACGTGGATCATATTGAACCAAAGCTGGACTGCATTTTGGTTATTTTATCTTCTAGACATTCTCCTACAGGAATATTAATGCAGAGGGAAGATATTATATTGGAATGGATATTTTTACCAAATAAAAAATTAAAAACTTATGTGGAAAAAATCTCTGACTTGATTTGGAAAAGAAAATTGAGACTTCGTCTATTAGCAGGAATAGACCCAGCAGAAATTGTCATACCTTTAACTAAGAAGGACACTGAAAAATTATGGATAGAAAGTGAACCTTGGCAAAAAGCCTGCAGTAATTTTTTTAGGAGAAATTAACAGCAAATATCCCAAAAGTGATAGAATTGATCTTATAAAGAGAGCTGATTGGGTCTTGCCTTAAATTTTGTGGAAAAAAAACCCATATATGGAGTTCGTACCTTTTATACAGATGGCAAAAAAAACAAGGAAAGGCAGGTTACAAATCAGAAAATTTAAGTAAAGTGGTTCAAAGTCCTTATAATTCAGTTCAAAAATCAGAATTGTATGCTATTCTGTTGGTATTAATGGATATTTCAGAACCTCTCAATGTAGTAACTGACTCTCAGCATGATGAAAGCGTAGTATTACATATTGAGAACTCAGAATTTATCCCTGATGCTTCAGAATTAACTTCACTATTCATTCAATTACAAGATACAATCAGGAAAAGGAGTCATCCTTTATATATAACTCACATCCAATCTCATACTGGTCTGCCAGGCCCTCTAGCACAAGGCAATGATGAGATTGATAAATTATTGATAGGAAATGTGCTGGAGGCCTTAGAATTTCATAAGAAACATCATGTCAATAGTAAAGGTTTAAAAAAGGATTTTTCCATAACCTGGCAACAAGCCAAATAAATAGTAAAAAATGTCCTACTTGTTCCTTGTACAATCAAACACCATCACCAGCAGGATGTAACCCAAAGGGTACTCAGAGGAATGAAATCTGGCAGATGGATGTATTTCACTTTGCAGAATTTGGAAAATTGAAATATGTACACCACACTATCGATACTTATTCAGGATTTCAATGGGCAACTGCTTTGAGTTCTGAAAAAGCTGATTCTGTAATCACTCATTTGATAGAAGTTATGGCCATCATGGGTATACCTGCACAAATCAAAACTGACAATGCTCCATCATATGTCTCTGTTAAAATGAAACAGTCTTTTGCTTATTATAATATAAACCATATTACAGGTATACCACATAATCCTACAGGTCAAGCAGTTATAGAAAGTTCAAACAGAACTCTAAAGGATATGCTAAATAAACAGAAAGGGGTAAGAAAAATCCCCAGAAATAGACTACACAATGCTCTATTAACTTTGAATTTTCTCAATGGCAATGAGAAAGGAACAACAGCTGCAGAGAGACATTGGATAATAGAAAAAAACTACAGAATTAAATCAGCCTATATACTTTAAGGATGTCCTAACCTCAGAAAAAAAACTACAGAATTAAATCAGCCTATATACTTTAAGGATGTCCTAACCTCAGAATGGAAACCAAGATATGTGTTACATTGGGGACGAGGTTTTGCTTTTATTTCTACAGGAGAAGATAAGCTGTGGATACCATCAAAATTGATAAAGGTTCGATTTGAACAAGAGAGACATCTTAATTAGAGGAGGTGATAGTTCATCAACCAGAATGAACATCCAATTTAAACTAACTTGTAACACATGCCTTTTCATTTAATCAGATAATAACTTGCCAAAAAGGAACATCCCCAAAAAACCTTGGGGAAAGGTTTTTGTTTTTGTCTTTTAGGAGAATGAAGGTTAAGGAATTTGAAGAACACTGAACAAATGAGACAACTGAAGAAAAGGGACAAATCAACTATCCCAAGAAACAGAGTGAAATGGCATATGGTTATATCATCTAAAAAATTTTATGTTTTCCTAAATGTTTGTTTCTGCTTTTCTTTAAAGATTTAACACTATTGGTCTTCTAATAGTCCCAGTTCAATTAAAATTTAAAGTTGACTTTGGAGTTGGAGAATGGCTCTCTCCTTCTTTAAACTCAAGCATGTTGTTAAAAGGAAAATGCAAACTCCCTGTATCATGCCAGAATTAAAGAGCCATCTTCTGCTATGGGACAGGAGAAATGCCAAATTAATTAAGGGACTAGTCTATTACTAATCTCACCTCTTTGATTCTATTCTGATTCTTTAAACTTTTCTTAAAGTATGAATTTTATCAAAATTTACAAGATTAATACATATATATAAACATTTTAAACTTTGTTAAGATATGAATGGTCATATAGAGTACTAACTAATTCTAAAAAGAAAAAAGGCTTCAATTAGCTGCATATATATGTCTTTGTGTTTGAGTCTCTTATCAGTTTTCTGTAGGAATTCATTGCCAGGCCTAACATCAACGGAAGTCTCCAGGAAGAAGATGGGGCCCCACAACAAATACAATTCCACATGGACAATAATAACATCACTAAGCTAACAAACATCATCTACAGATCAACTTTGAACTACAAAGTGCTCAGAGCAACTTTGAGAGAGCTAGTTGAGATGATCCAGTCTCAAAGATTACTTGAATAAGGATTTGAGATAAACCCTGAACTTTGGCATTATACACAGACTGGATAACAAAGGATATAGTTACCTTTCCTAGAATTTGACAATTAACCTAAAATTTTTCTTTTCAGGATAAAGATACCTTTACCCGTACCCAGCAGGAAGCAATTTCAAGAATACGACACCCACATTACCAAAGAGGTGGTGTGGAGCAGGTGGTTTTTTGGTCTTTTAATGGGTTTTGGGTCTGGGATAATTTTCATTGATTAGGGGTGTTGGTTACAATTTGTTGTCAAGGGTCAGGAAAAGGGCTAAGCAAAAGAGATTAGATTTAAGATTCTTGTTTAAAAAAAGAAAGAAAACAAAAGAAAAATGTAAATACTTTACATTGGATTGGATTGTTTTATATTTTATACAAATTATATATATTGAAATTGATATTGTTGGAAAATGCTATATGTATATTTCTAATTGTACTTATACCATTCATTTAACAATGTAATGCAATTTTCTGATCCTTGAATGTTGTTATTACCAACTATTAGGATATAAAGAAATGAAAGTTAGTTGTTAGACATTACAATAGAACTTGTAGTCATATTAGGTATTTTTTCAAGATTGAGCAGATATATTTTAGATAGACAGGTCATCTTCAAATCCTTCAGAGATCTACAGAATATGGCACTTAAAATGTTTTAATAACTTAGAAATTTTTCTTTTTTGTCATGACTATGAGACATGTTGGCTCCTGGCAGTACCAATCTAATTCAGAGAAAATATGGGCATTGAAGAAACTCCATAGGGAGTTAACTTTCATTGTGGCAAAAGTTAGCCACTGGACAACAAAGTATCCTCGAATAAACTGCTGACAAACAGGACAGACAGGACATTAAACAAAGGACTACTGATTCTTGCCAAAACAAGTGTGGTTATGGCTTTATCAAAAGGCATCTTCTGAGGCCAGGACAATATGGCACCATCCTTGAAGCGGCCTTTGCAATCCAGAAAAGAAAAGGTACAGTGCTCTTTTCTTCGAAGGCAACTTAACAGGCATTGGGCCAATGGCTTCTGATGTGCAATGGGACAGCAGCTGAAACAGTTATTCTTGAAGAGTAATTAAGCTCAAGCCTCTCAATAGTAGAATGGCATTTAATAGAGGGATGTGGAGAAGAACGGGATGCTGAGATGAAGATGAAGCCACATACACACATAGTCAAGAAGAATGGACAGCTGAATTTAAAAAAATCAACAATTTCCAGAATTTAAAATCCTGAATCATGACATGACACTAGTGGAATTCAGGTGTTTCTGGTACATGGACTGCTCTCACCCAATGTGAGGTTGAACTGTTGACCTTGTGTACATCCTACTTCACAAATGAGTCTGTCAGATACGCTAAGCCTATAGGCTGAAGATGATGCCCCAACACTGCGGAGAAACCTCAGATGACTGTCCAAGCAGCTAGCTGTTTCTGTCAACTCACAATTTTATGGAAGTTGCTTGCATGTACTTCCGGTTCTTATTTTTGTTAGCCAATATTATTTCCTTCTCGGGTCTCTGGGGGAGTTGAAGATTAGTTAGTTATAGTTGAAGATTAATTAGGATAGAAACTGAATTAGATACAATAGGATAAATAATGGAATTATTTTCTCTGAATTTGTCAAATACAATTGAACTAGGCATTGTTTAGGTATTTATTACTTGTATATATTGTATATAGTTATTGTACTTTTGTATATAGTTTTTCTTATGTTAGTTATAAGCTTTTTCCTCTTTTCTTCTTATTAAAACAGAAAAGGGGAAATACGGTGATATTTTATTTGTATTAAAATATTATTTGTATGTTAATAAATAAAGTTGCCCAGGGGTCAGAGCTATTAGCAAGACATAGGAAAGCAGGGCAGTGGTGGCATACGCTTGTAATCCCAGCACTTGGTAGGCAGAGCTAGGAAAGTCTCTGTGTGTTCAGGGATACAGCCAGTATTGGATACATATGCTTTTAATCTCAATACCAATCATAGAAAACCTGGAGGTCTATACAGACAGGCCGTGATGAAGTGGTCATGTGGTTGGGTTTAAAACCAAAGAGAAGGCAGAACAGAAACTCTATATAAAGACTTTAACACAGGAAGTAGCTCTGGTTCGGAGAGGTAGGACCACCACAGGAAGAAGGGTAAGGTTTTAGCTCTTAACTCAGGCCTCTTGGCTTTCTTCTTTGCATTGGTTCTGTGTTTCTTATTTAATAAGATGGTTGGTTACATCTACAAAAAGTATTGAAGTCCAGCAATCAAAACCCCCCTTTGACTCATCTTGCTAACATACCCAATTAAAATTAAACACCTCACCATAACACAGGGTGTTTTGTACCTTTTGTACCTTTATAAACTGTCATTTTCCTATGTGCCACATCGGTCTCCTCTCTATCCAGAGGCAGAATGTTCCTGCCTTCTTTCCCTTTTTCTCTTCCCCTTTTCTCTATTCCTCTATCTCCTGTCTTTGTCTCTTCTCCTTGATTTCTGTCCCTTTGAGGCAAATAAGTCTCCTTTGAGCTGAGAACTTGGTCTTAGGCTGTCTTGAGCTGACTTTGAGGTTCCCTACAGTGGCTTTGAATGCTTTTGTAAGAACTTCAGTCAACAATGTGAAAGAGAAAGAAGCAAGCAAAAGTCATCCTTATTAATAGATGCAGATATCTAGGCACTAAACCAGGCTCTAAACACATGTCACCTACAAAAATTTTGAGAAACACCAGATTCGGTTCCTCTCTGATTCAGCCACTTGGTTAGAGTGGGCTGTCATTGCACTTGCTGGGTCAGGTTACTATAGAGGCCAATTTAAGGCACAAGGCTGTGTTGAAATGGTTCTGCTCCATGCTGGAAGAGGCTCAGCCTTTCTAAATGTCAATGCTGTATTTGACTTAGGTTGCCATTCCTTCTCTTTAGGCTGTGAATTCTGTAGTACATTCATTTAAATTTCATTTGTTTTATATTTGTGCCTTTTAAAGATTTATTTTATTACTCATTTATGAATATGTGTGTAGGGTGTGGGTGTATATGTACATGTGAGCTCTGATTTTAATCACACTCTGTCCACTAAGTGCTTCTTGTATGCTGAATAGCAATTTTCTTCAAGATTAATTCTCCATTTCAGAGGAAAATTCATTAAGATTCAGATTGTTCCAAGAGGAGGCAACATATCTGGTCACTGTACACTCTACAAAGAGCTCAACAACTTTCCAGGACTTCCTTAAGCTTAGGAGGTAAAAACCTCAAAGGCTTCAGGAAGTTCCTGAGCAGTAAGGAATTCCCAGAGACACTCTCAGAGTTAGCTGAGCTTCCTGAAAGAGGCTCAGACCCACTAACCAACCTAGGAAACTCACCTTGCAGCCTGATGGGCAGTCTTCTGGCTGCCAGCATAGGCCAGACTCCCTGTTTTCCTGAGCTGTCAACCATGTGGGGGTGGAGCTTTGGATATGCAGGTGCCACTGAGTTTTTTCTAATAAACCCTTTACTCATATTTCTGTAAGAAACCCCAGTAAAACTCATTGGTTCATAAAAACAAAACAAAACAAGTGTTAGTCATTGGTAAAAGAAGACCAGGGAGCTTCAAATCACAGTTCCATTCACACATCCTGTAGAAACCATGGATAATGCAAAGACACAAAAGAAATGCAATGACAATAAAGAAGTAAGGCAGGTTTTTGTTTTGTTTTGTTTTTCGTTGCAGGTGATGAGATTGTTTTTTTAATTCCAAAGCAAGAGAATAACTTTTGGGGATGAATATACAATTATGGAAAAGATGGAGGAAAACATGGCTATTCATTTTTGCTCATGCATTCATCTAGCTTTTGTGTCTTAAAACAGGGTCTCACTATGCAGCTCAGGTTGGTCTTGGTTTCATGGCAATCCTTCAACCACAGACTTCAAATTCTAAGATTACAATCATTAACCCAGCACTTGGCTACAACAAATGCTTAGTAAACAAGCAATCACTTTCTCATACAGTATCAATAAACAAATAGCATTTGAAATTAAAAATACAATAGCAGTTACATCAGCATCTTTCATAATGAATTTTTTAAACATAAGCCAAGTGAAACATGTTCACAGCCTATAACAGAAAATACTACTGAGTGAAATCAAATGATGAAACGTATGTACACAATTGGGATTTTTGATGAGTTTTTTCTTAAAATGGAAAAATTTATTATATTCATGGATTAAGACTTCTCAGTGATAGCTGGGCGGTGGTGGCGCACGCCTTTAATCCCAGCACTAGGGAGGCAGAGGCCAGCACAGATTTAATGTAACTTGACTCAATATCTCAGAAACTTTTTATTGAGTATTAATAAATTGATTTTAAGGTAAAATTGAGAAGAGAAAATAATAATATAATATTGAAGGTTATCCTTAATCAAAGCAGTATGGAACTGATAAAAAAAACTTATTGATGGAGGGGAAGTGAACACTCCTTGAGGGGAGGAGGTGTAGGCTGACAGAGCAGGACATCTCCACTCCCATCCCACTTGCTCCCCTTGCCTCCTCATGCATGTGAATAGTAAAATGAACATCCAAGGGGATGCAGTTGTATACACACACACACACACACACACACACACACACACATACACAGAGATAACATCAATGCTACCATCAGTTTGTTTCAATAGTTATCAACTCAAATAATTGTATTTCAGTAAAAATAGTTCCTACCTATATTTTTCTATGCCCTGTTATTTTTCAAAATGAAAATTAGTCATACTGTTCTTTAAAAATATATTAAATTCAATTTTAATGCAAAGCTCATAGTTTTCAATAATATAAATAACATAATACTAATTAATAGATGTTAAGGTTTTAATCTTTTTATTATAATGTACATATGCTGTAATATTATAATAATCATATAAAACATTTTTTTTTTGGTTTTTCAAGACAGGGTTTCTCTGTGTAGCTTTGCGCCTTTCCTGGAGCTCACTTGGTAGCCCAGGCTGGCCTCGAACTCACAGAGATCCGCCTGGCTCTGCCTCCCGAGTGCTGGGATTAAAGGCGTGCGCCACCAACGCCTGGCATAAAACATTATTTTTACATGCCAAAAATAGTTGTTAACAGATCTATGATGCCATAAAATTTCTAAATTGCATAAAAAAGTGAAAGATAATATGGATATTGTGACAAATGTCAGAAAAAGACATTGGATTTTACAAATCAATGGAAGTACATAATGTTAGGAAACAGTGATTTGTGTGGAAACAATAGGTGGTATGAAGAAGAAATATTTGCAAGAAGAATTTTCTAAAATGCTGATATTTTATGCCTGTCTTAAGTAGCTTGGTTAGACATTTTAAGATATACCAGGAAACTTCTTATGACAAATTTACGCCTTCCCCTTAAGAAAAAGGGGCACAGTTTCTTTCCTTCAGAACAATATGATAGAATTAAGTCCTACATAGAGAATTTGCATGTTCCCTGACCCCTAGTTTTGAAATTCAATGTAAGAAGATAGTTTGTTTGCCTCTGAAATCATATGCCTAATTCTATTCTATGTATTAGGAATTCAATAAAATCTTCCTCTTAAAATATTAGAAACTGAGTTAGAGAAGATTAGGAAAGCATCATTAAAAGGAGACACTTGACTACATATTAAAGTGGAATATAACCTTTGATATTGTTCTTTAACAGACTGAGAGAAGGATGAAAAAGTAGGGTGGGGCTGTCAGAATCCCTTGGGGCCTGATTTGTGTGCAACTGCTCTGACCACACCTGTATTTGTGAATCAGAACTTCCAGAATTATGAGTGACAGTTGAAATTTGACAATTAACTGTCCAACTCATTATACTGGCCTCATTTATAGTAGACTTTGGCCTCTATCAGTTGCAATAAGGAAGGCACAGCCTTCTGTGCTTTTTGATTTTCCTCTTTTGTTGGTTCCAATTCAGCATTAGTCTGACTTGAGGCCCAAAGGAAGAGACCACTTCATTTATTTTCTTTCTCTATGCTGTGTTTCCTGGCCTGTCTGGAAATGTGAATGTTTCTACCCTTGGCTAGGAAAGTAGACTGGAACACATTTGAATTGTCATTGTCAACAAAAAGGACGGCTCTTACTACCTTTTTTGACATTTCATTTGGATATTGCAAAGATGTGGAGCTGATTTCCCTCTTTCTTTCTTCCTTTCTTTTGTTCTTCCTTTCTTTTGTTCTTCCTTTCTTTTGTTCTTTCTTTCCCTCCCTCCCTCCCTCCCTCCCTCCCTCCCTCCCTCCCTCCCTCCCTCCCTCCCTCCCTTCTTTCTTTCTTTCTTTCTTTCTTTCTTTCTTTCTTTCTTTCTTTCTTTCTTTCTTTCTCTATTTTCGAGACAGGGCTTGTCTGTGTAGCTTTTGGAGCCTGTCCTGGAACTAGCCTTGAACTCACAGAGATCTGCTTGCATTTGCCTCCTGAGTGCTGGGATTAAAAACACATGCTACCGCTGCCTGAGCAATGGAACTAATTTCAAATCTCTGAAATAAAGCACACATATTGTTAGGTGCAACACAGCAGACTACTAAACTAGGGACTAGTAAGCAATGGTATGTGCATATAGCTATTCATCTATTATGATGTATGTCTGTGCATCAAGAAATGTAAAGCTTGTCATATATTATGGAGAGAATAATTAATCTTTATGGTAGTGTCCCATTTCTGCCTTAACTCAAGGCATTACATATGAAATGGTAAGAATGGGTATTTAAAGAAGACTTGTTTATTTTCATAATGGAGATTTAAGATCATGCCTTTCTTCTGCATATTAATTATAGTTATATCTATCATTCCTATGTCTAAAAATGAGAGAGTAAAGTATTTGTTGTAAAAGTGGACCAAAAAAACCAAGATGGAAATGCTGTTTTGTTTCCTCTTGAGGAAATCATATCTGGCTAGCTTTGACAGGAAACTTTTTTGTAGAGAAATTACAGGGGCAGAATGCAATGTTCTGAGTATTTACTGCAGAGATGCACAGAACAAAAAAGATCCAAGAAGCAAGCAATGACATTGTTCTCAAGAAAATACATTTAACAGACCTACATTTTAGAACCTCTGGGATGGAGGACAGAGCTTCATATCTAAGGAACAGCTGACAACTTCGAAGTATTATTTCCATACATGAATTTTGTTGCCTTTGAGAACATGAAGGATGAGAATGAGTGTAAACAGCAAAGACTTCATCCAAAGCAAAGAAAAGGTGAGCAGGATGAAAAAAAGGTGTACACAACATCAAACACCACAGGGAAAAAGGCCTTGTCTTCAGGATTCAGACGTATAGCAGTGTATAATAAGGGGTAGATAGGCAAAGTCAATAAAAAAATGATATTTAAAGAGAAATATATTCATAAATCTTTGTAATTTATAACTGGTTTATTGTTTGTATTGGGATTAGGGAGATCATGTTGTGATCATTAAAGAGAGTACAACATCAAAACAAAGAGTGAGGAATGGAAGAAAAGGTTTAAAGAGGGATGATAGAGAGGTATAACTAAACTAAAGACTGCAAATCCCATATAGAAATCTACTGGGCCCACAAAATCTTCCTAGTGAGATCTGAGAATGATTTACACAGCATCTCTATAAAAGGTACAAACTCCAGATATGAGTTTTTCCCGTACAATTTGAGGCAAGATTCAATCAGCTCTCTTTATAAGATCAATTCTATTGCTTTTGGGATATTTGCTGTTAATTTCTCCAAAATAAAATTACTGCAGGCTTTTTGCCAAGGTTCACTTTCTATCCATAATTTTTCAATGTCCTCCTTAGTTAAAGGTATGACCATTTCTGCTGGGTCCATTCCTGCTAATTGACAAAGTCTCAATTTTCCTTTCCAAATCAAGTCAGAGGTTTTTTCCACATAAGTTTTTAATTTTTTATTTGGTTTATTTGGTAAAAATATCCATTCCAATATAATATCTTCCGTCTGCATTAATATTCCTGTAGGAGAATGTCTAGAAGGTAAAATAACCAAAATGCAATCCAGCTTTGCTTCAATATGATCCACTTGCCCTTCATGTATTTTCTTTTCTACCAAGGCCAATTCTTTGTCAGCTTTAGGTAATAATTCTTTTGGACTATTTAAGTCCTTGTCACCTTCTAAGGTTTTGAACAAGTTATTCAGTTCATCATTTTTTACCCCAACAACAGTTCATACATAAGAAATGTCCACAAATAATCTTTGAAAGTCATTAAGAGTCTGTAGTTGATCTCTCCTAATTTGCACCTTTTGGGGTCTAATTTTTTGTAGCTCTATTTTATATGCTAAATAATTAATAGAATCTCCTCTTTGTACCTTTTCAGGAGCAATTTGTAATCCCCAGCAAGGCAAATTTTTCTTTACTTCTTCAAACATTCTTTCTAAAGTATCTGCATTTGAGTCAACTAATAAAATATCATCCATATAATGATAAATTATAGATTTAGGAAATTTTTTACATACTAATTCCAATGGCTGCTGTACAAAATATTGGCACAGAGTTGGGCTATTCAACATTCTCTGTGGGAGGACCCTCCATTGAAATCTTTTAACCGGTTGAGAATTATTATAAGCAGGCACTGTGAAAGCAAATCTTCCTCTGTTTCTTTTATTTTCTTGTAAGGGTATTGAAAAGAAACAGTCTTTTAAATCAATAACTATGAGGGGCCATCCTTTTGGTAACAGAGTAGGCAAAGGAATTCCAGATTGTAGAGATCCCATTGGCTGAATTACTTTGGTAATTGCTCTAAGGTCTGTTACCATCCTCCATTTAAGAGATTTCTTTTTAATAACAAATACAGGAGAATTCCAAGGGCTGGTTGATTCTTCAATATGCTGAGCATTTAACTGTTCTTCTACCAGCTCTTCTAAAACCTGGAGTTTCTCTGTTGTTAAAGGCCATTGCTGAACCCATACAGGCTTGTCTGTTGACCATTTTAAAGGTAGAGCTGTTGTTGTTTTTGGAAGATTATCAGTTGTTGTGCCCTGTTCTTGTATGACATGGATGGCTGGTGACCATTCATTAGATTAATATCTTCTAATATTTCTCTCAGAAACATGTGCTGGTTTATGATTTGTTTCTGAAATTGGAGGGATGTTAATCTGAATATTCCATTGTTGCAACAAGTCTTGACACCACAGGTTCATCGCTATGTTAGCCACATATGGTTTTAATTTCCCTCTTTGTCCTTCTGGACCTATACATTCGAGCCATCTTGCACTCTGTTTCACTTGAGATAATGTACCAATTCCTAACATTTGAACGTTTACCTCCTGAAGAGCCCAAGTTGGATGTCAAAATTCTGGTACAATTATGGTAATGTCCATACCTGTGTCCACCAGACCAACCAACAAAACACTATTTATTTTTATTGTTAATTTTGGTCTTTGTTCATTAATAGAAGTTTGCCAAATATTTTTCTTTATGTTTTCTCCTGAATTTTCTATTCTCTCTGTTTCATCATCGTGACCAGCATGATTTATTCCAATAGGCATTTGGTTATTTCATTGCTCTGAGCAGGGGTTTCTTCTATGACTGCAGGAAAGTTTTGAACTGGGTTTGCTATGGGGGCTTGTATGAGACCCCTCTGGGAGTTTCCCAAACACTGAGGCAAAGGATTACCTTTCCTGACCCTTATTGATCTACATTCCTTGGTCCAGTGTTTTCCCTTACCACACCTTCTGCATACTCCAGAAGGAAGGGGCATTCTGTTGCCATTGTTCCTTGAAGAAACATTGTTTCTAGGATTGACCTGTTTATAGTCCCTTTTCAAATGTCCTTGCTTTCCACATCCAAAATGTCTAACATTCTTCAAACCTTTTGAAATTGCTTCTCCTACCCACATATCATCATGGTCATAAGCCTCAACATTCACCATGTCTCTAATCCAATCTTCCAAAGGTGCAGATCTTGCCTTTAATGACCTGATTATTCTTTTGCATGCTGCATTTGCATTCTCGAAGGCCAAAGATTCAATTATTATCTGACTAGCTTCTGAATCCCGGACCATTTTCTTTACTGCTGAAACCAGTCTTTGTGAAAAATCTGTGAAAGATTATTTTGGGCCTTGTTTAGCCTTTGTAAGTGATTCATTTTTTTTCCTGGTTCCTCAACTCTGTCCCATGCATTCAAGGCTGCTGTTCAACATTGAATTAGGGTTTGGTACATTTGTACTGAAGTATATTGGCCTTCTCCAAAAAGCTGATCCCGGCAGACTTGTATTTCTTTATCCCTCCATTGTTTTTCTATGTTTTTAGCCTCTTCCTTGAACCACTGTTGCCACTGGAGCCTTTTACTGGGTTCCAGAGCAGCCTGTGCCAGCTCCCACCAGTCCTGTGATATAATCCTATTATATGTTGACCAAGAGTTTAACATTTGCTTTACATATGGGGAATGCATGCCATGAGATACTATTGCTTCCTTAAACCTTTGTAAATCTAACATTTCAATTGGAGCCCAAATATTTGTGTAGTTATTTGATTAGGCAACTCCTGTACAGTTACCAGATTAATTAAGGGTAATTATGTGAAAACAGGCTTTCTTTCTGTAACCTTATGATCCAATCTTGAAACAACTTCACTGTTAATTTCTTCTGCCTGAATTTGAATTTCTCTATAATTCATTTTTACAAGTTTAACAGGTTTTTCTAAAACTGTTATCCTGGCACTTAAATTGACTATCTTTTTAAATAGTAAAATGAGGAAAAGAAAAGTAATAAACTGCATAATTAGATCAACATTAATCTTTTCATATAGTTTTTCCATTGTCAGAGTGCCTAAAATTTCAAACAAAGCCCAATTTACTTCCAATGTACACATGAAACCCATTTTTTTTTAAATGTGGAAAAAAATTCTCTTTTAAATAGTTTCCTTTAAAATATCTGATATGTTAATTGATTTACCACGTTTTCATAGAACAGTAGAAATCCAAGGGAATTTCAAAACAGCCACCTAGTGCCCGAGGTGTGAATCCAGAGAGAGAGAGAGAGAGAGAGAGAGAGAGAGAGAGAGAGAGAGAGAGAGGAAGAAAGCATAGCCACATGTTCTGGCTAAAAGCTTGAATCCAGCTACGTGTTCCCGCTTGAGCTGAGTCAAGTCTGGGCTCCGGCTTCCTTAAGCTAAGACCACATGCATTGGCTTTACAGGTAGGGGCCCTGTTCAGCAGGGCAGGCCTGAGTTGTTTGTAGCACTGGCTTTAAGAAAGTAGCTCCAGCTGCAGCTAACTGCTTGTGGCTACAGTCAGTTCAGCCTGAGACCAAGCCGACCTGGGCCGGAGCTAGGGAGTCGGCTCCCTAGGCAGGAAACCAGACCTGTTGCCAAGCCAAGTCAAGTGGTTTTTAATGGATTCTTGTCACAGTGGGCACCAAATGTAGAAGTAACCATCTTATTAAATAAGAAACATGAAGCCAATGTAAAGATAAAAGCCCAAGAGGTCAGAGCTAAGAGCCTTACCCTTCCTGCTTCAGTGATCCTCTTCAGCCAATAGAGTCCTATTTCCTGTGTGTTTGTCTTTATATAGACTTTCTGTTCTGCCTTCTCATTGGTTGTAAACCCAACCACATGACTGCCTCGTCACTGCCTGTCTGTACAGACCTCCAGGTCTTCTATGATTGGTATTGAAATTAAAGGCTTGTGTCTCCAATGCTGGCTGTACCCTGACCACACAGATATCTACCTAGCTCTGCCTACCAAGTGCTGGGATTAAAGGCATGAACCACGAATGCCCAGCTCCACTATGGCTTGCTATTAGCTCTGACCCCCAGGCAACTTTACTTATTAACATACAAATAAAATCACATATCAGTACAAATAAAATATCACCATAGCAGGAAGCTGTTGTTACTAGTCTTTGCACACATTGGTTACTCAGTCAGTCTCCCAAGAGAATCACCACTTTTGAGCTTGACCCAAATGAGGAAACAGTGTTTTCAATTTCACATGGGTGCAAGGCCTTGGAATCCTTAGCATGGACATGCCCATGTTAAGAATACACATACAATCAAACAAGTCTATAGTGATATTTTATTTGTACTGAAATGTGATTTGTATGTTAATAAATAAAGTTGCCCCGGGGTCAGAGCTATTAACAAACCATAGCAAAAGCTGAGCGGCGTTGGTGCACACCTTTAATCCCAGCACTTGGTAGGCAGAGCTAGGTAGATCTGTATGTGTTCAAGGATACAGCCAGCATTGGAGACACATGCCTTTAATCTCAATACCAAACATAGAAGACCTGGAGGTCTGTACAGACAGGCAGTGACTAAGATGTCATGTGGGTTGGGTTTAAAAACCAATGAGAAGGCAGAACAGAAACTCTATAAAAAAAGACAGACACAGGAAGTAGCTCTTTTCGGAGAGGTACAGCAACAGTGATGGGTAAGGTTTTTAGCTCTTAGCTATTGATCTGACCTCTTGGCTTTCATCTTTGTATTGGCTTTGTGGTTCTTATTTAATAAGATGGTTACATCTATACAAGTCTTCACTCACTAAGTGGTTCCTCTGTTCCTTCATAAGATTTAAAAGGAAAAATGCAATACACATATGCTTTCCCTAGCTACATTGCAGGGAGTTAACTATATAATTGTGCAAATTATTTTCATAGTTTGAGGATTTTCATGGGTCATATGATAATGCAGATAGCCCCGATACCTGCTGAAATGAAGTGTCCTTCCTTCCTTTTATCTAAGTTCTTGGTTCGTTCTGCTTCTATTCTTCCTTTTATTTCTTCAAACCAGATAAATATGTGATTATAGGCCTTGAACCTATAGATCCCTCTCAAGTATGACTCACAGCCTTAACAACTCTACTTGGTATTCTGTATAACCAACACTACCAACTCCAGCAGATTTCCCATCATATTGTCAGCTTGACCAATTTTGTTACAACTCAATTCAACTTCCTTTCTTGACAGGAAATTCCTGAAAGCTATACTTTATTAACCACATTCATTTTAAAGGAGAGAAATTTGAGTAAAAAAATCAAACAATTTTGTAAGATAAATTACATTTCAGAATGAACTCAACTCTTCATGATCTGTAGTTAGCTACAACACCTCTGAGGCTAAGATTCAAGAAACATTTTAAAATTCAGTGTTGAGATTCAAAAATAAATTAAAAAGTGACCTTTTTACTATAAGTAGCTATTTAGTAATGGATCCAGATGTGCAATCTAGATAGAAGTAGAGAGCCTACAGGTATGCAGAAAATGATGTGGATATGCAGTTAAAACTAGGCTTTTTTATCATATAAGAGAGCAAAGTCGTAAACATTGAGGTTGATGTGTTAGAGGAAGGATTTTTTTTAGCATGTTCTGCTTCCATTTTTTGTTGGCAAGTTCATTTACTGTCTCCCTGATCCTGCTTCCTTCCTTCATATGAGAAGCAGCTTCTTCTAGCTCCCAATACTGAAGGTCAGTGGAGTTCCAGGAATCCTCCAGACCTTTGACCCAAATTGAGTGCCAAGACAGCCAGTCTTATGTACTGAACAACTAAATGTATATTATACCTCTCTAGTGTAAAACATTTTCTTAGTTAGGGTTTTTATTGCTGTGAAGAGACACCATGACCACGTCAACTCTTATAAAGAAAGCATTTAATTGGTGTGCCTCACTTACAGTTTCAGAGGTTCAGTCCATGATCATCACAATGGAGAATATGGAAGCATACAGGCAGACATGGTGCTGAAGCTGAGAGTGCTACATATTTCAGGCAACAGGAAGTCAACTGCCTGTTACACTCAGGGTTGAGCAAAAGAGACCTCAATGTCTGCCTCCACAGTGAAACACTTCCTCTGATAAGGCTGCACCTCGAAATAGTGCCACTCCCTTTGGGGGCCATTTTCTTTTAAACCAGCAGACAGCCATTGTTGAATTTTTTCCACCTTATCATATGAGCCAATCTAATAAATCCATTTGCAATATATATTGATCTCATTAATTTCACTCCTCTAGAGAACTCTAAGACAACATTCCTGCCAGATCAAAATTTTCAGTATCATTTCTTCTGAAAACTTCATGTTTCAGGAGGATTTAGTTCCTCCCTTAACACACAGAAAGTCTTCAAGCAACTTTTATATTACCCTCTAGGCCATTGAAACCTCCCCCTCTTTGGTCTTCTTGCTGATATTCTGTGCATAATTCACTCTTTGGGTCACACTATTTTTCCCTAGAGTAGCATATACAGACACAGATGTTTTCTTCTCTTTCTTAAAGTACTTTCTAGAATGCTTGTAGATTGAATTAAAGCCATATTCTGGGCTGTCCAGTAAGAGCAAGGCAGCAGTAGGTATTTGTGAAATCTAGTTATTTAAACATGTTGCAAGGTTTAAACCTGCCTTATCCAGTCTCTATTGCATTTCCTCTAAGATTGTTGTTCTCTCTGCTCATCTCAAATGATGACTAGGAGACAAAAATATCAAGCTCCAGCAGCCCTAATAAAGGATGCATTTGTATTCGTGGACAGGAGATCATAGGATGCCTTTATCTTGATCACTATGGAAGGAAGTAATCACATCAGATAAACAGGCTTGGGACCAGCTACTGGGCTGGTTTGCTATCTGGATCTAAGGAATTAGGACAGAGGCATATTGTTAAGAGTTCAGGAGACTTTTCTTAGTCAAGAATTCAATTCAGAGTTGTTAAGAATTTCATTTGAGTCTACCTTATTGGCTTATTGTCATTGTGTTTTGTGAAAAGGAGTCTACAACTTGAACACAGCTGGGCAAAGACCATGTATTATTGACTGCAGAATGGATTTCTGGTGTGTGAATGTATTTGCTCAAATGTGAAGCTTAAGACACCATGTTATATGCTTCTTATATGAAATTATAGATTTCCAGGAGTCCTGAATCTGAATTCTATTAAGTCTTTTGGCCATTATGTGACAAAAAATGTAACATACAAAAAAAACCAACATATCTTTATGGTAGTTTAAAAAAAACACTATCATTTTACAAAAATCTACACTTAAAAAGGTGTGTGCCCACTCTTAGGCATATTTTTTCCAAGGAAATCTCAATCATACCACAAGGGCACATGCTCAACTATGTTCATAGCAGTATTATTTGTAATAGCCGGAACCTGAAAACAACCTAGATGCCCCTCAACTGAAGAATAGATAAAGAAAATGTGGTACATATACACAATGGAATACTACTCAGCAGAGAAAAACAATGACATCACAAGATTTGCAGGCAAATGGATGAATCTAGAAAAAATCATCCTGAGTGAGGTAACCCAGATTTAGAAAGACAAACATGATATGTACTCACTCATAGGTACATACTAGATGTAAAATAAAGGATGACTAGACTGCTACTCACAACTCCAGGGAGGCTACCTAGAAAACAGGACCCTAAGAAAGACACAGGGATCACCCAATGACAGAGAAATGGATGAGATCTACATGAGTAAACTGGATGAGAGGGGGGTTAATGAAGGGCAAGGGTCAGGGGAATGAGAGGTTAGGGGGGTGGGAGTTCCCAGCTGGATCAAGAACAGAGAAGGAGAACAAGGAATAAGAGACCATGATAAATGAAGACCCCATGGGAATAGGAAGAAGCAAAGTGCTAGAGAGGTCCTCAGAAATCCACAAAGATACCCCCATAATAGACTGTTGGCAATGGTCGAGAGAAAGCCCAACTGACCTACTCTGGTGAGAGGATTGCTAAACACCCGAACTGCCGTGGTAGAACTCTCATCCAATGACTGATGGAAGCAGATGCAGAGATCCATGGCCAGGCCCCAGGTGGAGCTCCAGGAGTCCACCTGGAGTGAGTGAGAAAGAGGAGGGATTATATGAGCAAGAGATGTTGAGACCGACCATGATTGGAAAAAGCACAGGGACAAATAGCCAAACTAGTGGAAATACCTGAACTATAAACCAATAGCTGAGGAGCCCCCAACTGGATCAGGCCCTCTGGATAAGTGAGACAGTTGATTAGATTGAACTGTATGGGAGGCAGCAGGCAGTGGGACCAAGACCTGTCCTTAGTGCATGAGCTGGCTTTTTGGAGCCTGGGGCCTATGCAGGGACACTTTGCTCAGCCTGGGTGAAGGGAGGAGGGGAATGAACCTGCCTCCACTGAATCTACCAGGCTGAGCTGAATCCCTAGGGGAGTCTTTGCCCTGTAGGAGATGGGAATGGGGGGTAGGTTGGGAGGAGGGCAGGAGAGGGAGTGGGAGGAGGGAGGATGGGGAATCCATGGCTGACATGTAAAATTAAATTAAATTATAAAATAAAAAAGTGTGTGCCCAGATCACTGCTTGCTGTGTGTAGTGAAGCCTCTGCTTAGCTGCTTTCTCTCTTTCTCCTTTTGTTCCTTTCTGTCATCTCACTTGACCTGCAATTTTAATATTTCAAAATTATTTCCAGTTAAATCCATTTTAAAAATCTTCAAAGACCAGTATTCTTACACAGGATATTTTTTGCAGCATACCCTTGAGAAGTTACTCAGAGTTTTGGAGTAAATGCAAACACAGAGAGCTTGCCACTGTTTCCTTTAGAACCTGTTTGAGGAGTTTCCCATTGACATCTGTCCATAATTCATTGATTGTATTGACTATACAGTTGCTAAAGAGTACTTTTCTTCAAGACTTTGCATTCTTGAGGAAAGTAGACAAACTTCTCATCACATATGTCATAGGCAGTTTATTCATTGGATTTCCTTAAATTTTCAACACACATGATACCATACCTTATTGACACATTTCTCCAGACTAACACATACTTACGTGATGTCTTGAGAAGCGCTCTGTAAACTATTTATAATAGCTTTTCAGTTTTATAAATTACTAAAATTTGACATTTTTGTTTCTTATTTTTCCTTTCTAAATTGTTGTTCTTATGCTAAAGCTCAATGTTTTCTTCTACTTCTCTAGTCTACCAGTATTTCTGACTTGTTCTGTCTCTGCTGTTACTTCTCAGGCAGCTGTGATGTTTGTAAATACTAATACTGTGGTTTTGTGTTCATCCTTAGCTCACTAATAAAGTGCCGAGTAGGTTGAAGAATTAATTAACTTCATAGAGATGTTGTGGTTTAATTTTTTACTTTTCATTTTCTATCTGAACTTCTTTACCTAAACTTGAGAATCTAATGTTCTCAAAGGGACTATGATTATATTGACCCATCCACATATTTTTCATCCTACAGACACAACTGTCGTAAGTACTGAAATATTTTTCTTTATGTTTCAGTGTTCATTCTTTGTTTAGTTATCTATTGCACTTGCTAAATTCCCTTCTACTAACTTCTTATATCCTGTTCCCATTTCCCCAGAGAGTGACACACTCTCCTTGTATTCCAGTCTCTCCTGCATTTCACTTATACTTTGGTTGTCACACTTGTCATGCAGTGGAATATCTCTCATATTTACATGTCTGTCATCATTCTGGGCTATGAACATCTGAAGGGCAGACATCCTGTTATGTTTGTCTTCATTCCTTGGTGCTCAGAATAAAGTAGGTACTCAGTCAGTGTTTGCTGACTAAATGAGTGAATTAATAACTTGCTTATCAGTGCATCCATGAAGGCATTAATTTGAATAAATCAACTTTTATAAACAATTTATATCAGAGCAGTCCTTATGCAAACATTGTCTAATTTATTTTACTATACCAGAAAATTCCAAGTTACTTCAGCTTCTTGACATATTTCAGTACTTTTAATCACCCACAAAGAAAGCTAATAATTTATTTTATTTATTCTTAACAATTTTTTTTTATTTTTTAGGCTTTTGGGTCCCAGTATCCTAATTATTGAAAAAGAATAGATTTGTCTCAATACTGTCCTAACTATTCTTCATATCTTAAGTATTAATAATTGTTTAAGGGAAAAAGCATCTAACACCAGCTGTGCTCATTACAAAGGTATACACTGTTGCTACACCCAAAAAATATGCACATAGCCAAAGTATGTGGGGTCATTTCCTCTGTACTATGGATGAAGCTGATCACTCTGAACTGTATTACACTCCATGACTGCTGATGGTAGATTTGAACTAAGACACAAATGAACACTAGTTATATTGGTAATTTGGATAAATTAGAGACTACAGGGCTGGAGAAGTAGCTTCATTGAAAAAACATACCCGCTGCCAAGATTGAAGAGCTTAGTTCAATCCCCAGTTGGCAGGCAGGAACTGACTACTATAAATTGTCCTCTGACTACCATATGCGTAAGGCTTTACGTGGCCACCCAACCACATCACAGAGAGTTCCCCAAAGAAATTCTAGAATGAGCAATGATTTGTTTTTAAACAGTTAACTTATTTTCTGCAGGATTATGACTTATTTGCCCAGTAATATTGATCAGTATGATACAAGGTAAGGATAGGGATTTTGGTGGGTCAATCTGTGGCAAGTAAAATGCTTATGTGTAATAAAAGAAAATGGGGTACAGAAAATATCAAATAAGAGTTTCTAATTAAAAGCCTGTACAAGTATAGGGCAGAAGTTCAGGGAAGAAGAGGTCAACATGAGAATTGAATTCAGGAAAAGTTTTATTTATTTATAATTTCCTTTGATAAAAACTGTGGAGCATACTCAAAGCATAAATGACTTTCTACAGTCCTCCAAATATTGTTCATTGCTTGTGGATACTTTTTTCATATGTCTGGATCCTTATCTTTAAATTGAATATAATTATATATTTCTCATTTATTAATGAAGAAGGTAACAATTGCCAGGCTAAGAATCAATTTATATAATTTTCCTCCTGGATTTACTGGTGCCTACAAAATGTGAGTTTGTGAGAATGAAAAGGAGAAAGTCTATGTTTATTTGCAGCAAGCCTGCATAGGACTACTGGGGAAGTATTAAACAGCCATGAGAACCTGCTACACATAAGATCATAGTGAACTCTGGTAAAGGCTATGAAGAAGGAGCGTGGGAAGAGAAAGGAGAAATGGGATTAAAATAATTTTCAAAAATGAACAAACAAACAAAAAATAAGGCAGGCATGACTTAGATTAAGTGTGCTGGGATTGGTGAGTATGACAGGACAGTCAATGAGAGAAGTGAAGTGCTGGAGCCCATTCAAGTTCCTAGTGCCTTTAACCCAGCAGATCTCATAAAGAGGATGATTGGACCACAGGCCTGAGTGCAGGTGTCTGAGATGGTCTGCACTTGGCTGTGCAGGGGGCAGGGAGGGGAATGAGATGATGACAGATCTTTTGCTCTACCCCTTGGTATTCTTTTAAAAGCCCTTTGGCAGAGACAGTCAGGGCCCAATAGATTAGGATCCAGGCCCTCTTGAGGCTATCCCATATTTTCTATCTGTTTCTCTCCCCTCTATACTTCTATCCAGGAGAAAAGCGCTCTCTCTCTCTCTCTCTCTCTCTCTCTCTCTCTCTTATCAGAGAAAGGACCTTTCTGGGTGTTTGGAAGGAGTCTGGTAGAAGATCCACCTCAACTCCTCTCCCCCATCTCTTTCCCTAAATCATCTGCCCCTTCAAAGCCCACCAAACACAGCTCGTCCCACAGAGAGGCTCACACCAAACTTGTGTATAGTAATATTTATGAGTTATTATGTTAACCTCTTGATATTGATGCACCACGGTTTGGGGGAAGTCAAGGAAGCATTGATGTTCGATGTGAATACATCAGAAGTTTATCCTATGTTTTGTTAGCAAGTAATTCAAATGGTTCTATTAAGAGTTTGATTTTGAATGCAAGTTTGAGAGAACTGTAATTATGTATAGCAATATTTATGTTACAATTATGTCAATCTATTATGTTAATAATGAAGCTAGGGTAGTCTTTAAGTTTGATGCAGTTGTATCAAGAGGTTTTTTTGTTTGTTTGTTTGTTCTTTTTTTTTTAGATAGGGCTTGATGCAGCTAAGACTGCTGTAGTCACCTTAGACCAATTCTAAAAAGGATATTCCATCTTTACTATCCTCTACTCCTTCACTGGGAGGTGTGAGAGCTATAGAGATTGCTGTGAGCTCTTAATGGGGAGTTGTATATATATATATATATATATATATATATATATATATATATATATATATATATATATATATATATATAGAAGGGGAGACCTGTTGGAGCCCATTTGGGTTTCCTCGTGGCTTTACCCAGCAGGTCTGCATAAAGAGGATGATTGGACCACAGGCCTGAGTGCAGGTGTCTGAGATGGTCTGCACTTGGCTGTGCTGGGGGGAGGTCTTTTGCTCCATGCCTTGGCATTTTTTTAAAAGCCCTTTGACAGAGACAGTCAGGGTCCAATGGATTAGGATTCAGCCCCTCTTGAGGCTATCTTGTATTTTCTATCTGTTTCTCTCCCCTCTATACTTCTATTTAATATTTCCTGCTGCTCCTGCTCGAGAATACCCTGGGGAAAAGTGGGAGTGGGATCCCCCCACACACAGTAAAGGTGTCCTTGAACTGACCTTGGTGTCGAGAACTAATAGGAAGTGATCATATATGTGCCAGGATTAGAAAAGAGCCTTCCAAGTAAATGAAATATTGAGTCTATCTTATTCACTCTTCTGCTGCTGTAAAGAGACACCATGACCAAGGCAACTCTTATGAAAGCATTTAATTAGGGTTTGCTTACAGTTTCAGAGGCTTAGTCCTTGTCATCATGGCAGGGAGCATGATGGCACATACGGCACTGGAGCAGTAGCAGAAAGCTATATGCTGATCTGCAGGCAAAGAGAAAAAGGAGATTTTACTAGGCCTGGCTTGGGGTTTTGAAATATCAAAGCCCACCCCATTGACACACTTCTACCAACAAAGCCATACCTAGTCCAACAAGACCACCCTTCTAATCCTTTCAAATAGTGCCACTCCTGAGTAACTAAATGTTTAAACATATGAACCTGTTGGGGAAATTCTTATGCAAGCTATCACAGAGTACAAGGAATGTAAAAAGTGGAAGAGTTTAGGATTTAATGACCAGAAGGAAAACAAATTTCCTCAAATTGATTGACAGGTGTATGTGTAGAGATAGTTAAGAACCTGATTCAAAAAAGTATTGGAGTCCTAAATATAAATTTAGCACTCATCCCATATACGATGGAAACTGATATTTTAATTAATCTCACATAGTATAGAAAATAATATTTCATTATGACATTTTCTCACATTTATGTCATTGTACTTTGTCCATATTTATTCCCCATTCCAATTTCTTGTCCCTATGTCTGCTAGTCTCTTTCCTTCTCTCAAAGATTTCCTTTTATTTATGCTTTCATAATACATATGTGTTATACATAATCCACAAAAATAGTGCTCTATTTTTCATTTTACGTGAAGTGAAACTCTTTATCTTTTTTCTTTTTGCAAATATTTGTTGAGAAATTACTATTTGTCCAGTGTTTCTCTAGGGTTCAGCAACATAATAATGACTAGAATGATGGAAGCCTTGCTTCTCATACTCACCTCCAGTGCCCCTTCTTTGTTAATGTGCTGCCACTCAAACTGTATGGACAAAGCTTTATGTGTAATATCTATAATTCTACATATATTAGCAGTTCACTCTCTGTATTAATGACTTATTGTTGTTATGAAAAAATATCTGATAAGAAGCCACGTAAGGGAGGCACGGCCTATTTACAGTTTGAGAGGCTAGCGTCCATAATGACAGGGAAGGGTATTGTGATGAAATCATGAGGTGGCTTGTCACATTGCAACAAGCCATGAAGCAGAGAAGAGATGAGAAATAGGACCTGGATATAAATAAAATACTGGTTTGATTCTAGTGATCCACTTATTCCATTAAGGCACCACCTTCTAAAGATTCCACAATATTCCAAAGTGGCACTACCAGCCATGAACCAAGTACTTAAACACATGGTTTCATTGGGACATTTTTCATTCAATCTACACTACTATTTTATAAAAGAGGAGTGAGATTTCCTCTAATGAAGTCAAATCTTGGCCTTTTAAAAAGAGTTATTTCTTGATAAATAGTAGAAAACAATAATGAAGTACAATATTGCTGTTCTCCATAGTAGACTGTGCTAATTCCATCCCTTTCTGGATGGGTGACTATTCACTAAATCCTTTCTGTTATTTAATATGGATGTTTAATATTTTCCATAATCATTTTCCATAAAACATTACTTGAAGTCTCAATTCTTGCTGGCCAGTAGGGCTGTTACGAAAAAAAAAAAAAAGGACTAAGAATTTAGAGGTTATTTTTTAAAATTTATTACATATGCACAGAACACAAACCCTATGGGAAGAGCTGGAAAGTGACTTGAAAATGACATCTATTTGATATCAGTTAACAATTTAAATAAGTCAAGCTAATACAAAATGAATATATAATGGGATTAAATTACAAAACAGTTTCTTTCTCTCATCATGCTGGTACATTAAAACTTGCAGATTTTTTTTTTTCACCACCACACATCACACTGACTGCTGAAATATCAGTTCAAATGAAGGTCTATTTTTTTCTACTATATCTAAGTATTAGATACAAAGTATAACAGGTTTGATTTAGAGAATAATTATAGGTTATGATCTTAACATACATGGAATTAAATTTGGCAAAGTCATCAGGTACAATGTACCAAAAACAAACAAACAAGGGTATGTTGTAGGAGGTATTTTTTTAATAACTTGCTTCATAAGTGCCTATGTTGTTCATGATAGCTTTCACTTTATTTCTCTTTATTCATTTATTGTGTTTTGTAGAGATCATATGAGATCACAACAAGTGAAGCTTTAAAGATTATTTGATTTTTAATTCAACTACTGTACTATCAACATACTTCAGTGGGTTGACTTGAATGATTTAGTTAGGGCTATTACATCAGGCTGTGAATTTGAACAGCTTTTATTCCACAAAGCTGTCCTTACTCAATTCTCTACCTATTTAGGATTCCCATCTCAACTTTTGCATAATATACTGAGAAAATTATATCTATTTGTATAATTATGCCAATCTATTAAATAACAGCCTCTGGCAACTTACTTTTGTTGCCACTTACATGCTAGGCAGAATAATGTACCACATAATATTACGAAATCTCAAAACAAAGAAGCCTGTTGGCTTGCAATATCCATGATTTCACAACTCATTTTTTTTCTAGAGATTCCTGAGAAAAATATAGAAAATAAAATGATAAGCCATAGAAAAGGCTCCAGCGTGATGGCAGAGCCTAGAAGACGCTCTAAATTCTGGGCCCTGTTACATAGAGTAAGTATGAATTAGGACATACATGGATTTGCAAATCTGTTTGAGCCTAGGGTATACCAAAGTATAGATACTGCCTTTCACACTTTTATTGCTTTTTTTTAACAGATACACAACTGAATATCAGAACATTCTTTCTAGCTGCACAAATAAAAGGTTATTAATGTCTCTACAAGGCTGTGCAATTATCATCTCTGATTCCACAATATTTTCACACTCTCACTTAAAGTGACCTCATAGTCATTAGCAGCTGTAACTTCCCTCTATTGCCTCCCTCCAGCTTTTGGCCCCCACTAACTTGCCTTCTGTCTCTGTAGACTTAGTTGCACTTGACTTGAATTCATTACACATGCTTTTCCATGTACCTAGAACTCTAAACTTTAAACTCTTGTTGTCACTTCTTCAATGTGTTTTGATATGAGATTCATATATCTTATTTAATCAATGATGATTTACAAACTTCATTCTATATAGAAGAAAATAGAGAACAAGCAAGATCAATATATTGGTCCAAGGTCACATAGCTAAAATAATTTTATGAATAACTATAAAATTAACTCATTTGTTTTAAAGTTTAACAGTTCCTGTGTTTCTAATGACTCACATATCTCAGAATCAGAGATTCTGTATTTTTGCATTTTTGACTCCACAGCTGAAAACTTTTCAGCACTGTCCATTTTCATATATTTTTATAAATGCCAAATGATATATACAATTCATAGTCTACATCTGGATATCTAAAAGAAACAGGTAATCATTTTATTTTTCAGTTTGGCTTAGGTATCCTTCTCTTCAGAGTTTCTTTGAAGGTAAATTTGAAGCTACATTGCTGCCACACTTGTCTCATGACCTCAAATGGCATTGTCAATGGAGTGATTATATTTTCATTCTTCATTTCTCAACCCAAACTTGTCCTCTGTGAAGTGGGAAGGATTTTATGTACAAATTTAGAACAATGGTTTTGGATTTTTCATATTCTGTAGTGTAACCCCCTCAATCAAAGTAGTGAAGTATGGTTGATTGGCTGAAAGCATAACCTTGGAAGTTGACTTCTAGTTCAAAATAAGAACTGACTTCTAGTTCAAAATAATAACAAGATCTGTGTGACCTTGAGCCAGTATTCCAAATACTTTTTGCTTCAGTGTTCTCACCTTCAAAATGCCAGTAGTAAGGAATGGTAAGCTTATATTATAATCAGTGTGAGACTTTTAAAACACTTAAAGCAATTCTTAGCAACTGTAAAATTATAACTCCCTCATTTTATTATGTAAATGTGACATAACAAATTTAAGAATATGTATTTATGTGTAAGCATTAAACATTCCTATCAGCTAGATTATTTATTGTTAATGAAAATGAAGTAGATGTACTTTGCTTTTTTGAAACCTTGATATTTTCTTCTTGCATATAAAAGTTAAATGAAAAAATATGAATAACTGTTTCAATCGCCAGCTATGAAGAATTAAATGAATGAAAGTTTTTGTAATTGTATAAAAGGTTATGTTATAAAAGTTGGACGCATTCTGTTTTTCAATCAAAATCTTTGGAAAATTAAGAAAAGTGTGCTAGAAGACATCTCAAAGATGGCATTTGTTTACACACATGTATCTATACAATCTTACATGAGTATGCACATGTAAGTATTTGTGTGCATATATTTATATTCTACACTACCTAAAGTTTTTTTGGTTTAGGAAGCACACATGAATAAATTTGTGTGCTTAACTTCCTTTGCTTGCAGGACTGTGCAGCAGGTTTGAATGAGCCCATGAATTACATTTTATTAAAATGACTTCTGTAGCAGGATTCTTAAAAGTTCTTATTAATAAAATCAAACCTGAGGCGAGTTATTGGGGTCAATGCTGGTAGATCAGAGAGACAGAACAAGCCACAGCTATCTCACCTCACCAGTTCTTCAGCTGGTCCTGTTTCCTCAGACTGGAAGTCTCTGAGTCCTCATCCAGAATGAATCCCAGCTGAACTGTGCTGCTTCAAAGCCTGAAAGCTTAACTAGCCGAATGTTTAACCAGTCACATGCTTAACCAGCCAACTCTTAACCAGGCCAAAATGCTTCTAGTTTCTCATCCTCATGCCTCATATATCTTTCTGCTTTCTACCACCACTCTCTGGGATTAAAGGCTGGCTTTCTGGGATTAAAGGCATGTGTCACCATGCTTGGCTGTTTCCAATGTGGCCTTGAACTCACAGAGATCCAGAGGGATTTCTATCTCTGAAAATCTAGGATTAAAGGTGTGAATGCCACCATTTTCTAGCCTTTGTATCTAGTGGCTGTCTGTTCTCTGACCCCAGATAAATATATTAGGGTACACAATATTTTGGGGAACACAATACCACCACAGACTTCCATTGAGTATAAAGAGATACACTAATGTTTATTAATTATAGAACAGAGTTAAGGTTACATATAGTGATGATGGAAAGAACATCCTGGTTATCTTTTCTCTGCTTTTGTTCTGCTCACAGCTTGTCTTCTTGATTATTGACCCTGCTGATGAACCATGATCTCAGGACCCTCATACCATCCAGGACCATGAGCCCAGATATCTAGTACCTACCTAAAAAGATTAAAAAAAATGTTCCTTCCTACATTTCAGTTTCCCTTTGACAGTCTTACTTTAATGAATCTCTGTGATTTATTTCTTACATTTCATTTGAACTTCATTTTAATCACCTGTACAAAATTTCCTGGATGACAGGTCAGGTACTCTCTTAACCTCCATCCAATTTTTACAATCTTTCTATAATAAACCTTTTATTTTCCTAATACAGGTGATGCTGAGCATCTCCAAATTTATATGATTTATCAATACCAAAATTTTATTTTGCAAATGTACAGTCTCTGAAGTTTCATTTCCTTTCAATAGACTTGAAGTGGTGAAGGCTTGACAAGATGAGGCTCATAGGGGCTTATGAGACTCTTTAATGCACTGACACTATGGAGATAAGGACAGCATACAGAGGAACTAAGGAGAAGGAAGATGGGCAGTTTCATTCCATAAAATAATGGTATAGCAGCCTGCAACTGAAGGGACCTCCTTTTTTGTTCATGTTAAACTCAGGGATGTATGTTAGAAGTTGTTTCAAACAATATCTCCTCTAATGCTTTTATGGGGAGAGGGAGGATTCTAATGTCACTTTCAAGCAGAAATACATCATACTTATTAGCTAGTAATGGGCTCATCTTGACCTTACCTGGAATTTAAAAACTGGCTTTATAATTTCTCTCTGTTCCTCCAAATAAATAGCGTTTTTTCTTAAATGAGCCATTTACTGCTTAAGCAAAGGCTAAATATTGCAATTTTCCTCGTGAAATCAGATCTACTCTTCTTTTTTTATTTCACTTGACCTGTTAGTAAACTCTGAGATCATTTTCCATTTAGCTATATGCTTCAAACATCCATTCTTTCTTGAATGTGGTTCTCTATGTATATGCCTCTGAGTTTTATTAATTTTATAGTAATTAAAACTTTTTGAAGATAGGTGTAATCCCATACATTGAATATAAGTCCTGAAAGAAAGGAGCAGTATCTGCAACAAATATGATAAGATTACTGGTCAAAGAGAGAGTGTTTCTCTTGAAATATAAAAATATTTCTAGTTTAATGTATATTCATGTCTATGTATGTATACTTTGAAGTTAAATATTAGTAAAATTTTATTTTTCCAAATAAAAACTTTTCTAATAAAAACTAGATTGCCATGGAAATGAAATTATAGACATAAAATTCTTAAATTCTTTGTCATTTCTATATTTAATGTTCTACAATAAATTTTGCTTCCGGATTTAAACATACAGGTATCTAAGAACATTAAAAACAATTTAGGAATTTAAGAAATTTTATGAGATTCTATTATTCAAATGATTTATAAAAAAGTCATCTTCTGTGTTTTGGGAAGTAGTACCATACATCCTACTTTTTTCTATGAAAGCTGTAATTAATGGTAATTAGTAGAACATTTGTATTATGACTGTGGTGGACCAAATGAGAATGGATCCCATAAGGTCATATATATGAATGCTTGGAGCAGTTTGAGGAAGGTTAGAGTGTGTAAGTGCTTGTTGGCAGTGTCACTGGGATTGGACTTTGAGGTTTCCAAAGCCTGTATCTGGCCCACTCTTATCTCCTTCTGCTGCCTACAGGTCAGAGTGGAAAGCTTCTATCTACCCTGCTCCAGTTCTATGACTGCCTGCTTCGAACCCTAATAATAATGGACTAATGCTAAAACTGTGAGTAAGATCTGCCAGATTAAAGTACCGCTTAATCTTGTCATGGTTGGACTATTACGCACTAGCTCGACTGGGGGTAGGGTTAGGGATGGGGGCGGGTGGGGTTAATACAGCCTACCAAAGGATGATACTGAGCAGCACTGAATACAACGGGAAAGAACAGCCAGGACTGTGTTGGAGGACAGCTTATGTATTAGGAGGGGGCAGGGGATAGTTATACCCCAGGAAGAATAGCTGGTTGGATCCATGTGGTGGTATGTTATTGGTTGGGGGCAAGAATATCAAGGATGCTTCATTTATATTCCCCGGGAACAACAGGGGCAAGGAGAAGGAAACTTATAAAGTCATATAGAAAAGAAAGGATGTAGCTAGAGTTTTCCTGCCTTGCCCACAGTCAGGACAAATCTTTGTCATCCGCCAGTCCCACAGCCGCTCAGACCCAACCAAATAAACACAGAGACTTATATTGCATACAAACTGTATGGCCGTGGCAGGCTTCTTGCTAACTGTTCTTATAGCTTAAACTAATCCATTTCCATAAATCTATACATTGCCACGTGGCTGGTGGCTTACGGGCGTCTTCACATGCTGCTGGTCATGGCAGTGGCTGGCAATGTCTCTCTGCCTCAGCCTTCTGCTTCCCAGAATTCTCTCCTCTCCTTGTCCCACCTACTTCCTGCCTGGCCACTGGCCAATCAGTGTTTTATTTATTGACCAATCAGAGCAACAGATTTGACATACAGACCATCCCACAGCAAAAGGAAGTCTAGCCTGGGATGTTGCAGTGGTCAGATAAACGGCAACCAGTCCTTTTAGCCTTGGAGGCACATGAACTTATCAGTTGCCACATGCACAGAAGCACATCTGAACCCTGGGAAGTCTATCTGCTGGGGTCTGTTGGTGCTCTAGCAAGGCAGGGGGAGCAATCAAACTCCTGCCTCTCTCAGGATGAGAAAATCTGGGGTTTGGGGCATGCTTCGATCACTTCTTAGCTTCAGGCCATTCCCGCAATGGCTCCAGGTAAATGTTCTCATTTTTAAGAGTCATCTTTGTCATGGTGTCTCTTCACAGCAGTAGAGCAGTGAGTAAGACAGTGATGAATAGAGAATTCTGAAGAGGGATAAGTCTGTAGCTTAGCTGGAGACATAAAGATCAATTTTGAACACAAATTCTAGTGCTTGCACTTAGGAAATGGTTTAAACTTTGCCAGATTTATGTTTCCACCATTAAAAGATGTCTTCACCCCAGAATATTAAATAAATATTGTTTTGTTAGGGTTTCCATTTCAAAATACAATGAAGAAACTGAAATTTATTATCTCATAATTTTAGAATTTAGAAACCCAAAAGTAAGGTGCTGATGTTTTGTGGATATGGGGGAATATTGTTGCCTTTGTCTTTTCTGAGGTCATCTGCCTTGATTTTGGGTAACCAGCATCTCCCTCCAGGTAGCTTTTTCTTCCCTGTATATATAAATTTATAGTTCTTGAGCAGACACAGTCAAATGGAATCAGAGCCTATATTAATTCTCTGTACTCTCCTCTCTTGCTGTTCTTTGTCTCCTGACCCTGTTATAGCCCCACGGTGAAAGAGCTTTGGAGTGAATGTTAGGAGGATGTAGCTTTGCTTGTGACTGCCCACCAACCACTGGCCTCTTATTCTTGTCCACCAGTGACTGGGATTGAAGATGAGGACCCCATGGACAGACTTGATGTCATTTTCTGCTCCTAGAGGCCATCCTCCTCGGTCTTCCTTAGGCTGTTGCTCCATTCTCATTCCCATGACAGCTTTGTTTCCCTTTTTGCTGCCTGTGAGGGAAATTGTTTTGTTTGTTTTAGATTTCTGTTATTAGTTCAAAACTCTATAACACTCCTCCTAGTGTAAGGGCCTTTAAAGTAATCCTTGAAGTAGTGTTTTATTGTGTGCATGGATTCTTTGAATATTAGGGTGAAACATATTTTGGGAGCATTTTTAAAAATTCTGCTTACCACAATCAAAGTTTAAGACAACTATTTTTCAATGTAATTTTTGAATTCATATAGCATGAGCTGTTTTATTCTTTCATCTTATGGAATATTTCCTGTTTAAAACGTTTTTATAACAATATAGGATCAATTGAAATGAGGATAACACATTCTTGATTCACGTTATACATTTAATAGTGTAAACTATATAAATGGTCTTCATCACAAATGCTGTTAGTACTGTAAGTTCAGTCTAGTATTAACTAGTACAACTGTGTTTATTGCTCCTAATACAGGCACATGGCAAAGGAATTCAATACAAAGAATGAAATTGTTCTAAATATATCATTCTTTCTTATTCAAAGTCTTTAAAGATAAAAACATAAAAATGAACACATCTTTCCCTGCTAACTGGAATCAGCAAATGCTAGTAAACTGTTGTAATTAGTCTTGCTTGTTTTAAGCTCTTCTAACATCTGACCACACAGACCAGAGTGGCCTCAAACTCATGGCCATCTTGCCTCTCCTCCACAGTGCCAGATTATACCATAACACTCAGCTGTTACATTTCATTAAAGAAATTAAACAATGTGGAGTTTCTTTTCCCTCCAGTACCAAGACCTGTCTGACTTTCTGCTGCTTTAGAGAAAGCAGCAATCATTCTTTCAATATGTATATTCTAGATATTTGTTAGTAGTTTTATTTAAAGTCTACTACATTCTCTAGCTGTTTGAAGACTTGTAAGCAATGATATTATCCTACAGTTATCATTTTCAGCTTCTTTTATAAATGGAACAAGAGTTTTAATCTATCTCTAAAGTAATAAAAATGCCTATTAGATATCATAAAACATGTTGAGAGTATAAAGAAATATTTTAAATGTGATATTAAGAACATAAATAATGAAATGAAATATTAATAAGTTAGATAAAATATGAATCAAAATATTTTATAAACTAATAAGTCAGACTAGACTTTTGAAAAATTTATGACTGAGAATATATGTATATTAATATATATGTATAGTAACATTTGTACTTGACTATATATGCATATATTTATATGTGTATATGTACATATACACACACAGATGTGTCATAATATTAGGACCAGCTTGTCCACAAGTGCTCTTGGGTAGATTATTTAAGAAAATTTTCAGACACTAAAGCTTAGAAGGATAAATTTCCCTTCAAAAGAAAACCATGAAGGTCAGCATGCTTCCAGAAGGCCAGCATCCCTGCCAGGGTTGAGCACTGAGTAGTTTTATGGGGTGCTTGGTAGCGGAGTCAGGAAATGAAAGAGGCAGGGTTAAGAGAACAATATCACCTGCTACAAAGAGATACTCTTTTAGTCCAGCTTAAGCTCAGCTATTTAAGGGAAGACATGTATTCATCATTGATTGATTTCACCTTGATTTTGTCACTGTTCACGTCAGAGCTATCCTGACACCATGAAATCTGAGAGGTTGTAATGGAAGCATACTCTCAATCACATACCTTTTTAAAGTCGTCAAATATTTAGGCAGAAAATATAGCAGAAACCACCTGTCTCCCTTGTTCTATAGAACTATGAACAAATACTAGGTGACTGGTGACTGTTACTGCAAACACTCTGGAACTGCAGGGAATCAAATGGCCATCCAGTCCCTCTCTCCAACCAGGGAAAAGACACCGGTCATGAGAAGAGACATGAGCCAGCTTTGTCTTTACCTCAGTGTCTACCAACTATTCACATGTCAAAAATACTACCTTATGTTCATTTATCTTTTTCAAACCAAAATTTGCTTTTTTCTCTCTAGTGTTAGATTATTAAGACACAAATTGTCTATTTCATTTTTAGTAATTACTTTTCATTTTATGACCACTGTTTCTTGATAAAGAATGAAGTTTATTGCTTTCTTTATTAAGGAAAAAGATGAACTGTGACCTGGTGCCATGGCACTTAAAGTTTAATACTAGTAGATATATTGCTCAGGCAACTAATCCAGACCCAAGATCACAGTGAGGCTATACCAGGAATACCCTCTACTCACCAGTACTGGGTGTGGCACAGCTCAGTGATAGAACATATGCCTAGCATGCCTCTTCCTCAGATCTGGGGTCCAAGTCCTTGGAAACAGTTTTTTAAAGAAACCTTTGAATACATGACTATCTTCCCATGGTGTTTTCATTGCTGGAATATGAATGTTTAATCTATGTCATAGACTTGAGACTTCTGAAATGTCATATATACTTTAGACACATATGAAGAATATGCCATATGTGTGTGTTTGTGTGTGTGTGTTTGTTTGTGTGTGTGTGTGTTCATGACACTCTGAAAGAATAAATAAAATTAAAAATTGTAAGACAAAACTAAAATAAACTAACAAAGTTTCTGGGAATGGCATAAAGAAGAATAAATGCTTCTTAAGAGAGGTCCATGGAGACAAGGCTTGCTGTAGTGATACAACTACAAGGCATTTTCCCATTTAAAGCAAAAACAATGAATACTTGTTTGCTTTTTGATATTTTTAGATATAAAACACCAACAACTGTCACTAGAAATTGGAGGCATCGCAAATGGAGTCCTGAGTTTTTTAGTGGCTGTAAGTTAAGCACAGTAATAAGTTAACTAACTCATCTCACACTGGTTCTGTAAAGCTCTCTAAGTGGTTATGAGAGAGTCATTTACTACCTATCTCTGGGACAGTAATACAATCATGTGTGCTTCTGAAGGCAGGAGGACCTCTCCAAACACTGTCACTAGGATAAGGGAAGGGGGATTGTTCTTTTGAAAATGGTTTGTTATTTTAACACATGCTTCACTAGAAATAACATTATGAAATTTTTTCAGTTTGCTGGTGTTTATTTCGTAAGATAAAAGTCCAAAATGTAAAAGTATAAAAAATCGAAAATGGGGCTAGGCATGTAGCTCACTGATAGGACTGTTACATAATATACATTATCCCTGATTCTTTCTTTAATAACACACACAAACATTTGGGCATATTCCTTTTAATTAACACATATGCCCTATGCGACAGGCAAAGAGAAAGAACTTTGCAGACATCGGGGCACCAATATTATGATATTGCTTGTGAGGGACCCTGGCTGGCCAGGCCAGGGTATTCCATGAGTGCAGGGGAACATGCTGGACAGATGCAGTGACTGACAGTCACTCATACCCCAGGCACTACATCCACATGGAAATAAATTTATTTATTATAAAGAGATTATTATTTATTATAGAGAGATGAAGAGAAAGATGGGGAAAGAGGGAGACAGAAAGAAAGAGAGAAAAAGAGAGAAGGGGGGGAGTCGAGGTGTCAAGGGTGCACACCGGGTGGGAATGGAGAGAAAGAGGGTGAGGAGTGAGGGGCAGTTTTCTTTATTAAAGGGGACTTTGCATCATGACGCTGCAGTGGGTCTCTGAGGGGTGGGTTTCCAAAGATCAGGTCAGAATACAGAAGATAATTATGATGGATTTTATTGTGAGAAGTGCCAGTGATCTGCTTTGGTGGTGGTGGGGGTTCAGTTCCCAAAGAGAATAATGGGTGGAGTCTGCAGAGGTATAGGGTAGAAGGACAGGAGGAAATGAATGTTATACCCAGATCATGGGGACCCCCAAAAGAGCACCACAGAGACCAAATTCCATATCTAATGACAAAGAGCCTTTATTTAAAATTTGGAGCTTGGTCTTTCTGTCTGTCCAATGCACTTGTGTGAGCAGAGAGCCCTGAGCCCAGACACAGTAGGGTTTTTATAATAGCAGAGGTTGGGGTGAGGAGATTTCTAGGGTTCAGGACCCTGATTGGCTGACAATTGTCTAGGGTGCTGGAAATGTTTGGAATGTCAGGTATTTCCCCTTAGATGCTGGCCCTCCCTGGGTGGGGTCAGTTTATGGCTTTCCCATGGTCTGTGTGTTGACTGCTGGTAAGTCTGTCACAGAATCTGTGTCTGGGCCTCTAAACCTGTCATGACATGTGGTCAAGCTGTTTTGGGCCTCCCCGCTACGGATATGATCTGAGAGTGAATCGGGATGGCTGCTAGCAGCTTTTAATTGAAAATAGACTATACCCTTTTTATTCTATAGTTTCACATAGGATTAAATGGGAGGCAAGGGGCATGAGAACTGGGGAGTTGCTTGAGGAATCTAGCACTGACTTTGAGAATAGGTACTGGTCATATGTTAACGATATGTTAATAAAAGGGCCACAAGTTGCTTTATCAAGCAGAAACTTTCCTAAAGCCCTCAAGGAATAGAGGTCATTATCTAAATGGCTGACCTTGGGAAAGGAACTTCTGGGGAGCAGACACTATACTACAATTTCTTATTCTTACTATGTGAGCCTGTTCCCCCTCATAAGTCTTCCAAAATGAAGGTCCTGATGTCTTACTTTTCTATAATTATACTGCACCATTCTGATTTCTCTGTATTTATTAACTAACTCTTGCCCTTAATGGCCTCAGGCTCTGGATCTGAATTGTACGCATTTTATCCTTGGGATCAAGTGTGTCTAGAAAATCTGTAACTTTTCTGCTCTTGGTGTAATTAGGAGGGCACAAAGAAATTCCTGGTTCCATGATGGCAGGGATTTTTTTTTTCTATTTTATTTATTTATTTATTTATTTATTTATTTATTTATTTGGTTTTAAAGACTTGCAGGCTGGCCTCAAACTCACAGAGATCTGCCTAAGTGCTGAGATTTAAAGACCGCTGGGCTGATGGCAGATTTTTTATCCCAAAGAATTATTTTGTATAGAGAGGCGACCGTTGTACAAATTTTTAGCCTTGACCAAAGCCCACACAAAATTTCTCAAAGGGAAAGACATTAATATTGAGAATCATTAAAAACGAAAGTGAAAAGGTGCTGGAGAAGTGTGGCCTGCAATGCTGAAATGCTAGAAATTTGTTAAGCAGCAATGGTCACTGTGTGGTCCAGGCCAGATAAAGCACAATGTTATGCACATGAGACATCAAAAAGTGGGCAGAGTGTCTTCAGTAAGTGCCTCCATGGCATGGACTGTGTGACACCTTGTCTTGTTAGGATTAGATTGCAGTGAAGAACTAGTCTACCCCAGGTGAGAACTTGAGTTGAGAGATTTAAGTGCTGCCTGCTCAGTTTTTGTCTCCTGGTTAGGCCACACCCACAAATGTTTGTAGCAAGTCAGATTCAGACCTAGGAGCTGTGGCTAAATGGAGACTGTGCTAGAAGACAGGTTTACTGCTAGATAGCGTGAGAAGACAGTAAAGGTCACTGTTCCAGGAAATGTACATACATTTTATGTCTGTTTCCCCTTTACACTTTGAACTCATAAATCTATAATGTAGGGATTATACTTCCAGTTTTATGGGAGATAAGTCTGAGAAAGATTAACCTTTCAAGTTTATGTAGCAACAGAGCTGTGATGCTTAAGTTTAAAGTGTATGAAATTTTTTCTTAAATTTTCCTCAACGTGTATATGAGTGTGCTTGTGCATGTGTACATGTGTGTGTTAGGTATGCCACAGCATACATGTAGAGAACAACTTTGTAGAACTCTCCCAGCTTTTCATGTGTTTCAGAGACTAAATGTAGTTTTCCAAGCTTGCCTTCGCCCTCTGATTCATCTCACTGGCCTGTGAAATTCTTCATGCAAAGTTTTAAATCTCTATGTGGCCTAAAAGTAGAGATTTCTGTGAATGACTTAGAAGGTAAGAATCAAAGCCTTTATCATCAGGAATATCTTCCAAGAAAAATAAGTATCTGTATTAAGATACTAAATTTGAGCAGATAAAGTATCAGGTTAAGTAGAAAGAAGAAATTTTCTACAATAAAAAAAAAAAGCACAACAAAACCATGGGGATTTGTCAGAATTCCAAGTACTTCATCATTAACAGATGATACTGGCAAGCTACATAGCAGCCAGATTGCAGGTGCCTTATGATTCACATCAAGGACTAGGTAGTGTGTTCTGAGTCAAGCAAAGATTGGAGCATGGACTTTATTATCAGCAATAGTAGAAACAGTCCCCAGAGAAAGAAAAGCCTGGCTGTGTGAAAGGCCGAGGAAGAGGAAGCATAACAGTTGTGGAGAGATGTGGTTCTATCTGTGAGAATGCCAGAGCCCAGGTGGTTGTTAAAGTCAGCAACTACTGCCAGCTGGCAGATGCCTTTAATCCTAGCACTTGGGAGGAAGAGGCCAGCGTGGTCTACAGAATGAGTTCCAGGACAGCCAGGGCTGCTCAGCTACTCAGAGAAATCATGTCTTAAAAAAAAAAAATAATAAGATTGAAAAAAAAAAGGAAAAGAAAAGAAAAAAAGTCAGTGACTGCTATTGTCAGCATTGGTCCAGCCTGAAGATACAGCCGTTCTATATGCCTGCCACAGAAATGCAACACCAGGAGGCAGAGGCAAGTAGATGAAATGATGCTCAAGAGACATTCCACAGCTGGGGCTGCGAGGAAGGTAAGATTAACATCAAGATAACAATTCCCATGCTGCTGCAGAGATTGATAGATATTGAATATGTTTGGCATGTATTTGAAGTTTCTGCACACAAATATAAATTATCTCTGATTACACATTAAGAGAAGATGCACCCTCAAGGGCACTATCGTATATTATTACTAATTATCTCTAATACAGTATAAAGGTATCCTTGACATTGTTCAGTCTGTATTTTCTTAAAAAGACACTTGAGAATGGGAGACAGAGATAGGCCTTTGCATACTGACACACATGTTCTCTTTCACTGCACTTTATCCAACCCTGAGCCTGGTTAAAATAGTTCAGATATAGATCTATGAAGGACATTCATAGAGAAAACAGGGCAACAGGAAGCTGGACAGCTGCAAGTCAGACACCACGAACTTGAGAAGGAGCGAGGAGGGGGTGAACTCTTCTGGCATTTAACACCCACACTCCAAATGCTAAATTATCATGGCACTGATCACATGAGATTGAACTGATCTGGGGACCAGGCAGAATTACCATGTGTACCATTAACTGATAAGAAGTAATTTCCTTTAAATCTGCTTTTCTTCATACACTGTTAAGTCACAGGTCATTCCTTCATTTGGTTTTCTAACAAGCAGCTATGCAGAAGACTTTTCCTTTAACTCACTTCAACAACCTCCAACTCCTCCGTCTCTCTCTCCCTCTCTTCCTTTTTCTCACCCCCATCACTCCAAATTCATGCCTGTTTCTCTCACTTCCTCTCTCACCTCTTCTTTCTCTCTGAATATGCTTTTGTCAGAAAAAAAAATATGTGTGGTAGAATTGTACAGACTGCCTTAAAGTTCCATATGACTGCTTTTGAGATATAAACCCATGACATAAAAGAACTTAAATCCATGTAAGCTTTCAAATTAGCAGCTTCAGTTGTGACTATAATTTACAAGAATAGTTTATAAATATTCTTGAAACAAGCAAATAGAAAACTGATTAATTTTGTGAATGGCAAAAATGAAAACCCAACTAAATGAGCTCCGTGCTCACTCTGTCTTTTACTCCTGATTGCATCTCAGGGCAGGCTCTGGAGCTAAGGTGGAGTGCCCTGTCTCCACTGTGAAGGTGCCAGTGTGGTCACACTTGCTGGTATCTAACTCACCAAGAGGAACTGAACCTAAAGCTATGTGGAAATACAAAGCTCTCCCACTGTCCTTCCTTCTTAATTTTTACTTGGATGCCTTCTGGCTTCTCATCACAGACAGAAATGGGAATTAAAGCATCAGTGAGACATTAAGGAAGGGTGTGGTGATATTTTGTTTGAGCTCTAATAAATAAAGCTTTCCTGGAGATCAGAGTACAGAGCTAGACCCTAGAGGCCAGGCAGTGGAGGCTCACACCTTTAATCCCAGTACTTGAGAGGAGGAAACAGGAAGTGATATATATGGCTGAGGAGAGAGAGGAAGTGATAAGGCAGGGTAGAGACAGGAGCTTGGTCCTTTTAGTCTGAGGATTCCTAGAGGCAAGAGGTCTTTTTAGTGGCTGGCTACTTTGTTTCTCTGATCTTTCAGCTTTTACGCTGATGTCTGACTTCAGGTTTTTATTATTAAGACCAATTAGAATTTGTGCTGCAGAAGGGTAAACTTCTCAACCACTCTTATTGCTCTTTCTGAATAGACAGCTTTGGAAAAGGGACTTCTACGTGCAATTCAGCCCAGATCAATACAGACTGCAAGTGAACAGAAGGGAAATGGATGAGCAAGAGAGAGCTGTAGAAGCTGCAGATGGTCTCCACCCACCACCAGTGGAGAGGTATGGATACATGGAGGAATGAGTAATAGTTGAAGATAGGAACTGTTCAGTCTCACTCTATCCTAAGGCCTTATTTGGAGTTTGTATGAGAGCTTAATCCAGATAGAAGCCATTCTGATTCACATATCAAATATGCCTTTGCATATATTCGAAGGAAGCCTTTTGAAGGTTATCTGCCAGGCCCTTTGTAGAGTTGGTCCCCTGAATCAAATGAGTGGAAGTGCACTTAGCTATCTTCACTGTTTTAGACCTGTCAGTCACACAGAGCTCCTTGCTTACCAGTCATGCTTAGTGACTTTCACTTCACCTTTCTTTGAGGCTCTTATCACACATACACTGGTGCTATCTCCTGAGTTACAGGGATAAAACAACAAAGCCGTAATAATGTCGAGCTTTCATTTTCAAAAGAAATATCCTGGTCAAGTAGGTGCTACCCCTACTTGACATATAAAGACATATAAAAGACATATCTTTTACATATAAATTACCAACTTAAATACCCTTTTTGTGAATCTTAATATTCATCTTTCATTCCCTGTATATCCCTTGGCACAGTATCTCACAGTTTCTGTAAGCACAAAGAGATCATAATTCTCTATCACATGTTTAAAATACAAATGGTTTGCATATAGAAACAAAGATCATCCTTTTGAGAGAAATTCAGTTATGGTAGGCTTTGGTAGTAAAGAAAGGCCCTCTGTTTTGAAATATTTTAAGGTATTACAGATAAAAGCCCACTTGACAGTTTTTGATTTGCAATTAGAGAATGTCTAGGAACAGTGAAACTCTTCAGGATGTAATGCAACAGAAAGGTGTACAAGCCACAGCATTAAAAAGACACTCGTGTGATCCACTACACACTTTAAGTTCACTGTTCTATTGTAATTCTCTATGCTGACTAGCTAGAATGGAAGCTTTGCAATATTCTAGTCAAATTCTAAAATTTTGAATTCTTTAGCTTACATTATAGATTCCTAAATATTCCCTTAGCTCTATTTCCCAAATCCATTGCTCCTACTTCATACTGAAAATATTGCATTCACTGACTACTATAGAGAGCATTAATCAATTATGAGCTTGTTCTTAAAATACACACACATTTTAGGGGAGACAAGATTTAACCAAATGAACCATCGACTCAAGAGATAACAATTATAAAGTATTGAGAATTGTGAATTGGGCTCTCCTTATCTTCATGAACCCCTGTTGGTCACCCATTTTTCTATCAGAGTCTGGTGCACATATGTGGTGGCAAGAGTTTCCATCTAAAACCCAAGAGAACTTAAGAAGAGATTCTAGAACAGAACTCAAAACAGCTTGCTAGTTGTGGCTTTCATGTGAGTTGTGATTCAGAGACACCTTGGCCTGTGGGCTTGAGCTACAGCACAGTGGATTCCTGCCACAGTAAACAGAGCCATCTTCAAGCCATGTAGCCACACTGCATGGCAGATTTAGCTTTTGCTAGTACATACAAAAAAAAATTCTGGGCTACATGCAGCTTGATAGGGGCATAGACCCACTTTTTCTCAGAGCTGGTGGTGAGCATGGCTCCCAGAGCAGGCAGTAAAAATGTACCTCTGCAATGTTGCCATGTTGGGAAGCTGAATAGGGCAGAGCCAGCAGCCAGGGCTGCTGCCACTTTTGTCCTAGCCACACCACAGTTTAAAGCAATGATCAGACACACAATAAAACAAATTCAGATGGAAAAAACTAAATGGCTTACACTCGGTTTAAAAATATATATAGGCTTAGAAAAGAGAAAATGGATTTTAGGCAGTTACATAAAGAAAAAGATAGTTTTAAAAACTAAAGTCTTTAAAGAGACAGTAAAAATAGTATAAAAGTTTAGCTACAAAAGATGGAAATTACACAGAGAGTCTAGATACTGCATATTATTATGTTGTCTTTGGATTTTTTAACTGCTATGAGATGTTTGCTTATAAAGGCTGCTAGATTAAGCCAACCTGTATATTTTAGAAATATTTTGATTCCAAGGTTTAAGTCAGAAGATATGTTTCTTTTGAAAAGAGGTTCTGCTTTTGTCTACATAGAAGATGAGACGCTGTGTATTCCTTTTAGGTTAATATGGTGATATCAAGGAAAAGCCCTTGAGAGGTCTTCAATGGAATCTATGGCTGAGATGATCCAGCATCTAGAACAGCTTCAAGGCTGCTGGCTGAAATGATTCAGGCTTATAGACTACTCCAGTCAGGACTTGACCATAATCCTAAATCTTCTTTGGGTCTCAATAAAACTACCAACACCTCCTATGAGCAGGAAATAGCCGAGAAAACTACACCCATATTCCCAAAAAATGGATTATGAGTGTTTGTCTTTGTTTAGGGGGCTGGTTATAAATTGTTATTGGTCATAGTCAATCTCTTCCTAAAAGAAGAAAAGGGATATGATATAGAAATATATGACATAGAAATGATCAGATAAAAGAGTAGATTATTGAATCTACTTTCATCTAAAAAGCATCTATTAATCTTATGTATTTTACATTAGTATGGATTTTAATTGATTGATAACAAATTTAAAATTAATTTTGTCATACTCTATGTATATTTCTACTCTTGTTTAAGGTATTATGTTTATGCAACTCATTTAAAATTGTAATGTATAATTAAGAAATACAGATTAATAATTAGTCATCTATGATAATCAAATTTATAGTCACATTAGTTAAGTTTTCTAGGTATGCATAGATATATTTCAATTAGGTAGGTAATCTTCAAACACTTAAAAGGAATAGAGAACATGGCATTTTAAATGTTTTAAAAACTTAGACTTTTCTGGACAATGAGACATGTCTGCCCTTGGCAGCATCAATTACTTCAGAGAAGATGATGGGCATTGAAGAAACTCCATATTGAGTTTGCTTTTTATGGCAAGAAACTGCTCTTACCTGGACTGCTTAACAATATGCTATATTGTTCCTGATTCACAGAAGAAACTGCCAGACATTCTGCAGCGCACAGAGGAAACAACTGATGAACTTTTCCAATAGGTAAAACAATTCAAATTTCCTGCCTCACTAAAATGTCTGCCAAAGATTCTAGGCCTGTAGGCTAAACATGGATGCCCCAACATCACAGAAGAACTTTGAGTGACTGTCTAGGCAGCCAGCTGTCTTTGTCATTTCTAGAATTGTGGAAGTTGCTTACAATGCACTTCTTGTTTACTTAGGTAATTTTATATCCTCCTAGGGTCTTTAATGGAGTTGAAGATTAGATAGCTATAATTATAGTTTTTCTTAATTATGATAAAAGGTAAATTAGATATAAAACTTTAGACTCAGAAACAGGATAGATGATAGAATATTTTCTTTAATTTTACCAAATACAAATAGACTATATATTGTAACTGTAATTCTTGCTTGATAACTTTTATTATATATAATTCTACTATGTTAAAGTTAAAAATCTTCTGTTTTCATTATACAGAAAAGAGGAAGTGCTGCAGGACATCTTTCTGTCTGTATGCTATGAATATATGATGCTCTCATTGGTAAATAAATAAAGCTTTTTGGCCAATGTCAAGGCAGAATAAAGTTAGACAGTGCATTCAAACTGAAGACAGAGATGAAGAAGAATGGAGTCAGGGGAGATGTGATCAAACCATCCAAGAAGGAAAATGTGAAAGTACTGGTAAACCACAAAGCCACGTGGGAAAACATAGATTAATAGAAATGGGTTGAATTAAGTTATAAGAGCTAGTTAATAATGAATCTGAGCCATAGGCCATAAGTTGGTAATTAATATGAGTATTTTTTATTTATATTAATATAATTTTACTTTAATGTGTATTTACTTGGAACCAAATAGTCACAGAACCAGGTAGGATACTGGAAAAATTCCAGATACAAGAGCCCTTGTTTATTTATTTCTTACTTACTTTGCATTTGCTTCTTATGAAAGTTCTGTTCTTTGTAGATTGAATAAGCCAGAATAACCTTAATTTCCCTATTTACTAATAGCTATATATGTTCTCATAATAAAAATGATTAGATTGCTACACCCAGTTGATATGGAATATATATTCTAATTTTACGATAATATCATTTTACTGAAAGTTTATGAAGGGCCAAGTATGCTTAGTGTTTGTATCCATTATTAAATTAGTTGTGTGCTAGTGAAATCAAGGAAGGCTTTAAAAACACATTTTAATAGTACTTGCCATTTTTTCTGTATACATTTGTACTACAGAGAATATGAAATTAATACCAATATTAACAACAAGCTCAGGAAAATTAGAAAATTTAGCCTTGGCTTATAAATGCTCATAGAAGTCTACTATAACACACAAGATAGTAATATTTCTTATTACAATCTTCTAATAATAATAAAGGTCTTTAATTCTCACCTTATTGTTGAAGAGACTTAAAAATTGAATGGGTAATTTGATGAAATCATAGTTTGGGACTTTAACCCAAGCCTGAAAAACTATTGATCAAACAACTACCTAGGCACACCTGGAGTGCACTATCTGTAATACATCTTGGCTAGAATTGGCTGATTAAACTAAATGAATGGGAAGAAAATGGCTTAGTTTAATATAAATTCAGACAAGACAGAAGAACTCAGAGACTTCGGGCAGTCAGCAACCCCTAAAGCCATCTGTACTCACTTCATTTGATCCCCAACTGCTTCCTGAACATCTGTGATTTCCTGCTGTGTCTAGTGTGTGCACTTATTCTATGGCTCACATGCAACATAAAAAGGGAATTTTGAAATTATGAAGTCATGTTTTGTGAACAAAATCCACTTAGAGAGACTATCTCCATTCAAAGAGTGCTGAGAAGTCCTTTGGCCCAGTTTGGGTCTGGTGCTCAGCATAGACCAACTGAGTATCTCTCTCTATGGTAAGAAAAGACTTTGTAAAGAAGGAAGGATATATATTGGATAGATATTCCAACTTGGATTAGTAGCATTGTTATATTAACATGTTTTAAAACAATATAGCATTAAATATTTGCAAATATTAATAAATTAGCTGTTAATTTATCACTCCTAGATTACTGCTGGGTTTCATAGTCAACACCATAAAAGTCATTTTAGTTTCTCCTCCTTGTAAAGATGAGTATTGATAATGGATGGGCTTGCTAAGCTACCAGAGACTCCAAATCCTCTAACAATACATATTTTTAGTTAAAAGCTTCATCTGTACTTACTGTCATTTTCAAGCCAACTATTTGGAATTAAGCAAAACTTCAGTTCCTTTTCTTTATTCACTGCTGAAAGGGAAATAGAAAGGAGTTGACTGCAAAATCCAAAGTATATTGCCATGAGTTCCTTTGACAGGAATTTTTAATTCTTCCCTCTGCCTGTTCTCCTCAGCCAGCACGCAGAGAGAAATGTATTTATCTTGTATAAAATAATTTGCTTTTTCTAATGAGGAGAAAAGCAGTGTACCAGTAATCATTGGAAAATAAATTCTGAAACAATGATGCAGTTCCCAACAAGATACATGTTGATACATGAGCGTAAAAGACTTTTGGGCTCAATGTAACAGTCGTCATTGCTTAAAGGAACTGGTGGAGTTTTAGATATTAGATATCAGATAATATTTAGTATTAGATAAATTGTCATGCTGTCCAAATGCAAAAGGCAATCATGTAAAAAAGACACATTTTCAGAATATGGCTAGATAATGGTGAAAGATTAGCTCTGTCATCTATTTAAATAAATAATGAAGCTATAGGAATAAAAACAGCATGTGACATGTCAGGGATAGAGTCTCAATGAGACAGAATTGAAAGCCAAAAAACAGATCCATGATCATACAGAGATTAAGAATATGATAAACTGTCATTCAATATCTGTTGGGTTGTCACAATCAGCCCATTTCAAAGGAAAAGTAATGCTGAGATTCTGTTCTCTCTGTTAAAATAATAATGAACCCCAGTTAAAAGAAAAAAAACCCTACAATTCTTAAGCAGAAAAGAAATTATTCTGAAAGACGCTATATAAATACAAGGGCAATTTACTAGTTTTTCAGTTCTAGAAGGGACAAAATTATTTTCTTAGAACAAGAAACAAACCTCAGAAGATAAAAGGTCCAGAAACATGGCTTAATCTAAAACACACTTAGCAATAGCTATCCTATGACTTCAGTCATACATTAAAAAGATATGGAATTAGGCCGGGCGGTGGTGGCGCACGCCTTTAATCCCAGCACTCGGGAGGCAGAGGCAGGCGGATCTCTGTGAGTTCGAGGCCAGCCTGGACTACCAAGTGAGTTCCAGGAAAGGCGCAAAGCTACACAGAGAAACCCTGTCTCGAAAAACCAAAAAAAAAAAAAAAAAAAAAAAAAAAAAAAAAAGATATGGAATTATATTTCTTTTTGGGTTTTGTTTTTTGATTTTGTCCCTAGTTCAAATGTCATGTACCCTCGTGGGCAATGCTAGGGTAAAGTTACATGGTTCATTTGAGCACAGAAGGACAATGAAGTTCTTTCTGCTGGGTCCCATAGTGGGCATAAGAGGGTGATTTCTTCTCTTTAGGGGAGAGTCTCAGCAATATTAACTCGGAGATGATAAGTTTGAACTCTTTACCCATACAGGGTTTCACCCTTACAATTGCTTCTTTCTCTTTCTCCTTTCTCTCCATTCCCTTTCCCCTCTCACTCTGTCTTTCTCTCTCTCTTCCATCATCAAATGTCTAATAAACAGATAACAAAGAGATGAGTGGCAGAGAATTCCAGGATAATACAGTGACATTCTTTATACTTCCTTCAAAAGACATTGAGAGATTTGTCTCAGATTAAGAAAAATGAACCTTTGCTGACATGTGTTATTGAAATTTATTTCCTAGCATTAAAGCCCTAAGCAGCAATGAAAAGTCTATACCTTCAGAGGACTCAGAGCCCGCCCTTCTCCAGCTCCAACCTTTCCTGACTGATCTAGAAGCATGGCATTTATACAGCTCACTTCTGATAACTGCTGCTATGAACATTTGGCTTATTATATTCTATTACTAGAATAATTTATACACATTAGGGATCAAATGAAAGAGGAAATGATGAGGTTACTGACTTTAAAAAAATGAGGTAAGGAAACATGTATAGCTGTAGGCAATAATATTCCAGGCCTTCTTTCTTGGGCAATTTCTCTCTGGATTTCTTAAATTTTTATATTTGACATGTAATGCATTTTTTTCCTTACATTTGAGAAGTGGTGCTGGGGATCAAACTTAGCACTCCAGAAAGGCAGGTATGGTACTCTATCAATTAGATCATATTCCTGCTCCTCATTTAATAAGTTTTTCCTAAGAAAAAATAAAGTGTGTTAAATTTTAACATTAATTTTAATGTTTGATTTTATAGTGTTCAGTGACATTTTCTAAATTCATACAAACACTGACTTGATGTGAAATCATTGAAACTATGCAATTTGTACTTTGTTGCTTATACACATATTTACTCTTAAAAGAATTGTGAAAATCTTACACAAAATTGTCTTGCTTCTATTTTGTTTTGTATTAAGTAGGCTCATGTCTTACCCAAAATATTTAGAACACATTTCACTCACTATCACTAGTATCTAATCCCTTAAAAATTAATTTGCATTTGCAGCAATTGGGGGAAGAGATGGGTAGATGCCAGTGTAAGAATACATAGAACAACAAAAGAGCAATATGGCACCACCAAAACCTAGTTGTTCTACAACAGTAAGACTTGAACATCACAATGTAGAAGAAGCAGAAGAAAACAACTGTAAAAATAACTTCACGAAGATAATAGAATGTTTTAAAGAAGAAATGAAAAATTCCTTTAAAGAAATTGAGGGAAAAACTAACAAAAAATTGGAAAAAAACCAATAAATCCCTAAAAGAAAGAAAATAAACCAATCAAACAGGTGAAGGAAACAGTTGAAGAACTGAAAATTGAAATAGAAGCAATTAAGAAGACACAAACAGAAGGAATGCTGGAAATGAAAAAATCTGAGTAAATGAACAAGAAGTACAGATACAAACATAACTAAACAGAATACAATAGATGGAAGAAAGAATCTCTGGCATGGAGGATACAATAGAGGAAATAGACTCATCAGTCAAAGAAAATACTAAAGCCAAAAAAGTCATGATACAAAATGTCCAGGAAATCTGGAACACCATGAAAAGACCAAAACTGATAATAATAGGGATAGAAGAGGACGAATACCAGCTCAAAGGCACAGAAAATATATTAAACAAGATGACAGAAGAAAACTTTCCCAACCTAAAGAAAGAAATGCCTTTGAAGATACAGAACACCAAGTAGACTGGACACCCAAAATAAGTATTCTCGCCACATAATAAACCACTAAATCTACAGAACAAAGAAAAATGTTAAGACCTGCAAAGTAAAAATGTCAAGTAAGTTATAAAGACAACCCATCAGAAAAACAATTGACTTCTCAATGGAGACTCTGAAAGCTACAAGGTTCTGAACAAATATTATGCAGACAATAAGAGACCACGGATACCACCCCTGACTGCTATACCCAGCAAAACTTTCAATCACCATAGATATTCTAAGACATTCCAAGACAAAACCAAATTTAAACAATACCTGTCAAAAATTCAACATTACAGAGAGCACTAGAAAGAAAAATCCAAAGTAAAGAACTTAGATGCACTCACAAAGAAACAGGCAATAGATAATCCCATAGGAGCAAATACCAAAGATAGGAAATAGACACATATTACCACCAAATATAACAGGGCTTAACAATCACTGGTCATTAATATCCCTTAATATCAATGGATTCAACTAGCCTATAAACAGATAAAGACTACCATAATGGATACAATGTCAGGATCCATTCTTCTGCTGCATACAAGAAACACACATCAACTTCAAAGACAGACACTACCTTGGAGAAAAAGGTTGGGAAAAGTCTTTTAAATAAAACATACTTAAGAAGCAAGCTGGTATAGCTATCCTAATATCTAACAAAATAGACTTCAAACTGAAATCAATCAAATGAGATCAGGATGGACATTACATATTCATCACAGAAAAAATCCATCAAGATGAAGTTTCAATTCTGATCATTTATGTCCCAAATACAAGGGCATTCGCATATGTATAAGAAACATTACTAAAGTTTAAACTGAACATCAAACCCCACACATTAATAGTGGGAGACTTCAACACCCTAATCTCACCAGTGGACAGTTCTGCCAGACAGAAACTTAACAGAGAATTAAGGGATCTAATATGTTATGACTCAAATAGACTTAATAGCTATCTATAGCACATTCCACCCTAACACAAAAGAATATACCTTCTTCTCAGTGCCCTATGGAACCTTCTCTAAAATTGACCACATACTCAGTCACAAAGCAAATCTCAACAGCAAAAAAAAAATGGAATAATCTGTATTCTATCAGACCACCATGATTTCAACAACAACAAAAATACAGAAAGACTACAAACTAATGGAAACTGAATAACATTCAACTGAATCACCAATGGATCAAGGAAGAAATTAAGAAATTAAAGACTTCTTAGATTAAAATTAAAATGAATGTACAACATACCCAAACTTATGGAACACTATAAAAGCAGTGCTAAAAGGAAAATTCATAGCACTAAATGCCCACATAAAGAAGTTGGAGAATGGGGCTGGAGAGATGGCTCAGAGGTTAAGAGCACTGGCTGCTTTTCCAGAGGTCCTGAGTTCAATTCCCAGCACCCACATGGTGGCTCACAACCATCTGTAATGAGGTCTGGCGCCCTCTTCTGGCCTGAAGTCATACATGCTGTATACATAATAAATAAATCTTTAAAAAAAAGAAGTTGGAGAAATCTCACATTAGTGACTTAACAGCACACCTGAAAGCTCTACAACAAGAAAAAGCAAACTCACTGAGGAGGAGTAGATGCCAGGAAATAATCAAATTGATGGCTGAAATCAATAAAATAGAATCAAAGAGAACAATGCAAAGAAACAATGAAATAAACAGTTGGTTCTTTGATAAAATCAAGAGGATAGATAAACCCTTATTCAAACTAACCAAAAGGCAGAGAGATCATTCCAATTAACAAAATCAGAAATGAAAAAGAGACATAACTTCAGACAACAAGGAAATCTAGAGAATCATCAGGTCATACATCAAAAACCTGTGATCTACAAAAATGGAAAATCTACAAGAAATGGAAAATTTTCTGGATAGGTATCATGTACCCAAATTAAATCAAGACTAGACAAACAATTTAAATACCCCTATAATCACTAAGAAATAGAAACAGTCATTAAATCCTCCCAACCAAAAAAAAAAGCCTAGGACCAGATAGTATCAGTGCAGAATTCCTAAGAAGAGTTAATACCGATACTCTTCAAATTGTTCCATACAATAGAAACAGAAAGAACATCACCAAACTCTTTTTATGAGGCTACAATTACTCTGATACCCAAACCACACAAAGATACAACAAAGAAAGAGAATTACAGACCAATCTCCCTCATGAACATTGATGCAAAAATACTCAATAAAATACTGGTAAAACATTTCCAAGAACACATCAAAAAAGTCATCCACCATGAAGTAAGTTTCATCCAAGAGATGCAAGGATGGCTCAACTTATGAAAATCTGTCAATATAATACAATGTAATTACAATGCAATACAGTTTGTAAACAAACTGAAATTTTAAAAAATGATCATCTCATTAGATGCTGAAAAAAACCAGCACACCTTCATGATAAAGGTCTTGGAAAGATCAGGAATACAAGAAACATACCTCAACATAATAAAGGCAATTTATAGCAAGTCAACAGCCAACATCAAATTAAATGGAAAGAAACTCAAATGATTCCAATAAAATAAGGAACATGACAAGCCTGCCGACTCTTCCCGTATCTATTCAATATTGCACATGAAGTTCTAGCTAGAGCAAAAAGACAACAAAAGAAGATCAAGGGGATACAAATTGGAAAGGAAAAAGTTACACTTTCTCTATTTGCAGATGATATGATAGTAAAGATAAGTGACCCCAAAAATTAACTAAAAAAAAAAAAAACATCAGTAGCTCTCCTATATATAAATGATAAGTGGGACAAGAAAAAAATCAGAGAAACATCACCCTTTTCAATAGCCACAATTATTATAAAAATACCTTGGTGTAACTCTAACTAAGCAAGTGAAAGACCTATATGACAAGAACTGTGAGACTTTTAGGAAAGAAATTGAAGAAGATATCAGAAAATCAAAAGATCTCCCATGACCATGAATAGGTAGAACCAACATAATAAAATAGCAATCTTGCCAAAAGCAATCTACAGATTCAATGCAATCCCCATTAAAATTCCAACACAATTCTTTGCAGACCTCAAAAGAACAATACTCAACGTTATATGAAAAAAAAGACTTAAGATAGCTAAAAACAATCCTGTACAATAAAGCAACTTCTGAAGGCATCACCATTCCTGACCTAAAGCTCTACTATAGAGCTATAGTAATAAAAACAGCTTCATATTGGCATAAAAACTGACATATAGAACAATGGAATTGAACTGAAGATCCTGACATTAATCTGCATACCTATGAACACCTGATTTTTGACAAAGAAGCCAAAAGTTTACAATGGAAAAAAAGAAAGGATCTTCAACAAATGGTGCTGGTGTAACTGGATGTCAATATGTAGAAGATTGCAAATAGTTCCATATATCTTGCCATGAAAAAAAACTCAAATCCAAGTGGATCAAAGATGTTAACATAAATCCAGTTACAATGAACCTGATAAAAGAATAAGTAGGAAGTAGTCTTGAACACATTGGCACAGAAGACTACTTCCTAAATATAGCACCAATATCACAGACACTGAGAGGAACAACTAATAAATGGGACCTCCTGAAACTGAGAAACTTCTGTAAGGCAAAGAACATGGTAAACAACACAAAACGACAGTCTACAGAATGGGAAAAGATCTTCACCAACCCCACATCAGACAAAGGGCTGATGTCCAAAATATATAAATAATTCAAAAACTAGACATCAAAACACCAAACAATCCAATTAAAAAAATGGGCTACAGACCTAAACAGAGAATTCTCAACAGAAGAATCTCAAATGGCTGAAAGACAATTAAGGAATTGCTCAACACCCTTAGTCATCAGGGAATTGCAGATCAAAATGACTCTTAGATACCATTTTACATCTTACATCTGTCAGAATGGCTAAGATCAAAAACACTGCTGACAGCTTGTTTTGGAAAGGATGTGGAATAAGGGGAACACTTCTCCCTTGTTTGTGGGAGTGCAAACTTGTACAGCCACTCTGGAAATCAGTATTGAGACTTCTAAGAAAATTGGGAATCAAACTCCCTCAAGACCCAATGATACTACTCTTGGGCATATATACTCAAGGGATGCTCAATCTTATCACAAGGGCACTTGCTCAACTATGTTCATAGCAGCACTATTTGTAATATCCAGAACATGGAAAAATCTAGATGCCCCTCAACTGAAGAATGGTAAAGAAAATGTGGTAATATACACAATGGAGTACTATTCAGCAATAAAAAACAATGACAACCTGAAATTTGTGGGTAAATGGATGGAACTAGAAAATATCATCCTGAGTGATGTAACCCAAACTCAGAAAGACAAATATGGTATGTACTCACTCATAAGTGGATACTAGATGTAAAGCAAAGGATAACCAGACTACAACCTATAGCTCCAAAGAAGCTAGGTAACAAGGAGACCCTAAGAGAGATGAATGGATCATCCTGGTAAGAAGAAACAGATGAGATTTCCTGAATAAACTGTGTATGAGAAGACAATAGAAGGTAGGAGATGGGGGATGAGAATATAAGTGAATAGGATGGTCTAGCTGGAATGGGGTGGAATGGGAGAACAATGAAAGAGATACCTTGATAGAGGGAGACATCATGGGGATAGGGAGAAACCTGGTGCTGGGGAAATTCCCAGGAATCCAAAAGAATGACCCCAGCTTATACTAATAGCAGTAATGGAGAGGGTACTTGAGCTGGCCTACCCTAGTAATCAGATTGGTGAATACCATAATTGTCATAATAGAGACTTCAACCAGTAACTGCTGGAAGCAGATGCAGAGATCACAGCCAAGCACCAGACTGAACTACAGGTACTAATAAGGTACAGGAAAATGTGTTTGTGTAGTGTTTTTAGTATACTGACAATACTGTGAAAATGGACTGATAGCCTGTTAAATCATCAAAATTTCACTATGAAGAAAATCCAAGCTACCATTTATTGATAATAGGCCATGGACCATGCCCTTTCCTAAGTACTTAGCAAGCAATGCCCACAACAGTTAAAAATAATCCCTTTAAACTATACCTAAAGATCTCGTTTTCCAGACTAAACCATAGGTGCCTTGTGGAAAGATTGTCCAAGGCACATTAATATTGAAAGGTAGCAATCAGATTGAAATGCTTTAAGGCTACCTCACCCAATCCCTTGGCTCCATAATAACTCATTAGTATCTGGATACCATCACTCATGGTCCATACGATACATTCTGCCCTTTGACTTTTTGCTTCTGTTTAATGCCTCATTAACAGAATGTATGTAAGCACGCCCACCAGAGATTAGATCCCCCAAACTCACATAAAAACTGAGCAAGTGTGGCAGCCACCTGCATTCCTAGCACTCAGGAACCAGAGACAAGGGATCACCAGCATAAGATAACTAGATTGGCTGGCTGGAATTGTGGAGTTCTAGGTTCAACATAAGAGTCTGCCTCAATAAGTGAAGAGAAGCAACCAAGAAGGATAGCTCATATCAACTTCTGGTCTCTCTCTCTCTGTCTCTCTGTTTCTCTCTGTCTCTCTGTTTCTGTCTCTGTCTCTTTCTCTCTCTCTCTCTCTCTCTCTCTCTCTCTCTCTCTCTCTCTCTCTCTCTCAACACACATAGACAAGACCTCACATGTGTGCTCCAAGACATACCAATGTCTATATGCATTCACATACATACCATACACATATACATACACAAAAATAAAATATGTACATATGATGTTCATTGCTGAGTAGTAATAAATCATTATTCGGTCTTGATCCACTTAGGATAAATCATCCCAGAGCTGCCTAGTTCTCTAGTCTAGAATGCTTCCTATTCACTTTGTACATTTTGTCCCCAAACATCCCTTTTACTTACTAATCTAGATCAATGCCTCCCTCTTCATGTAGCTTTTCATATTGGCTATGCTTAGATATATTTGTTTTTCAATGTTTCATATGATAGTTCAATTTTAAATCCAGCAGATGCATACACTTTATTAATTTATTTATTCCCATGTCCTGTTTTAGTGTCTGTAATGATCTGAATCCTTATCCTTGTGCTTGGAAAACATCTGTGAACACTACAAATACACACATACCTCTCATGATTCAGAGAAAATGATGAGATACCATATTTTTCCACATTATTTTTGTTGAATGTTATTTGAAATAATAATTTTTAGACATTCTGTTCCATAAATTATCAAAATTCTATTTTTCAAATTTACTTTATTAATCTATGTTAATATCCACATAAGTGGAATTCAGTATGCTATTAACACATGCATGCAGTGTGCACAGATCAAATCTATACTCCTTCCTTTTCCTACACACACACACAAAAAATTGACCACATATTTAAAAGTAAAGTTTGGAGTTATGAAACTATTAAAAAAACTTTAGGGAACATTTCAAGACATTGGAATAGTTAACTATGTTCTAGGTGTATCCTGAAATGCACATGAACAAAGCCCTAATATGTAAATGGGATTACATCTAACACCTTTTTTTGATACAGTGAATTGAATAAACACAGGGCTGATGTGCTGACCATTTGAATGATGGATTTTTGTTAACTGCAGTGGCCAGATTACAGGAGGGAAAACTAAGATTACAAATTACATTTGTTAACATTAGTAGCAGTGATGTTTTGTGGTTAACAATATTAAATTCCAAGCCTGTGTTGTTATCCATAACCACTAGTTTTATATTTATTTAGTTCTTGTAATAATGCAGAAGATAAGCTATTTGTAAACTAGTATAATTACTGCCCATCTAGGAATTCCTCCATTTCACAATGAAAAGAACTAAATGAATAAACTTATCAGTGAGTTCATTCAAGATAGAACATGTTCAAACCCTTACACCAGATGCTAAATGAATACTAAATTAAACAGATGAGTAGATAAGCATATGCATACAACCATAAAAACTTTGAGAATGCTCCTAATGCAAACTACTGCTATATTCTTAGCATCATAAACCTTTAGGCTCCCAGTATCGTGCTTTAAAACCCAGAGACACTGCATAAATGAAACACTGTAGACTTGGTGCCATTTGCTGACTGAGAGTGGCCCTCTTGTGCAGTGCTGAAATTGCAATACGCTACAAATGTTGAAGATTTAGATGGTTATGTTCTAAAGCTGGAAATATATTTATAGGTGAGGCGAGGAAGAGAGAGAGTATAAAAACGATAGTGAGGTCAGTCACATACACCTAGGTTCAGGTATAAACTGCTAAATTTGAATGAGTGAAGTCTGGCAGGATCGTTATTTTTGGTTGTCAATGTGACAACATCTGGAATTAAATAAAACCCGAAATTGTGCACACCTGTGAGGAATTTTTTTTTCCTTATTTAGTTACTTGAAGTGGAAAGACTAACTTCTAATCCAAATCTTTAAGGTGGGAAGATAAATGGTTCATCTAGATCTTTTGAGGTAGAAAGATCCACCTTCTGCTGGCAGTCTAAATAAAGGACACAGAAGAAGAAAGCTTCCTTTTTTTTTTCCTGGTTTGCTCTTGCCCTTGCTAGCAACTCCAATCCTTCACTGCCATTTAAGACCTGCTTCTTCATGATTCTGGCATGTACTGCAGACCATTGGATACATTAGCCTTGGGAACGGAACAGTTACTGGATTCTCGAAACTTCCACTTATAGGCAGCTATTGCTGGACTAGATGGACCATGGCCCATAAGTCATTCTAATAAATCCTCTGTCCTAAAACTTGCTCTGTAGACCAGGGTGGCCTCAAATTCATAGAGATCTGCTTGCCTCTGTCTTCCAAGTTCTGGGACTAAAGATGTGCACCACCACAGCCTGGATTTGGTTTAATTTTTTGACTTTCCTTTGTGCTATGTGATGGCTGGAGAGCAATTTTTTTATTTCCAAATAATTATGCAGGTATTTCATATCTTAGTGATATTATTAGTTATGGCTTTCATATTTTGTCTTTTCCTGTTTCTTTATATTAACTTTATAGATTTGCATTTCACATTTAGACCTATGATTCATTTTTTTTTCTTTCTTTTTTTTTTGCAGATGGATGTTCATTTCCTCCTGTACCGTTAGTTGATAAAGCTTTCATTGATATTTTATGTTGTCTTTGTTCCTTCACTAAGCATCAATTTTCCACATCTCTGTGAATGCACTCCTGGTCTCTCCTATCTGGTTCCATTGATATTTGTGAATGCACTCCTGGTCTCTCCCATCTGGTTCCATTGATATTTGTGAATGCACTCCTGGTCTCTCCTATCTGGTTCCACTGATATTTGTGAATGCACTCCTGGTCTCTCCCATCTGGTTCCATTGATATTTGTTCCCCTCCCTTATGCAGCCAATGCCACACCATCTCGATTCCTATAACTTTGTAGGGAATTTTGACTTTGGATGTTGTAGTCCTCCAACATTTTGCTCCACAAACCCAGCATTAAGTAGGCTATTCTGAGTCTTCTGTCTCTTCAATATAAATTTTTCTATCACTTTATCAATACCCACAAATAACTTACCAGAAACAGATTTAGTATGCATTGACCATATGGATGACTCAGCATTAGTGTGCTTTTAAAGAAATTTTAAGTATAAACAAGCACAATTTAATTTGGAGGAAGGAGGAAGTACTAAGGCACGTGAATGTTCTTTAGCATTTTTTTTATTGAAGGAATTAATGTACTTTCACAAGAATGATGCTTCTTCAACACAAGTCTTTGAGTAAAAAATTGCATTGCAGATTCCACATGATACAGAGATTCTAGTTCAATAGGCTTGGGGAAAAATTGCTGCAGGCATCGTATGTATAAGAAATGAATTTATGAGTATTTAGGCTATTAGTAATTGCTTACTCCCCTGTGGCTGCATTGTTTCTGCCAAATTCCATTCATAATGCTAACCCCCACTGATCTGAGTTTGTGAAAGAGACTTTATTAAGGATAAAAGAAAGCGTGTGGGTGTCATGTAGTATCAAAGCTCGTTTGGTGTTGAAGCAAGATTATTTGCTACAGATTTCATTGCAAACTTAGGTGTCTGTTTCACATTCATGCTGTTTATATTCCATAAAAAATAACAGATAAATTGTGTGAAATTCTAAACATTGAGAGATAGACCACTTTGCCTGGTCCCTTTGGGCTATACTTGCCAGCAAATGTGATTTTTAACATAGGGCCTATTTTGAAGAACTGAATTTTCTTTCAACTCCTGAAAGTCTCCTGGATGAACACCTGGTGGGCAGCTGTAATTAGGAAATGACATCTGTAGTCTGAATCATAATCATCTTTAAGTTTTACTTTTTTTTCTTTTTATATTACTTTATTCTTTTTTTTCTTTTATTTTACAATACTATTCAGTTCTACATAACAGCCACAGATTCCCTTGTTCTCCCCCTTCCTGCCCCCCTCCCCTTCCCCCCAGCCCAGCCCCCCATTCCTACCACTTCCAGATCAAGGCCACCCCCCAAGGACTGAGATCGACCTGATAGACTCAGTCCAGGCAGGTCCAGTCTCCTCTTCCCAGATTGAGCCAAGCATACCTGTATAAGTCCCAGGTTTCAAACAGCTAACTCATGCAATGAGCCCAGGATCTGGTACCACTGCCTAGATGCCTCCCACACAGATCAAGCCAATCAACTGTCTCACCTATTCAGAGGGCCTGATCCAGTTGGGGGCCCCTCAGCCTTTGGTTCATAGTTCATGTGTTTCCATTTATTTGGCTATTTGTCCCTGTGCTTTATCCAACCTTGGTTTCAACAATTCTCGCTCATATAAACCCTCCTCTTTCTCGCTAATTGGACTCCCACTGCTCCACCCCGGGGCCTAGCCATGGATGTCTACATCCAGATTCCTCAGTCCTTGGATGGGGTTTGTGGCACAACTATTAGGGTATTTGGCCATGCCATCACCAGAGTAGGTCAGTCCTGGCTGTCTCTCGGCCATTGCCAGCAGTCTTTTGTGGGGGTATCTTTGTGGATTTCTGTGAGCCTCCTTAGCACTTTGTTTCTTCCTTTTCTCATGTGGTCTTCATTTACCATGGTCTCCTATTCCTTGTTCTCCCTCTCTGTTCTTAATCCAGGTGGGATCTCCCGCTCTCTTTCCCTCGACCCTCGCCGTTCAAAAAGAAATCGACGAAGATGTCAGAAAATGGAAAGATCTCCCATGCTCATGGATAGGCAGGACCAACATAGTAAAAATAGCAATTTTACCAAAAGCAATCTACAGATTCAATGCAATCCCCATCAAAATACCAACACAATTCTTCACAGACCTGGAAAGAATAATACTCAACTTCATATGGAAAAACAAAAAACCCAGGATAGCCAAAAGAATCCTGTACAATAAAACAACCTCTGGAGGCATCACAATCCCTGACTTCAAGTTCTACTATAGAGCTACAGTAATAAAAACAGCTTGGTATTGGCATAAAAACCGACACGTGGACCAATGGAATCGAATTGAAGACCCTGACATTAACCTACACACCTATGAACATATAATTTTTGACAAAGAAGCCAAAAGTGTACAATGGAAAAAAGAAAGCATCTTCAACAAATGGTGCTGACATGACTGGATATCAACGTGTAGAAGTTTGCAAATAGATCCATGCAAGTTTTACTTTTAAATGTTAAATTCCCACTAAAAGCTGTCCCCAATATGTACACATTATAAATTACATATGTTTATGCTTTCATGCCATAGTTATATGGGAAACTTAATAATAAAACTAAAATAGTATTAAAATGAGAAGCTCTGGAGAACTAACCTGAAGAAGAAAGAATGCTTGTTTAAGCCAGGTGTGGAGGTGTATTTCTTTAGTCTCAACATTTGGAAAGCAGAGGCAGGCAGACATCTGAGTTCAAGGCCAGTCTGGTTCACAAAATGCATTCCATGATAGCCAGAGCTCTGAAAAGAGATCCTGTCTTTAAAAAAAATGGAGGTTCTTTTGGAGCAAACAGAACTGGATCATGAGTGGAAGTGAGAATGATCTATATTTTTATTAAAATTCTCGTGGCACTGCTCACCAGCTTGTAGATATATAGTATTATACTCAAAATACATATTTAAGATTTGATTATACATTTTCTGTACTATAAAATAGCAAATTCAATAATATGCTGTTCTCCTGTTTTGACCCTGACAATATAAAACATTCTGCAATGGAAACATATACTAAAAGGATTGCACATCTGATTAGAAATTTGCATTTCCAAAGTAAAAGATGCATAAACCATGGATAAAGAATTGATTTAACATTTTGAGGATTGTTTTCTACCCTAATCAATGAAATATTTACAATAATATCTATTCATTATCCATTGAGAAAAATGCAGGAATCTGAATGCTTTCATTCTGATTGGTATTAAAATGTTTGCCACATTAGCTAAACTGCTTAATATTGAGCTTCCATGTGCCTGTTTGTATACATACATACATATATATATATATATATATACATATATATATATATACATGTATATATATGTGCATATTGGGAATATGTATGTGTGCGTGTATGTGCAACTTATAATAGGAATTTAATGTGTGTGTATATCAGTGGGCAGTCAATATCCACAGAGCGATTTGAATATCATTAAAGATAATATTCATCAAGAATTTTTCTAGACATGTGAGAAATGGGACATCACAGGAAATGGTTTCTGCTGAATAGAAGAATGCTAAGCTGAGAAGCTATAAGCAATTGGTAGCCTCTGTCTTTAACAGTATAGCCCCTGATAGGATGATCATATTCCAGTGGAAGGCCACCCAGCAAAAACACATTGACAGTAGAACTTAGACTTGATAGGGGAGAGAGAGAGAGAGAGAGAGAGAGAGAGAGAGAGAGAGAGAGAGAGAGAGAGAGAGGATAGTCTACAATACACTCCTATTCCCCCACACATAAGGCTCAGGCAACATTGTACACAAGGGGAGAGAAAAATCCTAAGAGGCAAAAGATTAGGAAGCTTGCTATACAATTGTGTTTTCTAGTAGTGTTAGAAGCTAAACCCATAAAGTCTCACCAACAGGATTTCCCAAATAGAAGCTGAACAAGGTTGACAAATAGACATGCTATAATGGGTGGTGAAAACCTATGAGGCCTCAACCTTACATTGAGAACTAGGAGGAATCTAAGGAATATTGAAAGAGAAATAGTCCTCATTTGAGAAGAGAATACCAATTACTTCCCCAATATCACACAGTCAGCCATAAAATATACATACAAGTAACATTATGCATACTGATTATTTTATGTGTGTGTGTGTATAGATACAGGTGTGTATATGTGCATATATATATAATTTATATGCATGTAATAGCAGTTAATAAAAAAGATATCAAAAATTTGAAAAACAACATGGAAGGCTTCTGGGAGGGCTAGGAGGAGCAAATGGAAGGGAGAAACATTATAGTTATTTTATAATTTCAAAAATAAAAAAAGAATACAAATCTGGATAGGTAGGAAGTATGGAATGGAACTGAAAGAAGCTTTCAGAGAGGAGAGGTGAATATGAACAAAACACACTATACAAAGTTCTCAAAAAAACTAGAAGGAGAAAGAAGTATGGAGATGAGAATTAGTAACAAGGAGATAAGAAAAACAAAGATGTAAAATAAAATATGAAATGTAAGAAAATGGGTAAAAAATGGTGTTGACTAGATGTTGTAGAAGAGCTCCTCAGGTCTAGATTATCAACACACATGAGGGCTGTGGATGCAGCACAAGGGCTCGAGGGTTTTCAAACATACAGGAAGTTTGTGTTCATTCTCCAGAGGGATGCCAGTCTGAGATACTTGAAAATTGCTCTTAAAAACTAAAAGCAAAATCAGGTCTGATTCAGGGATAGTAGCAACTGTTCAATTTCAGTATGCCATACCAATATACACATTTGATTATTTTATGTGAAGTGTTATTTTCTTCTATTTTCAATATCCAACAGCAGTTAATGTTGTCAAAGTGTTTATTGTAGATGCTCTCCTTTTAGTCTAATTTTAAGTAAAATTCTTATTATGTTCTTTCTGTGGTTTTAGAGTTTGAGTTTGCCTTCAGGTTTGTACTTTTATAAAATACATCAAAAAAGTCTATAATCTCTCTAAACAATGTGATAGCCTATGAAAAACCCTCTAGACAGAAAAACAATGCTTGAGTTCAGCTGGGATATAAATGCATAGAAGTTGTAGTTAGTTAAGTATTTGGTGTCTAACTTTAAAATATTGTTTGAAAAATGGCTCTAATCCTGTATAAACACATGTTCTATTAGTATTGGACTTTGTGATCATGAGGTAACAGATAGCAATAACATCAGAATGGACCTGGGCTGTTCCAACTCTTCCACTCTGAATCTTTTTGCCATGTCATTACACATTCCATATCTCAATTTATCGAATTGCACTACCAATCAATAGCACATGAAGTTTTCCTCCCACTTTAAAATTTTGTATATTGACTTTTATTGAACAATGGTAGAACACAAAGATAAACAATTTTGGACTTGTTTTATGAGGATAAGAGAAGTCTTAAGAGGAAGAAAAATATACTTCAGAAATGTTAACCAACTGTGTTCAGTTTTTGACTACCTACTCTGTACTGTTGGTGTAAGGAATAGAAATGTACACTCCTCAACTCTCAGTGATTCAGCAAATACCTACCTTGTAGCAGCTATTAATATAGACATGTAAGACACAAACAAAAATATATAATCATTTCTCAAGACTGTATTTTTGTAACAAATGTATCTGTGTAGTAGTTAGTAAAAAAAAATACAACCAAATGAAAATATGTTAAATTGTGTGAAAATAGGAAAATCAAGGACCAATAGTTTTTAAGACTGAAAAAGTCAATACAACCATAATCAGTAAATTTTGAATACAGTGATGATAGATAGGCAAGAGTAAAGGTGAGGTATACATGCTTGATGTAAAATGCACATCTTGACCAAGAGCAAATATATTAGCTAATGCTCTTTAAAGAAAAAAGTCTCTGGATTGATGGATGCATGGATAAATAGATAGCAGATAGATGGTAGAAAAGTATATAAATGATAGATATGTAAAAGATAGGTATATGGCAAATGATGGATAGATAGAAAGGTAGATAGTTGGTAGATATATAGTAAATGGATGAAAAGATGGATGGTATACAACAGATAGGTGATAGATAAATAAGGTACAAATATATGATAAATGGCAGATAGATAACAGCAAAGTAGGTTGATTGATTTTTGATAATAGATAGTAAATAGATAGTTAAATGTACAGATAGATAGATAGATAGATGATAGATAGATAGATAGATAGATAGATAGATAGATAGATAGATAGATAGATAGATAGATAGATGATAGATAGATAGATAGATGATAGATATAGATAGATAGATAGATAGATGATAGACAGACAGACAGGCCAAGCGGTGGTGGTGCATGCCTTTAATCCTAGCACTTGGGTGTCAGAAGCAGGCAGATCCCTGTGGGTTCAAGGCCAGCCAAGCCTACAAAGTGAGTTCCAGGAAAGGTGCAAAGCTACACACAGAAACCCTATCTTAAAACAAACAAACAAAAATCCCTTTGTTTAAAAAAACATAGATATATAGATAAATGATAGATGATAGATGATAGATAATAGATGATAGATAGATAGATAGATGATAGATAGATAGATGATAGATAGATAGATAGATAGATAGATAGATAGATAGATAGATAGATAGATAGATGATAGATAGATAGATAGATAGATAGATAGATAGATAGATAGATAGATAGATAGATAGATAGATAGATGATACATAGAAACATAATTGATGGTAAATAATCTGATCCTCTATGTTGTTGAAATCTTGTGATCTTCCATCTCTAACTTGAGACTCTCCACCACTCAGTGATGTTATTCTAATGAGAATATAAAGGTATGAGAAGCAGGCAAACAAATAGATACAGCTTCCACTGTGCATCCAGTGGAAGATTACACAGAAGGAACAGAGTCTAATAAAACTCCCTTTTTTTTTTACTCAGGCTTTTAAGAGATTGGATAAGGGACACACATATCATGAAAAAAACTTACTTTAATGTTTAACAATTCAAATATTATTTTCATCCAGAATAACACAATAATATCTAACCAATTATCTTAACACCATATAATTCAGTGAAGTCCATACACAAAAATATACTCCACAAGAAAGAAATTGGAGACATTTAGGATAAGTAATTGAAATTTTTCATCTACCTAAGCAAAGATAATTGGTGTTCTACCATTATTACTCCAAAATTACTTGAAGTCTCTAGCTTTTAATAGTTATTAAAAAAAAACATGTGATTCTTGCACCAGAAGGACTTTCTTCTAAACCATGAAGGTACTATCCTTTGACATTATACAAGCTTGGTATTGAAGCAAGGAACTCTTAGCTAACAGTGGATTAGGGGTAGCAGAAAGTTGAGCATTATAACCATTTTATTCAACACAATGATAGCAGAACAATGGTCTAAAAAAGATATATACAAATTACAATAACTTAACTCACTAGTTATTCAGGGTCTAAGAGGTTACAAGTTTAGAAGTTTAGAAGTAATTTACAAGAAATAAGTGCAATGGTCTTTAGAGAAATACATAGTGTTCAAATTATCATTTTATCAGGGATGGGGCCATATTGTCCTGGCCTCAGAAGATGCCTTTTGATAAAGCCATAACCACACTTGTTTTGGCAAGAATCAGTAGTCCTTTGTTTCGTGTTCTGTCTGTCCATTTTGTCCTGTTGATTTGAGGATACTTTGTTGTCCAGTGGCTAACTTTTGCCACAATGAAAGTTGACCCCATATGCAGTTTCTTCAATGCCCATATTTTCTCTGAAGTAGATTGGTACTGCCAGGAGCCGACATGTCTCAAAAAAGAAAAATTTTCTAAGTTATTAAAACATTTTAAATGCCATATTCTGTAGATCTCTGAAGGGTTTGAAGATGACCTGTCTAAAACATCTCTGCTCAATTTTTAAAACCTATCTAATATGACTACAAGTTCTATTGTAATGTCTAACTACTAACTTTCATTTCTTTATATCCTAATAGTTGGTAATAATAACATTCAAGGATCAGAAATTTGCATTACATTGTTAAATGAATGGTATAAATACAATTAGAAATATACATATAGCATTTTCTAACAATATCAGTTTCAAATTTGTATACAATATAAAACAATCCAATCCAATGTAAAGTATTTAAAACTAGTAATTGTCTTTTTCTTTTTTTTTTTAAACAAGAACTTAAATCTAATCTCCTTTGCTTAGCCTTTTTCCTAACCCTTGACAACAACTTGTAACCAACCCCCCTAAATACTGAAAATTATCCCAGACCCAAAACCCATTAAAAAGACCAAAAACCACCTGCCCCACACCACCTCTATGGGAATGTGGGCGTCATATTCTTAAAATTGCTTCCTGCTGGGTATGGGCGAAGTTTTCTTTATCCTGAAAGAAAAATTTTAGGCTAATTGTCAAATTCTAGGAAAGGTAACTATATGCTTCATTATCCAGTCTGTGTATAATGCCAAAGTTCAGGGTTTGTCTCAAGTCCTTATTCAAGTAGTTTTTGAGACTGGATCATCTCAGCTAGTCATCTCAAAATTGCTCTGAGCACCTTGTAGTTCAAAGCTGATCTGTGGATGATGTTTGTCAGCTTAATGATATTATTATTGTCCACGTGGAATTGTTGTTGTTGTGGGGCCCCATCTTCTTTCTGGAGACTTCAGTTGATGTTAGGCCTGGCCGTGATTTCCTGCAGAAAACTGGTAAGAGACTCGAACACAAAGACATATATATGCAGGTAATTGAAGCCTTTTTTTCTGGAATTAGTACTCTATATGGCCATTCATATCTTAACAAAGTTTAAAATGTATAAATATCTCTCTATATATTAATTTTGTAAATTTTGATATAAAATTCATACTTTAAGAAAAGTTTAAAGAATCAGAATAGAATCAAAGAGTTGAGATTAGCAATAGAATAGTCCCTTAATTAATTTGGCTTTTGTCCTTTCCCATAGCAGAAGATGGCTCTTTTATTCTGGCATGATACAGAGAGTTTGCATTTTCCTTTTAACAAAATGCTTGATTTTAAAGAAGGAGAGAGCCATTCTCCAACTCGAAAGTCAGCTTTAAATTTTAATTGAACTGGGACTGTTAGAAGACCAATAGTGTTAAATCTTTAGAGAAAAGCAGAAACAAACATTTAGGAAGACATAAAAATTTTTTAGATTATATATACCCATACACCGTTTCACTCTGTTTCTTGGGATAGATGATTTGTCCCTTTTCTTCAGTTGTCTCATTTGTCCGGTGTTCTTCAGATTCCTTAACCTTCATTCTCCTAAAAGACAAAAACAAAAACCTTTCCCCAAGACTAATTTTGGGGCTGTTCCTTTTTGGCAAGTTATTATCTGATTAAATGAAAAGGCATGTGTTATTGACACAAGTTAGTTTAAATTGGATGTTCATGCTGGTTGATGAACTATCATCTCCTCTAATTAAGAGGTCTCTCTTGTTTAAATCGAACCTTTATCAATTTTGATGGTACCCACAGCTTATCTCCTCCTGTAGAAAAAAAACAAAACCTTGTCCCCAATGTAATACATACCCTGGTTTCCATTCTGAGGTCAGCACATCCTTAAAGTATATAGGCTGATTTAATTCTGTAGTTTTTTTCTATTATCCAGTGTCTCTCTGCAGCTGTTGTTCCTTTCTCATTGGCATTCAGAAAATTCAAAGTTAGAAGAGCATTATGTAGTCTATTTCTGGGGGTTTTTGTTACCCATTTCTGTTTATTTAGCATATCCTTTAGAGTTCTGTTTGATCTTTCTATAACTGCTGGACCTGTAGGATTATGTGGTATCTTGTAATATGCTTTATATTGTAATAAGCAAAAAACTGTTTCATTTTACCAGAGACATATGATGGAACATTGTCAGTTTTGATTTGTACAGGTATACCCACGATGGCCATAACTTCTAGCAAATGAGTGATTACAGAATCAGCTTTTTCAGAATATAAAGCAGTTGCCCATTGAAATCCTGAATAAGTATCAATGGTGTGGTGTACATATTTCAATTTTCCAAATTCTGCAAAGTGAAACACGTCCATCTGCCAGATTTCATTTCTCTGAGTACCCTTTGGGTTACATCCTGCTGGTAATGGCATTTGATTGTAGAAGGAACAAGTAGGACATTTCTTTTCTATTTCTTTGGCTTGTTGCCAGGTTATGGAAAAATCCTTTTTTAAACCTTTACTATTGACATGTTTTTTTATGAAATTCTGAGGCCTCCAGCACATTTCCTATCAATAATTTATCAATCTCATCCTTGCCTTGTGCTAGAGGGCCTGGCAGACCAGTATGGGATCGAATGTGAGTTATATATAAAGGATGATTCCTTTTCCTGATTGTATCTTGTAATTGAATAAATAGTGAAGTTAATTCTGAAGCATCGGGGATAAATTCTGCAGTCTCAATATGTAACACCACTCTTTCAGCATACTGAGAGTCAGTTACTATGTTGAGAGGTTCTGAAAAATCCATTAATACCAACAGAATAGCATACAATTCTGATTTTTGAACTGAATTATACGGACTTTGAACGACTTTACTTAAATTTTCTGATTTGTAACCTGCCTTTCCTTGTTTGTTGGCATCTGTACAAAATGTATGAACTCCAGATATGGGTTTTTGCCATACAATTGGAGGCAAGATCCAATCAGCTCTCGTTATAAGAACAATTCTATCACTTTTGGGATATTTGCTCTTAATTTCTCCCAAAAAATTACTGAAAGCTCTTTGCCAAGGTTCACTTTCTGTCCGTAATTTTTCAATGTCCTCCTTAGTTAATGGTACGACAATTTCTGCTGGTTCTATTCCTGCTAATTGACAAAGTCTCAATTTTCCTTTGCAAATCAAGTCAGAGGTTTTTTTCCACATAAGTTTTTAATTTTTTATTTCGTTTATTTGGTAAAAATATCCATTCCAATATAATATCTTCCCTCTGCATTAATATTCCAGTAGGAGAATGCCTAGAAGGTAAAATAACCAAAATGAAATCCAGCTTTGGATCAATATGATCCACGTGTCCTTCATGCACTTTCTTTTCTACCAAGGCTAATTCTTTCTCAGGTGATAATTCTCTTGGACTATTTAAGTCCTTGTCACCTTCTAAGGTTTTGAACAAATTAGTCAGTTCATCATTTTTTACCCCAACAATAGTTCATAGATGAGAAATATCTCCAAATAATCTTTGAAAGTCATTAAGAGTCTGTAGTCTATCTCTCCTAATTTTTTGTAGCTCTATTTTATATCCTAAATAATTAATAGAATCTCCTCTTTGTATTTTTTCAGGAGTAATTTGTAATCCCCAGCAAGGCAAATTTTTCTTTACTTCTTCAAACATTCTTTCTAAAGTATCTGCATTTGAGGCAGCTAGTAAAATATTGTCCATATAATGATAAATTATAGGTTTAGGAAATTTTTTACGTATCACTTCCAATGGCTGTTGTACAAATATTGGCACAGAGTTGGGCTATTCAACATTCCCTGTGGGAGGACCCTCCATTGAATTCTTTTAACCGGTTGAGAATTATTATAAGTAGGCACTGTAAAAGCAAATCTTTCTCTGTCTTTTTCTTGTAAGGGTATTGAAAAGAAACAGTCTTTTAAATCAATAACTATGAGAGGCCATCCTTTTGGTAACAGAGTAGGCAAAGGAATCCCAGATTGTAGAGAGCCCATTGGCTGAATTACTTTGGTAATTGCTCTAAGGTCTGTTACCATTCTCCATTTAAGAGATTTCGTTTTAATAACAAATACAGGAGAATTCCAAGGGCTGGTTGATTCTTCAATATGCTGAGCATTTAACTGTTCTTCTACCAGCTCTTCTAAAGCCTGGAGTTTCTCTGTTGTTAAAGGCCATTGCTGGACCCATACAGGCTTGTCTGTTAACCATTTTAAAGATAGAGCTGTTGGTGTCTTTGGAAGATCATCAGTTATCGTGCCCTGTTTTTGTATAGTATGGATGGCTGGTGACCACTCATTAGAACAATATCTTCTAATATTTCTCTCAGTAACATGTGCTAGTTTATGATTTGTTTCTGAGATTGGAGGGATGTTAATCTGAGTATTCCATTGTTGCAACAAGTCTCGACCCCACAGGTTCATAGTTATGTTAGCCACATATGGTTTTAATTTTCCTCTCTGTCCTTCTGGACCTATACATTTGAGCCATCTTGCACTCTGTTTCACCTGAGATAATGTCCCAATTCCTAACAGTTGAACGTTTACCTCCTGAAGAGGCCAAGTTGGATGCCAAAATTCTGGTGCAATTATGGTAATGTCCGCACCTGTGTCTACCAGACCAGACAACAAAACACCATTTATTTTTATTGTTAATTTTGGTCTTTGTTCATTAATAGAAGTTTGCCAAAAAATTTTCTTTATGTTTTCTCCTGAATTTTCTATTCTCTCTGTTTCATCATCCTGACCAGCATGATTTATTCCAATAGGCATTTGGTTATTTAATCGCTCAGAGCAGGGATTTCCTCTATGGCTGCAGGAAAGGTTTGAACTGGATTTGCTACGGGGGCCTGCATGAGGCCCCTCTGGGAGTTTCCCGAAGACTGAGGCAAAGGATTACCCTGTCTGTCCTTTGTTGATCTACATTCGTTGGTCCAGTGTTTTCCCTTACCACACCTTCTGCATACTCCAGAAGGGGCATTCTGTTGCCATTGTTCCTTGAAGAAACATTATTTCTAGGAATGATCTGTCTACAGTCCCTTTTCAAATGTCCTTGCTTTCCACATCCAAAACATCTAACATTTCTTAAACCTTTTGAAATTGCATCTCCTACCCACATATCATGCTTATCAGCTTCAACATTAACTGTGTCTCTAATCCAATCTTCCAAAGGTGCAGATCTTGCCCTTAATGGTCTGATTATTCTTTTGCATGCTGCATTCGCATTCTCAAAGGCCAAAGATTCAATTATTGCCTTACTAGCTTCTGAATCTGAGACCATTCTCTTTACTGCTGAAGCCAGTCTTTGTAAAAAATCTGTAAAATACTCTTTTGGGCCTTGCATCACCTTCGGAAATGACTCAGATTTTTTTCCTGGTTCCTCAACTCTGTCCCATGCATTCAAGGCTGCCGTTCGACATAAAATTAGGGTTTGGACATCATATAAACATTGTGTTTATACTGGAGCATATTGGCCTTCTCCAATAAGCTGATCCTGGCACACTTGTATTCCTTTATCACTCCATTGTTTTTCTATGTTTTTAGCCTCCTCCTTAAACCAGGTCAGAAATTGTTTAACATTTGCTTTACATATGGGGAATGCATGCCATAAGATACTATTGCCTCCTTAAACCTTTTTAAATCCAACATTTCAATTAGAGCCCAAATATTTTGTGTAGCCATTTGATCAGGCATCTGCTGTATGGTAACAGGATAAATTAAGGGTGACTATGTGAAAACAGGCTTTCTTTCTATAACCTTATGATCCAAACTTGAAACAACTTCGCTGTTAATTTCTTCTGTCTGAATTTTTACAGGTTTAACAAGTTGTTCTAAAGCTGTCATTCTGGCACTTAAATTGACTATCTTTTTAAATAGTAAAATGAGGATAAGCATGGTAATAAACTGCATAATTCGATCAACATTAATCTTCTCATATAATTGTTCCATTGTAAGACTGCCTAAAATTTCAAACAAAACCCAATTTTCTTCCAATGTACACATAAAACCCATTTTCTTTTTAATGTGGAAAAAAATTCTCTTTTAGATAGTTTCCTTTAAAATATCTGATATGTTATGACTTACCAAATCTGCGTAGAACAGTAGAAATCCGAGGGCATTTTCAAAACAGCCACCTAGTGTCCAAGGTGTAAATCCAGAGAGAGAGAGAGAGAGAGAGAGAGAGGAAAGAGAGAGAGAGAACGCACAAGAAAACGTAGCGGGCTAAAGCTTAAATCCAACCAAGTGTTCCCTCTTGTGCCAAGTCAAGGCTTGGGTCTGGCTGGCTTCCTTAAGCTACGACCACATGCGTTGGCTTTACAGGAAGGGCCCTGTTCGGCAGGGCAGTCTGAGTTCTTTGTAGCACAGGCTTTAAGCAAGCAGCTCAGTTAGTCCGGGCTGAGGCCAAGCAGACCTAGACCCGGTCTAGGAAGCCAACCGCTCAGACTAGGGGGCCGCTGCTCGGACTAGGAAGTTGGCGGCCCGGCCTGCCGCCCTTGCGGGAAAGCGGACTTGCCTCCAAGCCAAGTGGTTTTTAATGGATTCTTGTCATGTTGGGTGCCAGAAGTTGATGTAACCAACTGTCTTATTAAATAAGAAACACAGAAACAATGTAAAAGAGAAAGCCAAGAGGTCAGAGCTCAGAGCTAAAATCTCACCCTTCCTCCTGCTGTGTCCCAGCTTCCCGAAAGAGAGCTATTTCCTTGTGTGTCAGTCGTTTCATAGTCATTCTGCCTTCTCATTGGTTGTAAACCCAAACATGTGATGCCTCGTCACTGTCACTCGTCACTCGTACAGCCCTCTAGGTCTTAAAGGCGTATGTCTCCAATGCTGGCTGTATCCCTGAACACACAGAGATCTATGGGATTAAAGGTGTGTGCCACCACTGCCATGCTCTTTCTATGGCTCTAAAGCTCTGACCCCCAGGCAACTTTATTTATTAACATACAATCAAAATCCCCTTTCAGTACAATTAGAATACTACCACATCAGGGTCTTCAATTTGATTCCATTGGTCCACATGTCAGTTTTTATGCCAGTACCAAGCTGTTTTTATTACTGTAGCTCTATAGTAGAGCTTGAGGTCAGGGATTGTGATGCCTCTAGAGGTTGTTTTATTGTACAGGATTCTTTTGGCTATCCTGGGTTTTTTGTTTTTCCATATGAAGTTGAGTATTATTTTTTCCAGGTCTGTGAAGAACTGTGTTGGTTATTTTGAAGGGGATTGCATTGAATCTGTAGACTGCTTTTGGTAAGATTGCCATTTTTACTATGTTAATCCTGCATATTCATGAGCATGGGAAATCTTGAATTTTCTGACATCTTCTTCAATTTCTTTTTTCAGGGACTTAAAGTTTTTGTCATATAGGTCCTTCACTTGCTTAGTTAGAGTTACACCAAGGTATTTCATATCATTTGTGGCTATTGTAAAAGGTAATGTATCTCTGATTTCCTTCTCAGCCTGTTTGTCAATTGGATATAGGAGGGCTACTGATTTTTTTTTTAGTTAATCTTGTATCCTGCTATGTTACTGAAGGTGTTTATAAGCTGTATCAGTTCCTTGGTTAAATTTTTGGGGTCACTCATATATACTATCATGTCATCTGAAAATAGGGAAAACTTGAATTCTTTCTTTCCAAATTGTATCTCCTTATTTTGTCTTATTGCTCTGGCTAGAGATTCAAGTACTATATTGAATAAGGATGGGAAGAGCAGACAGCCTTGCCTTGTTCCTGATTTTCGTGGAATCGCTTTGAGTCTCACTCCATTTAATTTGATATTGGCTGTTGGCTTGCTGTAAATTGCCTTTATTATATTTAGGTATGTTCCCTGTATTCCTGATATCTCCAAGACCTATATCATGAAGGGGTGTTGGATCTTGTCAAATGCCTTTTCAGCATCTAGTGAGCTGATCATGTTTTTTTTTCTTTCAGTTTGTTTATATGGTGTGTTATATTGACAGACTTTCATATGTTGAACCACCCTTGCATCCCTGGGATGAAGCCTACTTGATCATGGTGGATAACTGTTTTGATGTGATCTTGGAGTCTGTTTGCCAGTATTTTATTGAGTAATTTTGCATCAATGTTCATGAGGGAGATTGGTCTATAGTTCTCTTTCTTTGTTGCATCTTTGTTTGGTTTAGGAATCAGGGTAATTGTAGCCTCATAGAAGGAGTTTGGTAATGTTCCTTCTGTTTCTATTGTGTGGAAAAATTTAGAGAGTATTGGTATTAACTCTTTTTTGAAGATCTGGTAGAATTCTGTGCTGAAACCATCTGGTCCTGGGCTTTTTTTGGTTGGGAGATTTTAACGACTGTTTCTATTTCCTTAGGGGTTATTGGACTATTTAAATAGTTTATCTGGTCTTGATTTAACTAAGGTGTGTGGTACCTATCCAGACAATTATCCATTTCTTTTAGATTTTCCAGTTTTGTGAAGTAGAGGTTTTTGAAGTCTAACCTGATGACTCTCTGGATTTCCTCATTGTCTGTTGTTATGTTCCCCTTTATATTTTTGTTAATTTCAATGTTCTTGCTCTCTGTCTTTTGGGTAGTTTTGATAAGGGCTTGTCTATCTTGTTGATTTTCTCAAAGAACCAACTCTTTGTTTCAATAATTTTTTGTATTGTTCTCTTTGTTTCTATTTTATTGATTTCAGCTCCCACTTTGATATTTTCCTGGCATCTGCCTATTCTTCCTGGGATACTTTGCTTCTTCTTCTTGTAGAGATTTCAGGTGTGCTGTTAAGTCACTAGTGTGAGATTTCTCCAACTTCTTTATGTGGGCATTTAGTGCTATGAATTTCCCTCTTAGTACTGCTTCCATAGTGTCTCAAAAGTTTGGGTATGTGGTGTATTTGTTTCAGTGATCTCTAGGAAGTCTTTAATTTCTTTCTTTATTTCTTCCTTAACCCATTGGTGCTTCAGTTGAGCATTATTCAGTTTCCATGAGATTGTAGGTTTTCTGTAGTTTTTGTTGTTGTTGAAATCTAACTTTAAACCATGGTGATCTGATAGAACACAGGAAGTTATTCCAATTGTTTTGTATCTGTTGAGATTTGCTTTGTGAACATGTATGTGATCGATTTTAGAGAAGGTTCCATGAGGTGCTGAGAAGAAGGTATATTCTTTTTAGCTATGATGGAACGTTCTGGAGATATGGATTAAGTCCATTTGAGTCATGACATCAGTTAAGTCCTTTATTTCTCTGTTAAGTTTCGATTTGGCAGATCTGTCCAGTGGTGAGAGTGGGGTGTTGAAGTCTCCCACTATTAATGTCTGGGGTTTTATATGTGATTTAAGCTTTAGTAATGTTTCTTTTACATATGTGGGTGCCCTTGTGTTTGGGGCATAAATGTTCAGAATTGAAACTTCATCTTGGTGACTCTTTCCTGTGATGAGTATGTAATGTCGTTCTTGATCTTTTTTGATTGATTTTAGTTTGAAGTCTATTTTCCTGGCTATTAGGATGGCTACACCTGCTTGCTTCTTAAGCCCATTTGATTGGAAAGTCTTTTCCCTGCCTTTTATTCTTAGGTAGTGTCTATCTTTGAATTTGAGGTGTGTTTCTTGTATGCAGCAAAAGTTGGGTCCTGCTTTTGTATCCATTCTGTTAGCCTGTGCCTTTTTATAGGTGAATTAAGTCCATTGATATTACAGGATATTAATGACCAGTGATTATTCATTTCTGTTTTTTTTTTTTGGTGGTAGTGTGTGTGTTCTTCTCTTCTTTGTGGTTTACTGCTGTGGTGGTATCTATTGCCTGTGTTTTTGTGAGTGTATCTGACTTTCTTAGGTTGGAATTTTCCTTCTAGTGCTTTCTGTAGAGCTGGTTTTGTGGAAAACTATTGTTTAAATCTGGCTTTGTCTTGGAATGTCTTGTTCACTCTGTCTATGATGATTGAAAGTTTTGCTGGGTATATTAGTCTAGGCATATATTAGTCTGGCATCCATGGTCTCTTAGTGTCTGCATTACATCTGTCCAGGTCCTTCTGGCTTTCAAAGTCTCCATTGAGAAATTGGGTGTTATTCTGGTGGGTTTACCTTTATAAGTCAGTTGTCCTTTGTCCTTTGCTGCTCTTAATACTCCTTCTTTATTCTGTAGGTTTAGTTGTTTAATTATTATGTGGCAAGGGGACTTTTTTGGGGGTTCTACTCTGTTTGGTGTTCTATAGGCTTCTTGTATCTTCATAGACATTTCCTTCTTTAAGTTGGGAGAGTTTTTTTCTATGATCTTGTTGAATATATTTTCTGTGCCTTTGAGTTGGTATTCTTCTCCTTCCTCTATCCTGATTTCCTAAGTTTGGTCTTTTCATGATGTCCCAAATTTCTTGGATATTTTGGGTCATGACTTTGTTGGCTTTAGTATTTTCTTTGACTGATGAATCTATTTCTTCTACCATATCTTCAACGCCAGAGATCCACTCTTCCATCTCTTGAATTCTGTTGGTTATACTTACATCTGAAGTTCCTGTTCGTTTACTCAGATTTTCTATTTCCAGCATTCCCTCTGTTTGTGTCTTCTTCATTTTTTCTCTTTCCCTTTTCAGGTCTTGGACTGTTTCCTTCATCTGTTTCATTGCTTTTTCATAATTTTCTTTCAGGGATTTTTGTTTTCTTCTGCTATATTTGTCCTTTTATCTAGTTTTTTATAGCATTCTTCCCATTTTTTGTCTGTTCCTCAATTTCATTTTTGATTTCTTCTTTATAAGTCTCTAGCCTCTTCATGATATTATTCATAAGATTTCTTTCTTCTGCTTCTTCCATTTTGTGATGTTCAGTTCTAGGTGTTGGAGGAGGGCTAGTTTCTGGTGATGCTGTATTGCTCTTTATTTTTCTGTATGTACTTCTGCCTTGACTTCTGCCCATCTCCTCATGGATTCATTCTTGTTATTATCAGCACTCTTGGTCCAGACAGAGCTGAGAGATTCAAGAAGCCTCTCTCTGGTCCAGACGGAAGCTCTGGTCTGGGTGGGAGCTGTGGGCTGGTTCCTGAGTCTCAGGCAGTGGCTAGGGTCTTAGGCAGATGGGTGTGGGGGCAGGGCATGGAGATTGCAGGGTCTGCCAGGGGTCTTAGAAAAGGGGAACCTTCCCACGGGGCCTGCCCAATAGCCAGAACCTGTGGCAAAGTAGGGCAGTTCTTCCCAGGGATGGCTGGTGCCCAGGGATGGGACCTAGGGGCTGGCCTCTCTGGGTATGAACTCAGGCACTCACCCAGAGGGATGGGTGTGGGGGCAGGGCATGGAGATTGCAGGGTCTCTGGTCTAGATGGGGACTCAGGGCAGGATGGGTGCTGGGGGCTAGTCTCTAAGTCTCAGGAAGTCCTCTAGCACTTTTATAATGAATTTCTGTTGGATTTTGTCAAAGGTCTTTTCTGCATCTAATGAGACGATCATGTTTTTTTTTTTTCCTTTAAGTTTGTTTTTATGGGAGATTACCTGTACCAATTTTTGTACTGAACCATCTCAGCATCTCTGGGATGAAGCCTACTTGGTCATAATGGATAAGTGGCTTTTTGATATGTTCTTAGATTCAATTTGGAAGTACTTTATTGAAAATTTCTGCATATATGTTCATAAATGAAATTGTTCTGTACTACTCTTTCTTTGTTGTGTCTTTATGTGGTTTGGGTATCAGGGTGACTGTGGTCTCATAAAATGAATCAGCAGTATTCTTTCTGTTTTTACTTTGTGGAATACTTTGAGAACTATTGGAGTTAACTTTTCTTTGCAATCTGGTATAATTTTGTGCTGAAACCGTCTGATCCTGGGCTATTTTTGGCTCAGAGATATTTAATGACTGCTTCTATTTCACTAAAGTTTATAAGTCTATTTAAATTGTTTATTGATCTTGATTTAATTTTGTAAGTGGTACCTATCCAGAAAATTAACCACTTTTTTTAAAGATTTTTTTTAGTTTCGTGGCATATAGATTTTAAAGTGTGCCCTCATGTTTCTCTGGATATCCTCAGTTATGTTCCTCTTTTCATTTTTGATTTTGTTTATTTAGATATTCTCACTCTCCCTTTTATTATTGTTGATTTTCTCCAAAAAAAAAAGCAAGTCTTTGTTTCATTGATTCTTTGTAGTGTTATCTTAGTTTCTGTTTATTGAATTCAGCCCTCAGTGTGATTACTTACTGCCCTTTAATCCTCTTAGATGTGATTACTTCTTTCTGTTCTAGAGCTTCCAGGTGTGTTGTTAAGTTGTGAGCATGAGATCTCTCCAATTAGAATTTATGCAGACACTTAGTACTATTAACTTTCTTGTTAGCACTGATTTCATTGTGTCCTCTAAGTTTGGGAATGTCTTCTATTCATTACATTGAATCCTAGAAAGTCTTTAATTTCATCCTTTACTTCTGTCTTGATCCATTTTTTCATGCAGTAAAGTTTTTTTCAGCTTTCATGAATGTGTAAGCTGTCTGTTCTTTCTGTTGTTGTTGATATTCAACTTTAATCCCTGATGTTCTGATAGGATACAGGGGGATACTTCAATTTTCTTCTATCTGTTGAGACTTGCTTTGAGTCAGTGTATGTAGTTGACTTTAGAGAAAGTTCTATGGGATGCAGAATAGAAGGTATATTCTTTTTGTTTGGGTGAAATATTCTGTAAATATATGTTAGGTTCATTTGGTTTATAGCTTATGTTGGCTCCAGAATTTCTCAGTTTGTTTTTTGTTTGAGTGATCTATCCATTGATAAGAGTGGAGTATGAGACTCTCAGTGTAAGAGAGTCAATATATGATTTGAGCTGTAACAGTGTTCCTTTTAGGCCAGGCTGTAGTGGCACATGCCTTTAATCTCAGTACTTGGGAGGCAGAGGCACGTGGATCTATGTGATTTTGAGGCCAGCTTGGTCTACAAAGTAATTTCCAAGACAGCCTCCAAAGCTACACAGAGAAACCCTGTCAAAAGAAAAACAAAAAAACAAAACAAAACAACAACATTGTTCCTTTTACAACTTCTACAAACTTGGGAGCCTTTTAAGTTTGGGCACAGATTCTAAGAACTGAAATGTCATCTTGGTGGACTTTACCATTGATGAGTATGTGGTGTCCTTCCCTATCTCTTTTGATTAGTTTTGGTTTGGTCTATTTTGTCAGCTAATAAAATGGCTATACCAGTTTATTTTCATTTGCTTGGAAGACCGTTGTCCACTGCTTTACCCTGAGGTAAAGGTCTATCCTTGATGTTATCTTGATGGTATGCTTTGTTTCTTGGCTACAGTGTAAGGATGGATCCTGTTTTCACATTCATTCTGTTAGTCTGCATCTTTTTATTGGGGAATTCAGGTCATTGATATCTCTCAATACCAATGATTGTTGCTTCCTCTTCTATCATATCTTCAGTGCCTGAGATTCTGTCTTCTATCTCTTAATTTCTGTTAGTGAAGATTTCCTCTGTAGTTCCTATTCTAATTCCTAAATTTTATTTCCATAATTCCCTCAGTTTGGGTTTTCTTTATTGTTTCTGTTTCCAATTTCAAATCATGAATGGTTTTATTTATTTCCTTACATTTTGTTTTCCTGGATTTCTTTAAGGGATTTATTCATTTTCTCTTTAAATACCTCTATCATGTCCACAAATGATGTTTATAAAGGGTCTTTTTCTTGTGTTTCAGGCATGTTGGAATAATCATGGCCTTCTGTGGTGGGATGAAGGGACTCTAGTGGAGATATTGCTCTGGCTGCTATCAATTGTGTTAATATGCTGGCATCTCAACATCTGGTTTTGAGATGATTAAAGGTCAAGGTTTTGATTTCTGGATTTGTCTTTGTTGGATGGGTGTTTTGTTCATTGGTTTCAGTTTCCTCTCTTGATTTTCAGAGACTGTGATTAGTATGCATTACCTATTTTCCTGGCCTGTCCATCTGATGTGTTCCCAGGGAATAGTGTTGGGGGCTGGGTAATTAGGAATGAGTTGGGAAAATGAACATTGGAAGAGAAGGTTGTTTTGATCCTTCGGGGGTAGGGTCAGAGAAGAAATGGAGACCATTGCTAGTTTTCAGGTACAGAGCTGAATAAGACGAAGAGGACTGGATCTCAAGAGCAGTAAGACGTGTAGAGGTCTCTCTTCAGCCTACTTGGTACCCTGGAAGGGGCAGACCTTGGGTTAGCATGGGGTGCCTGCTGTAGTTGGGGTCTGGGATACAGTGGTTAGTGGGTAAAGGATGTTAGGAGATGATGATCTGTGGGATCCACAGGAGATGTGGGCAGGGATGAGGGAAGGCTACAATTGGTATTCGGCTGCAGTGCTAGAGTGAGACTTGGGTCTGGGAGAGCAGAGATATGAGAGAAGGTCTGCAGGCAGCCTAACTGGTTTTCTGGCAGGCATCCATCCCTTTTCTTTTAAATAACAAGCATTCCCTAACAATTTCTCAGTAACAAAGTTTTCTCCATAATCATCTGCATAATCTTTCCCTTTTCTCACGTTTCTTTCTTGTTCTCTCAGTCTTTGACAGAAACTTAATTGCTTCCTTGAATCTCTGTGAATTCCATTCTATATCTCACCATTATCAATCCCAGTTCTTTACCTTTTACACTGGGACCATTATGATGATGAGTCCACAAATTTGAATCTTCAAACCGGACTTATTGTCTGACTTTCATAATCAGTTACCTGCTTATGTGCTATTTTAATTTTGCAAAACATCTCAGTTTGAATGTCCCAGAAGCACCTTAAATTAGAGGTAAAAAGGACTTATCCCTCGACATACTAAATGTCTTTCCTTCTCAAATCCTTCATTTCAGTAGTTGCAACTATCCTTTGAATTACATGCTATCAAAAAGTAAAATATTTATGAATTTTCCCTTTCCTACTCCTCTCACCAAATTGCTTGACCTTTGACTTATTTATTTTTCCTTCTGTTTATTCTATTTTCTTTTCTCTGTTGCTTAAGTCTTCCTCATCATGTGTCTTTCTCTTTAAGTGTATTTTGATTGCTACTTTCAGAATAATTCTCTAAAACATAATTTGATAGTTTCTCTGCCTCACTATAAATACTTCAATGTCCATGGCTACTTACTTGTAATGACTATGCTTCCTAACAACCTGTAAGGGCCAGTTTCCTCAGCCCTCTCTCTGAGTGTGCTTCAAGCATGACTTCATCATGAGGATGTGTGAGCCAGGTGTCCACTTGCTTCCCTGACACTATTTCCTATGTCGATGGCTATATTCACATCAGTTTTAAGAAACTTTGTGAAATCTATTTTTACATGGTTACTCTCCTATTTTTCTTTCCCAACTTCACATCTATTCATGAATCTCAACATCATAGTCTTCTACTCTAGATTGTATTTTCTCAACTGCCCAGTTGGACTGTCTTGTCTGTTAATCCATTATATCATCATTTCTATATTTCTACTTATAAAATTACCTTTTTCTATCATCTTCTATGCTTTCCTTTTCTTAAATGCAAAGGGACCATCATTTCCATGGGGAAAGTAACAGAACCAAATTAGATCCCAGGAACATAGAAAAAACCAAAAGCAGTATAAACTTTTTTGAAGAATCAGATATGTATGGTTGTGTGGGTGTGTGTGTAGTTTTTGTTTGTTTGTTTGTTTGTTTGTTTGGGGTGTGTGTGTGTGTGTGTGTGTGTGTGTGTGTGTTCTTATGGTTTTGTCTCTTGTGGGGTTTTGTGATTACTTATTTTTGGATTTTTTTTTATATTTTTGCTCTTCTTGAAGTTTTTTCTCCTGACATACATTTGTAAGTAGGCAGTTATATTTTAGAAACATGATTTTATCTTTTACAGCCATAGAAAATGTTACTTTACTCTACCTCATGAGGAATTTATAGTTTGATGCTAAGGTAGATGAGATTGATTATACTTTGCAACATGAGTTTTGAGACATTTATTCAGCTCTTAAGCATAGTGGCTTTTCTTCTGGTTAAATGAAGAAATTATACTGAATAATACATGAAACATCTTCCCTCTTTTTGAAAGAAACTGTGTTTATTTTGCAAACTCAGAATTAATTAGGCATCTCCAGATATCAGTATTCAAATCAGATTTTTCTTTCTGCTGAAGAACTAAGGCAGGTATTTGGGCTTTAGAGGCATGATAGTAGCCTGAACACAATAACTCAATTCTAGTTTCAACAATATGATTTTAGCATGATTTCACGATCAGGAGATATAAGTGAGACAGTTTGCTTTTCTCACATCTGCCATTGGTTTTGAGAATATGTCTAAAACTATTTGCTGAAGTCATTGTGTATTTTTTTAGTAAAATGACAGCAAAAATCAATTCATTATAAGCAATGCTATTTGCTGTTTGACTACTTAGTCTAATAGTATGGTAAAATTTAGGAATAATGAGATCCCTTTCCCAAACTGAAAAGCAAATTCAGTAATGCCATATTGGCACATTTTCTCCTACAACAAACTGATAGTTCAACAGTATTGCTGTCTACTGGTGATAAAAACAACCTCCCAGGTTCTCAATTCTTTCTTCATATTCGTAATTCCCTCTAGCTGTAGCAAGCTGAATATGGAAAGAACGGCATAAACTATTAAAGGGACAAGAAATGACTCCATTTTTATATGATCAAAAATACAATTTACTATGTATTTTGTCAGGTCCATGGCAGATTTATCAAATAATATTTAATTTTTTTCTCAAAATAGTTAATGAATCAGATAATTTCTACCATTATTAATTATCACATTTTTATAACATTGATGCTGTTCCTATATATTGGGTGGTAAAAATGAATGAAATGACTTCAGTGTTTCCTGAACTTATGCTGTGCTTTTATGATTTTTGAAATGGTACCCATTGCAAAGGGTCCATAATGATACAGGGATATCTACATGTTATATTATACATATCTCCTTAATTTGCATTGTATTCAGTTGTTGTGAGACTTAATTTACATTGAATGCACTCAAATGAATTCATGTATCTCTTCTTTTGCATGTATTAGCAAATGAAACCTCCAAAAATTGGGAATGTTTTCAATTTAAAAGCAAGCAAAATAAAATATTGTTATTGTTGGTATTATTAGTCTATTTTCATGTTCTTTTGATTTTTTTTCATAACCACACTTCAGAATTAAGTAATATATATATTTCTTAAGGATGCCGCTAAAATTTCCATGATATTAAAGCTTAAAACAACAAAAAGACATTCTTTCACAGTTTTGATGACTTGAAATCCAAAATTCTGATTATAAGAAAGGCCTTGCTCCAATCAAAGGCTCTTGATTTAGATTCCTCCCTTGCTTCTTCTAGGCTTTCGCAGATGATGCAACTATTGACTTGTGGCTCTTTGGAAGCCACCTCTGTTCTCATCTCCATGTGGCCTTCTCACTGCACACCTTCTGTTCATTATTCCCTCTCTTTTTTATTTTTTGGTTTTTTTGAAACAGGATTTCCCTGTGTAGTTTGGGTGGCTGTCCTGGATCTTGCTCTGTAGGCCATACTGGCCTCGAACTCATAGAGATCTGCCTTGTTCTGCCTCCCAAGTTCTGGGATTAAAGGCATGTGCCACCACTGTCCAGCCATCATTCTTATTTAAGTATGTTTATCACTGGATTTAGGTCTCACAAAGACATGTTTTGATCTCAAGATCCAAGTCTTAATTCCATTACCAAAGCCCTCTTTTCCTCCTCTAAGACAAGGTCATGTTTAAAGTCTCTAGAAATTAGGATGTAGACTTTGCTTTGAGAAGTGATGTCATTCCTTTGACCAGTCTTGCTGAAGGCATCAATGTGGAGATATTATCTCCTTCTTTGGGTCTGGCCATCCAGGACACTGTGAATAACATTTCATGCCAAAGGTCATATTTAAATACCTGACTTCTAAAGAAAAATATCAGAACTAATGTGGCCAGCTCATACTTCTCTCCATTTCTCTACTATACTCAGTATTTTGATTCTTTCAGTTTCTAACCTCAAAATTTATTTAATTATCTCATCTCCTTCATAAATCTTTCTTTCACATATTTTTTCTCATGATCTCCTGGTGGTACTTTTATACATTTTGAAGTTATCATGACTAGAAAAAAAGAGGGAAAAGTTAACTGTATAGATTTGATCTCAAATACAGATTATACAATAATCAGCTTCTCAAGAAGGGAAAAATAAAAGAGTAATATGATAATATATATGAACGTAAGGAAGCAAATTAAGAAGAGGGGAATTAATTGAGAATTAATGTGTGTATACTAAAAGTCATAAAATTCATTTATTCCTCATTGTGTGAAAAATGTATGAGGCACAAAGTCAAATACCCGTCACAGAGAAATTATGAGAAGGCCAGTACTTCAGGAGAAGGAAAACATGGGATAAAGTGAAGACAAATCATTTGGCAATATTCTTCTAAATGACCCAAACAATCCAGACATAACTGAGTTCATAAAAACAATGTTTCAGTCACCACTGACACAGGAATTTCATATATATCTACAAACATTTGTTGAGTGTCTGTATTGTGTGCCAGCTACTTTAGCACATGGATTCTCCTACACTTAGACAAGCTACTGTATTGTATTCTAGAGATGTGTTTGATGACATAAATTTGTAAAAATTCACCATCTATGCTTTACACAGTAGAGAGACTGTAGTCTCTGATCAAGAAATGAATTTAAGTTTTTTTTTTTACACAGTTGTGGCACATGACTATAATCCCAGCACATGAGGGGTGGAAATAAACTATGAGGCAGTCATGCATAATCTAGGCAGCATGTCAAGTTGTTTCAAAAATAAGTATGTAAATACAGAACATTTTTAAAAATTATAAAATAAAACTGAAAGATATATGTGAGCAAAAATTCTATTCTTAGTATTAGAAATGTCAAGAGCATCCCTTCAGTACAGCACTGTGTGTTTATTACAATGTTACATCTAGTCCTTTATGCACCACTAAGAAAAAGAGAGACAACACTTACGGGTTTCAAAAAGTTTAATAAATCACCACCTAACTGGGATAACTGATCGATCAGGGCTCCAGGGCAAGGACTTGGAGCATTGTTTCTCCTGACAGCACGATACAGAGGTGAGGTTTATAAGCACAGAAATCATAAACATTAGTTGCCAAGTTACAGTTACAATTTTCATCAATCAAGATTTGGAGATGATGGGCTTCTTTGACTGTGCCATTATTGTCAACTGGTATAGAATGAAAGCCATTCAGGCCAACCAATCAGATAGATCCCTTCTATTGTTAGGAACAGCCATAATGTTTTTAGAAAATTAAAGCTGCATAACATTATGACGATTTCTATGGTTTAGGGTGGAGGTTGGTCAGTCATTGGAAAGTTCTCAGCTCCCCCGGGGCTTGGGAGCCTGAATTTTATTTTCACCCTACAGGTAAAATGTAGTCAAGTCAAAATGACAGTAAGTAGGCCAATGTGCTCTTGCCCGCTCCCTTCAATAACTCAAATGATACTAACTTATTCTGTAGAGAAGTGGCACTGTTCAGATCACGAAAAGCTGTTTGGGGTTTATTATTTGTGTGTTTATTTTTCCTTTTTTCTTGAATTATTGTGCTCAGTTCACTAGCATTATGGGAAAAGAACCTAAGAATATATAAACAAATGCTGGGCGGGGGTGGTGCACTTCTTTAAGCCCAGCACTCAGGAGGCAGAGGCAGGCAGAGCTCTGAGTTCAGAGCCAACATGGTCCACAGCATGAGTTCCAGGACAGGCAGGGCTACACAGAGAATGCTTTAACAGAGCTGTTCCATTTACTGCTGCTTCCAAGGCAACTAACCCGTGCAACCTTCAAACCCATAACTATAAACGTCCCGATATTAAATCACAGCTAGCTTTCTTAAGCACACTTGCTATATTTTCACTTTCTGGGAATTACCAGATTTTTATCAAGTGTAAGCATTGTCTGAAAAGTTGTTTCAGAACATCCTTACAACCCAATTTTCCCTTTTGTTTCTTCTCTGAAGAGTGTCAGTTACATAACTGCAATATTTGTTTCACATTGAGAGTTGTCTTCTACAGAAAGCACAGGTAAAAATTCCCTGTAAAGCAAGGATCCTGATGAGGGTTTCTTGTTAATCAGCCTTAGTCACATTTGTGTAAGAGTTGCAGAAGTAATGTATACTTTTCCAATGACCATTTTTTTTGTTAGAAAATCCACCTTCTTTTTAACACACACACAAAAAAAATCATCTAGATTTGTGGCTCTAAGAAGTGATTAGACAGACCATTGAATAACAAATGATACAATTTGTATTTTTGGAAACATTCATCTTTTAAATAACATATTTCATAATTTTCCATTTCCAAAGAGCTCATTGCAATCTCAATACTGCATCTGTGTGCTAGGCACTGAACTTCTTCAGTTCTTTATCAGACCTGGAGCTATTTCTGGATCTCAGTTCTAAAGCAGAAACTGAATCATTTGCATTCATTCTTCAACATGGCTTGGCTCAAGGCCAAGATGAACAGGGGAAGTTTCATTCATCTTGTTTTAGCCCTATCTTTATAAAAGACCATGAATTATCTTAACAAAATGTCTGCTAAGGCTTATCTAGATGAGATCTTAGCTTTTAGATCAGTTACCTATTTGAAAGAAAATATAATCTATATGTGTTTCCCAGATCTTGGGCTCTGTGTACAGATATAACTGGGTTCAAGCCTTCACTTTGACAGTTAGCTTTATATATTTTATAAGCCAATCTGAATGTTAATGGGATTTGTTAATGGGATAACTTTCATAGTTCAAAAATAACACAAAGATACTCACAATCTCTCAGTTTTTAAGTATTCATTAATCAGAATCATATCTTAAAATCCTTAAGGTAAAATTCTTAACAGAATTGCAGTTCAACATTAATAAATAGTAAATGTGTAGTACAAACAAGACTAACATTTTTGCAAGGCATTGCGGATTTTGCCTGATTGTAATTACAGTGCTTTTGAAGCAATTATGGATGGATTATCAGAAGCATAATACCAGACTGGTCTAGCCAGTATGTTCAAGGTCAGTTTGGACTATAGATACAACAGTGTCTCCAAAACAAATCCAAAAATAACAAAGAAACAAACAAAAAAAACTGGGAGAAATGTTTGTTAAGGTAGTAAACTGACTGAGGTCCTGTTGTCAGATTTGCAGAGCCCATGTGGAAAGCTAGGCAGTTGACACATTTACATTACCTTAAAAGTGGAGGTGGGGATAAAAACATCTTTGATCTTATTCCCCAGATAGTTATACTGGATCTGTGAATTCCATGTTTAGTTAGAGGCCATGACTCAAAAATGAAGCAGGGATGACAGAGGTGACACCCAGCACCCCACCATTTCCTCCAGTACCCAAACACACATGAACACATGTACACACTGTCTCGGTGTTCTATTGCTGTGAAGAGACGCCATGATCATAACAATTCTCATAAAAGAAACCATTTAGTTGTTGCTTGCTTACAGCTTCAGAGGTTTAGTCCATTATAATGATGGTAGGGAGTATGGCAGGCCACAGGTAGACATGGTGCTGGAGAAGCAGCTGAGAGTTCTATGTCCAGATTCAAGGCTAGAAGAGAGAGATACTGGGTTTGGCTTGGGTTTTGAAACCTCATAGCTCACCTCCAGTCACACACTACCTCCAACAAGGCACCATCTCTTAATCATTTTCAAATAGTGTTGCTCCCTGATGACCAAGAATTCATGTATTTGAGACTATGAGGGCTATTCTTATTCAAACCACCACACACACTATCTGCCTACATATGTAAACATATAAACATTGATATATACATGCAGTAGGTTAAAAAATCAAATTTAAATAATATGAGACTTTTTACTTAGTAATTGAAATAATAATGGTTCTCTGTAAACTTGTAGACAGCTAATTATGACAAATGAATACAAAGCTTTTAAAGATTTGACAAAGAGACACATATAGAATCTGACTACTGCTAGGACAGAAACTTCTTTCTACCAAAGAACGTATTGGTGCAACTGTTGTATTACACACACACACACACACACACACACACACACACACACACACACACAAATACATATATAAAACATTTTATTTGACTTTAAACCCAGAAGAATTCTAAAACATGTTTACAAAGTAACAAAATCACTAGATTGGTGGTTGTGCCTTTACAGTTAGATGTTTAAAAATTTGCAGGAAAGTGTGCATCTTTTTGCTAGTTTCTTAATGTGCATCTGACCTACCTTTTCTGCCCACTTCCTTTAACTAGGTTATTCTGGGAAGACTGCTAGCATATGATAAATGTGTGCAATGAGTAATGTACTATTTGTAGGGCAAAGTGAGCAAAGACAAAAGACTTTTAAAAAAAGTAATCACCTGCCTCTGGGACATTTCATGGCCTTGAACTTGATATATTAATTAATACCTTAAAGAGCTACTACATTTTATTTCTACTCCTACATAAGTGTGGGGAGAATAGATTTCTGAGAATATATAAACTGCTTTCAGCAATAGATAATTAAATTTACTCGCATAGTATACCATTCATACTAAATGAAATTACCGGTAAGTGCATGATCATCAGTTTGAATAAGCTCTTTCCTGAGTTCCCATGGTACATATGGCAGCTCCAGTTGTCAGAGGGCACACATGCATGGATGTCTTGAGTGTAACTATGTGATTGCCAGAAAGCTGAGTCCAAGTGTTCAGCATTTCCAGAGCATTCATTACATAAGTCCCTGTAATAATCTTGGAATTCATTAGAAACACCATCCAAATTGTCTTATTATTTCTCTCAATATTAACATGATATTGGGTATGCATCTGACACTGCCAGATTTTTCATAATGCTTCATTGATAAGGTCTAATTGGAGTAGAATTGTACTGAGATATACAAGGCTGCACAAATGAATGAAATGCTAGACCTATGCTATAAAGCAAAAACTAAATAGAAATGCATGGAAATTCTTAGGTTTGTGCAACATGGGAAAATATATTATGTCCAAGAGCTTAAAAGTGTGTTGTAGATAGCCAGATCAATAAAGAAAATATAATGGGCCCATAATAAATATATGATAGAAAATAATATTAACAGAGCTAAATTAATATGTTTATATTCCTTGAGCTATAATTAATAAACAAATATAAAGATTGAAATATGTACTAATAAAACTATCATATGCTATATGGAAAATACAATGAATAAATTACATCTATAAAATTGTATATTACCCAGCCTCACAAATAATCAATATAAAGTTCAGGACACTGGAAGATATAAACTCAGTCTCTTCATTTAATTTTAAGAATCGGTCTTGAAACCAATATATATAAAGAAACAGTTATAAATCTCATTTCAAGACTTAACCAGTATCTAAGGAGTTAGTCATCCACCTGATTTACTTTTCTAATCCAAACACAATAATTATCAGTTATAAAAGCAAAGAATTAAATACATTTTCATTCATTTCAAGGTCACAATTAGTCCAGAGAGTTATCTTCAAAGCAATGTGGCCCACCAGGAGCCCCTGATCTCCCTTTTTCATCTCTCAACATTTCTCCAATCTTACAAAGCACAACAATTACTAGGGAGCTATATACTGTGCCTTGAATATTTAATTTTGTAGTAGAATTACAGAATAGCCATTGATACTTCAAATGAAAAATGTATTCTAATCATCACTAGACTGGGGCATTTTTCTAATGGTAGCCTGCCATAGAAACTGCTTAAGACACTATTTAATATTACATGAGTACAAGATTTCAGCCCAAGCTGTTCATGGAAGTGAAAACAGGTTCTTTGCATGACATTGGCAAATGACTGTGTGTTATTAAGTCTTAGAATAAAAAATGAATAAAACTTAGGACTCTGTGTTTCAGCATTAAGACTTAAAGTAAATTGTCCTTTGCCACACTGCATATGTAATAGAAATGGGTCACTGCCAAGAAAATATTCCTCATTAGTGACTGGGTGAAGAAAAAATAGTCATATATCTAATTTCTATAAATATTTCCCAAACAGTTACTTAATATAACAATGAAGATTGGTCCAGATGGCTCAATTTGGCTCTTCCAGTTACTCATCCAAAAAACATAGACAATAGTTCATTAAAATAGCGATTGTAACAATTCACTCTCTTATAAAGGAATCCCTTTAACAAATGTCAAACCAACTGGCTGTATATCTTCTTCCTTCTAGTTCAGAGCTGTCCTGAGAATGATGGGAGAAGAGATAAAAGATTTTTAGTTTTACAATGGGATGTCAGCTTATATAATAGGTTTGACAAGATTTTTCTTTCTAACATTAAAGTTTTTTCAGGGAATCAAATTTATTTTTTACAATGACCACAATCAACAATAAATAATGAATGGTGTGCCTTTTATTAGTTCTTGTGCATAATCAGCTAAGTATAGAAGAAGTTGGATGCCTGAAAACACTAGGAAGCACATGTGCAAAATCTCCCAACAAATGTTTTCTGTCTAAAGAAAAATCAGAAAAGATGTATCCAAATGCAATGAAGTTTTAGAAACAGTTTCTCTCTTGTTGTCAGACTCTGTAGGAAACCACACTGCCACTCCAGCAAAGGAAGAAGGGAAAGCATGGAGACTTATCCATGCCTCATTGTGATAGGCAGAGCTCCCCCACCCCAGCACTGGGAGGTATTGAGAATGGCAGAAAAAAGATTAGGCTTTTCAGACCTACTAAGTAAATTTTCCCAATATGGGTGTCAGTAGAGACCAATGTGGAAAGTTTTGTCCTGCTTTTTGCTTAACTGTGATGAAGATAACCTGCCACTCTGCAAGGTATGATGGTTTAGAAAACTGAATTGACCACCTATAAGTAGTAAAATATCCACTCTTACACTGTGGCATCATTATAAGCTACTAAGATAATGATATGTCTAAGTAAGTATCACTGAAACCCAGTGAGAACTCAACTTATCTCTCCAAGCAAGTAATGTGTTGTATCTTTGCAACCTCTGCCATGACAGATCCATTGGGTTTGTTGAATTCAGTTTCCACCTGGCAAAAACATGACTGTGTTGCTTTCACACTAAGTAGCATCAGACAAAACTGCTGAAACTCATAAGCAAAACAAGATCAAGAGTCTCCATATGTTCATGTTTCAATAGAAAGTCTCTCCTAGCCCCATGAACCAAAAATAGAAATTCCCCTTGAATAACAAAAGCCAATCAGCAGATTTCAACACCAAGATGACACAGATGTCAGAATTATTGGGCAAGGATTTCAGAACATTCATCATAAAAATACTTCAACAAGCAATTAGGAACATGATTGAAACAAGTAGAAAAATGAAATGAAATACTGAAAATCTGGAAACCAAAAATAAAACATCATACAAACTCAATAAAATGCAACAGTTATAAAATCTATCAAAGCATATATGGGACTTTGTATGCATCTTAAAAACTATAAAAAATAGTTGGAACAGGGATGGAGCGGGAGAGCAATGAAAGAGGTACCATGATAGAGGGAGACAAAATGGGGATAGGGAGAAACTGGGTGCTAGGGATGTTCCCAGGAATCCACAAGGATGGCCTCAGACTACTAGCGATAGGGGAGAGGGTGCCTGAACTGGCTTACCCTAGTAATCAGATCAGTGAATACCCCATCTGTCATCATAGAGCCTTTCTCCATTAACTGATGCAAGCAGATACAGAGATCAACAGCCAAACACCAGGCTGAGCTTCAGGAGTCCAGATGAAGAGAGAGAAGACAGATTCTGAGTAAGCGGCATTAAGATCCTGATGGGGAAACCTACAGAGACAAGCAAACCAAACTAGTGGGAACTCATGAAATTTAGACCAACAGCTGTGGAGCATCCACAGTACTCGACCAGGTCCTCTGCATAAGTGAGACAGTTGTATAGCTTGATCTGCTTAAGGGGTCTATGGTGATATTTTGTTTGTATTCAAATGTTATTTGTATGTTAATAAATAAAGTTGCCTGGGGGTCAGAGCTATTAGCAAGCCATAGGAAAGCATGGCAGTGGTGGCATACGCTTGTAATCCCAGCTTGGTAGGCAGAGCTAGGTAAGTCTCTGTGTGTTCAGGGATACAGCCAATATTGGATACACATGCCTTTAATTTCAGTACCAATCATAGAAAACCTGGAGGTCTATACAGATAGGCCATGACGAGGTGGTCATGTGGTTGGGTTTACAGCCAATGAGAAGGCAGAACAGAAACACTATAAAAAGACAGACACACAGGAAGTGGTTCTGGTTTGAAAAGGTGGGACCACTGCAGGCAGAAGAGTAAAGTTTTAGCTCTTAGCTCTAACCTCTTGGCTTTCTTCTTTGCATTGGTTCTGTGTTTCTTATTTAATAAGATGGTTGGTTACAGCTACAGGGGGTCCCTGGCAATAGGATCAGGATCCATCCCTAGTTCATGAGCTGTTTTTTTTGGAGCCCACTGCCTATGGTGGGATACCTTGCACAGCCTTGAGGCAGTGGGATGGGGCTTGGACCTGCCTCTACTAAATGTACTTGGTTCTGCTGACTCCCCATGGGGGGGCTTAACTTCTTGTAGGAGGGAATGGGGGATGACTGGAGGGGCAGGAGGAGGGAAGAGGGGAATCTGTGATTGGTATGTAAAATGTATGAAAATTTCTTAAATAAAAAACTGGAAAACATAAATGAACATAAAAGATTTTCAATTCGATGGAAAAATTATTCTTTCTCTATGATGTGAAACACTCAATAAAGATGTTAATTCTCCTGCCAGCTTTGTGGGTGTAAGTTTGTGTGTGTATGTTTGTGTATGTGTGTGTGGTTTTGAGAGCCCACATGGACATATAGATACACATATAATGTCTTATGCGGAAATCTTTAACAAGGACTTTTCTATAAATATGCAAGATTATTCTGCTATTTACTTGAAAAGATAAATTGACTAAAATAGTCAATGTATTTTTGAAATTGGTGGGACAAATGGTAGAAAAATGCCCAACCAAGTTTCATGACCTGTAACATACCTACAGTAAACAAGATAGTGTGATGAAAGTGCTGGGGTTGCATCTGATAATGAACCCCAGGGTGTACGTGATGAAAGCTGGGGAGCTGGCTCAGTGGTAACCCTGCTTGTTGTACAAGCATAAGAACCCGAGTTCAGCCTCCTTGCATTTGTGTAAAAAGCTAGTGTGGTCATGTGTGTAATGCTAGTCCTGGAGTAGGAATAGAGCCAGGAGAATCTCGGGAGCTTGCTGACCACCAGACTAGAACAAAATTTAATGGGATATTTTGTCTAAGAAAATAAGACAGAGGGTAAGAGATACTCAACATCCTCTTCTGGCCTCCATTGATGAACATCTGCATACATACACAAAAATACTCTATAAATTTTTGTTCCCTTGTAATATCCTAAACTACATCTCTGATGTCTCACAAACATGACTGCTTAAACATAAAGTGAAGAGGAGATAACAAGAATCAATAGACCAAAGCGAACAGGGAAAGACTATAAGGTTTCACCCCTACACAAAGAACTATAAGCATCTAAGAAATGTGAAGAGTGTGGGAAACAGTCTTCCTCAGAGAACAGTACATGGATTAGTTATCAAATACCAAATGGACATCGCTGAAAACATATATCCCAGTAACATTATACAGACTGGGCAGGTTATACTTAGGAATACGTATGTATGTATGTATGTATGTATGTATGTATGTATGTATACATATATGCATGTAACAACTATTAGCGAAAAAGATGATACAAATTTGAAAAAGAACAAGCAGTATTATATGTGAGGGTTTGAAGAGAGAAAAGAGAAGGAGGAAATGATATAATTATATTGTAATCTCAAAAAGAAACTGGAAAAATATTGTATAGTATTCACAAGGGATAAATACATCAGTGAAACAGAATGGAGAATGAAGAAATGGCCTTAATATGACCACAAACTACTGGCTTTTAAGGTGAGAAGCCAAATGAATAAGGTAAAGACAGAATCTGAGCCACAGGAAGAAAAGAGATTATTAGGACCCCATAAACAAAATGCACACATGGCCAAGCCTTTATAAAGTTCTAAAGCATACAAACATGAACTCAAAAGAGAGAACACACTTAATCTGAAGAAACGGATCTCTCCAATCTTCAGAATGTAAAGTAGATATAATTTTATACACAAATACAAAGGTACAACCTACAAGAGGGAGTTAATTATTCGCTACCACTTACTAAGACCCAGATAATTTACTCTGTAAATATAATTCAAGAACCTAAAGTTATGAGTTAGAAACTTAAAATATTTGTAAATAACACATTTGTCAGAAGACTTCTACTAAGAATATATAAAACGCTCTCAAATTCTACAACCAAACCAATTATTCTATTTAGATAATAAATAAAAATCATGCAGCTGTATTTCCACAAGTTACATACTGAGATGGAAAATAAACCTATCACGATGTACTCACCATCACCAGCACTAAGGGATCATCCTGGTAACCTTGAAGTATCACCTGACAAAATTGCTTAAATTGAAAATATAAACAATATGAATATTGTAAAAACTGTGGAAAACCTGAATATCTCAAATATATCATATCAAAGTATAAGATACACAAGTCAACATGCTGGCAGCTTCTTTAAAATTGCACATTGATTGACATGAAATCTGGAAATGGAACTTTTGAGAAAATTATTTCAGAAAGAAATAAACCAATATAATAGAAAAAGCAGCAAATGATTGCTCATAGAAGATTTACTTGTGATAGCCTAACACTGGAAATAATGAAATGTCATTCACAGGCACATAGTGGTCTAGAGATACATTTTCATTGGTAGAGAGTTTGCCCAGCATCCAGGAAGCCTTAGGTTCCATCCCTAGCACCATAGAAACACACCAGACACATGACATATTTCTGTAATTCCAGTTCTCAGCATGCGGAATCAGGGGAATGAAAAGTTCAAAGTAATAGTAATCTCTAGTTTCATAAACTAGATCAACCTAGGCCTCAAGAAAAACAAAACCAAACCAACAATAACAAAATGAAGCACAGCATGAGCAAGTTGAAATCCTCCCTGAAAGATGAAGTTTGTCAGTGTATGACTTTCAAAAACCTTAATGAAAACAAAAACAGGGTGGTAAATTGTTTCTCAAAATGACTAAAAGTTAAATGTTACAACAGATATTCTTTTTAAAATCATGAATTTTGTGTATGAAACAGGGTGATGTAATCATTGGAAGGGAAGAAGTTAGAACAAGTGTGCAATTAATTTTCAAAATGAAAATGAAACAAAACTGAAGGAGTTGGTGAGCCACAGTTGGTAGTGTCTAGAACAGCAGTTCATAGTCCACTCTCCAAACAGGCATTAATGAGTGGCATGGAAATTTTAGTATAAGACAACATAGAAAGAAATAAGGGCCACATATCTAAAACAGGAGTTGAAGAAATCAGGATGGTTGAAAGATTTTTTTTCTACTTTACTTTTGTTTTTACAAAGAACCCAGGGGGAGAGAGGTTATATCTAAAAATCATTGCTTCGTGTAACTTAGAACTTAATGAAAGCTTTATATTTTGTACATATAAAATGAAGTTTTGTTGGAGAGTCATAAAGTATCAATGCTGAAAAACTCTTGAGAGCAGCGATGGCAGTTGACATGTTAATTAAAATGAAGAAACATGGCCTGTCCTTGTTGATGAACTTACAGAGTTTGAATGATTTCAAAAGTCTTGGACAAAAGTACATCAGTGTAGAACTAAAGGAACCTTTTAGGATGTACATAATCTATGCAATATACACAATAGAAAATTGTACATTCCATGTCTACTGGCTACAGTGACCTGAATGAAGATCAATCCCCAAAATTGAAATCCAGATTTGAGGCACAACATTTAGGGACACATCTTGAATCACATTGTCCTTCATTCTGTTAATGGTGACTTGGGCTTGTCCTTTAGTCTGAACTGCCTTATGATTCTCACACTGTAGATTTCTTCTTATATCTGTGTACCATCTTAATTTGTCTTCCCACACAGCTCAGAATATTTTTCATGATTAAGTATTTTGAGGTTTTTCATTCTTGAAAAAAGCATAGTATTGTCTTTAAAAGTAAACATCTTTGCATAAGAATTAATCATATTAAACAGCATAATTTTAAATGTATATTGTGATCTAGTTGCAAATATTAAATTGGAAGTGTTTCAGGAAGACTGACATGTTAGAACACTAGATCTGAAGTAGAGTAGACTTGAATAAATTTATATTTTTCCTGTCAATAGAATATTTTATCTAAGAACTGTCAAAATAACCAGTGTGACTACTTTAATGACTAGCTTGGTGCCTTCATGAAAAAAAAATGCATTGTATTTCAGACTTTTGATTTTAAAAAGGCTCCGTAGAACCCATCTACAGAGATCTCGCCTAGGTTTTATCCATTGGTTCTGCAGGGGACTTTTATTTAGAAAGTGTAGCCATGGGACATAATGCTAGATTCTAATCTACTCTGTGTCATTCACCATGTAACTGTGTATTATTGTTCTTTTAAATACTTACATGCCTATCTTCTTAATTAAACTAATTTGCTTTGAATGTTTTGCATTGCTGTACAATGCTCATCATTTCAAGGACAAATGTTTAAACACAGGACACTGACTGAGAGAGAGAGAGAGAGAGAGAGAGAGAGAGAGAGAGAGAGAGAGAGAGATAACTATGGTTATGTGGCTCATCTTGTGGGCACTGAATTATCTGAAAAATTTCAACAGAGTATACAATGCCAATCTACTTTCTAAGAATTTACCTTCATTTTAAAATAATGTTTGAAGTTTTTAATCATTTATATTAAATAAAGGTAATCAGGAAGTAATGAATCCTATAGTGTAGCTTCCAAATAACATATCCTCTCAATTATCATTTCATGATTATATTAAAGTACACAATATTCTTTTTAACATTTGTTTTATTTGTGTGTGTCTGTATTTGTACATGAGTGGATGTCCATAGAAGTAAGAAGTGGACTTCAGATCCCTAATAGCTAGAGCTTCAGGCACTTTTGAGAAACCCAATGTTTGTTAAAGTCATAAGACCTCTTCTACATGGAATGACTTCTTTAGCAAACAAAGTACCCAATGTTCTTAACTAAAATTAGTTTAATTAACTCCATTTTAATTTCTAAAACCCAATAAGACAACATAGTCATTCTGTCTGCAAGGAGCAAAATTTGGCTAACTAAAGCCTTTATAAAACATGGCTCAGCAGAACTGAATGGAGAAAGATGAAGAATCTCCAACTTGCTCTTTGAATTTAAGACACATGGCAAAAAATAACTTCAAAAGATTTTCTCAGTTACACATAAGAAATGGACCACAGCTTTTGGATAACAGGTAAAGATAAACATGTGGAAGCTATCCATGGAGCAGTCAACTGTTAGCCTGTTTTAGACAAGGGGATTTGCCTGTATTTTGCCAGGTTCAATGATAAGAAAATTTGAGTTCCTAGGCACCCTTCTTTGTTTTTCACATTTGGTTTACAAAAGTATTTTGTTTGTAGTAGTTTCCAACTACACAAAATTTAAAAAGTAATCTATGGTGACATTTCATACTTCCTTATTAAAATGGTTGTAAAGAATATAATCCACAAGGATTGTTCCTACTAGGCAGTGACACAATTTTACAAACATTTCCATAAAAAGTTAAACTCAAGATATTTAGAAAATTGAAAATAGTGAATAGTACAAACTCAACTGTTAAAATACTAGAGGATCAAAGTAACCAAATACAATTTAATGCCATCCATTATTTTTCAATTTTTAATATTCTTCATTCTGGATGGGCTCTAGTACCACTCTAGCTGATTATACTAAAATTTTGAACCGGTAAGTTGTAAACACACTTAAGAAAGTTCTAGAACACCATGAATGTAGAGATGAGTTTTTAGATGCAATATCCAATATGTTATCATTATAAAAAAAAAGTTTGATGAAACCATTTCACTAAAATTGGAAAGCAGAGGATCTAGAACAGCATTTACAGAATGTATATTTGATAAGCAGATGTTATCGGGAGTTAGGGAGACAGCTCCATGGATAAAGTGCTCAGCATGCAGGTTAGAGAACAGAACTCAGGTCCTCAGTATCTGTGTACAAGTTTAGCACAGGGGCCCACCTCCTCGCTGTAAGTTCTGTGGGAAGATGGAGACAGGAGGAAACAGAGGCTCCCTGGCCCTGGCCAGCCAGAAAAGCTTCTGAGCTCCACTTATACTTCAAGACATTTACCTAAACAAATAATAAGGTGGAGAGCAACAGAGAAAATACATCGAGGAGTATCAGTCTTGAGCCTCCACACATGTGTGGACAAGTGCACACACACACACACACACACACACACACACACACACACACACACACACGAGAGAGAGAAAGAGAGAGAGACAGACAGACAGACAGACAGACAGACAGACAGAGGCGAGAGAGGAGAGAGAGATTAAATGGGGAAGGAGAAAGATCTTATAAAAAAAATCCTTAAATCTTAATGATGACAAAATAAAGAACCTAGTCAAACTGACATACATTTTAATATCCATTTGTAGAAGAGAAATTTATAACTGAATAATGCTTCCTAGTACAACAAAGGCAATTAAAAACAACAAATGAAGTCTTGGAATGAATTATCACCTACACTCATTAAAAGATAAAACTGTATCAGCCAACCTCCTCTGAAAATGTTTAATCACCTGTCCTTATATAAACCTGCAGGCACTACATGGAGGAAAGAATTTAAATAAATAACATGCACCTGACATTACTCTTATTCCTATGAGATGATAACCTCTCCTCCCCCAACAGTGTATAATTCTCTCACCTCATATGATAAAAATGGAGAAATCATACATTAAATACCTCTCCTGATTTATCAAAAAATTAAGTTCACCATGAGGCTCATTCCAACAGTGAGCCCTGACCTACACTTTTCACTTTTGGAATACATTCATATCGACAAGAACAAAAGAGGAAAAATCATTTCCATACTGTAATATGTCTACTGCTGGTAATCACTGTAATTTTCAGATCAAAAAATGCAATTGATAAAAAATGGAAGTTGAGTTTAAACACCCCATTAATCCCTGAACATTGAACAGATATTTGTGGCATTATTTTTATGGAGAAGAGAAAACTATTTTTCCACATTTTTCTCTAAGTGTATTCAAATTGTTGTGAATAATGGTTTAAATTATTCAGGTTTGCCAAGATATATTCTCTGATCCAAGCTTAGTTTATTTCGTCTCCCTGGTGGCCCAAAACCTAATGGCTGATAATGTCAGTACAGGATGAATCATCACAATGGGAATTGCTGGTCACCTGGTCAGTCTCCTAAGGTGACTCATTTGCCTGAAACGAGAGTTAGCCGTCTTTAGCAGAGATGCTGCCTGATCTACTGTGGTGCTTTTCCTCTGTGAGATAGAGTGAAGATAGAAAAATCATTAGGTGATGCGAAAGACTGCAGCTCAGCCTCCTGCTCTCACAGGAGATGCTGCCACCTCATCTGCCTTGTGATCTGCAGTTGCAGTTAGAGAGACCAGATATGTGAAGACTGAAAATCTGAAGCTGAAGGCATGGAAATTATCACTGTGTTCTTATCTTGTTTTTGTGTCTGCTTAGTGGCTGCACCCGAATCTACTGATACTTTAACTATCTCCTGTAGCCCTGCTGCCCTGAAATCAGCTCACCACCACTCAGGCCCAGCCTGGCAGGGTTTCCTTCCCTAAGAAAATGGCTCTGCTGCTGCCACCAAATGTAGTTTTTTGTGGTTTTTTGTTTGTTTGTTTTTTTTTGTTTTGTTTTGGTTTTTCGAGACAGGGTTTCTCTGTATAGCTTTGCGCCTTTCCTGGATCTCGCTCTATAGACCAGGCTGGCCTCGAACTCACAAAGATCCACCTGTCTCTGCCTCCCAAGTGTTGGGATTAAAGGCTTGTGCCACCACCGCCCAGCCAAATGCAGTTTTTAACTAAGTCTGTATCATTCTATTTACCATTTTATTTCTGCTAGCTCAGAACGGCCAAAAAACAACCAGATGATCTTCTTTTGGGCCAGATACCCAGCAAGAGAGTATCTCTCCAGTCATCCCAAACCAAAAAGGACCTCAAAATCTCCAAGTCCCTCTCTACTCTCTACTCCTTCCTGTGTGTCTCTCTACCTTCCTGGCTTCTCTGTACTATCTATAGCTAATTCCCATTGCTGGTTCCACTTCCTGAATCAAGGTTGATTTTTATTAACACAGTCTTAGATTTCACAGTGCTATCAAATATTCCACAGCATTCTTATTTTTCTTTTCTTTTTTTTAACTGAAAATTCCCTATTGAATAAAATTAACTTTAGAGACATAGTTGTTAACTAGGGTGATGCAGACATATTCTTATTTTCTGTTATAGAATCAACTCAATTGAAACTGCAATATCCTGTGATAACCAATCCAAATGGACTTAAGGTCCACTCAACAGAAGGAAATCCACTGCTGTTACTGTAAACCTAGCCTATTTCTCATGGCTGGTGAGACTATGGACCCCAGAGGTAAATTTACTACCCCCACTTCCCTAATTCAGTATTGATACTCATCCTTATACCCACAGTTAAGTGAAGCTCTCACTCCTCATCAAAGAAGCTTCTTTTTGCAGCAGACTCCATTACAAAAAGACACAGCTGGTCAAAGGCATAGGATACCCGATCTTGGAGTGCTCAACCACAATTGATACATCTACAGCACAACCCCTACTTCTATGGCTCAGTGAACATTGTGGAAGTGAGGGTATAATGACCGTAAGAGCCAGAGGACCAAGACGCATGCTATGTGATACAAGAGAGCTGCACCTATGAAATCTTAAGACTGGCTGCCTCAACAAGATCCGAACAATGACAACACCAGTTAACACATGAACATGGATGGGGAAAATGTTTCACAAGGCCCCATCCCTACACAAAGAACTATAGACAACTAATTGCTGATGAGAAAGGAAGAATCAGACCTTTAAAATATGAGACATTGTTAATATATATAATGGAGTTTTTATCTGAATCTTCAAATGTTAATGGACTAGACATAATTAATGTAATTTTTGGCTGTATATATACTTATATATACTTATATATACTTATTGGATAGTTTTTCTTGTATTAGTTATAAGCTTTCTTTAATTTTAGACAAAAAGAGAAGAAATGTGGTGGTATTGTGTTCCCCAAAATATTGTGTACCTTAATAAACTTATCCAGTCCCAAGTGGGACTGGACCACTAAACAAATATACAGATAAGCAACATTACATGGACCCAATGGACTGTATTTATACATAGATAAGCACACACACATAACAACATTAAAGAAGAAGATGACATGAAATTCAGAGGGGTACAGGGAAGGAGTTAGAGATGAAAAGAGTAGGGAAGAAATGATAAAAAATAAAGTATACATACATGGAATTTAAAATTAAATTGAAATTGAAAAAAATTGTATCAAGAGCAAAGAATGAGTGAATTTTAATCATGTAGAAAGGCTAACATGGAAGACTTCCTCCTTCTTATAAAACTAATGTGTTAACTTTTTGTCTGTCATTTAACATACATTCAGTACATAATCACACATGAATATTAATCATATGTCTCAAACTTCCTATCAGCATTAAAACTCATGGGAGTTTCTACATGAATGTGTTACGTATCTTTTGCATATATATCCCTCCTGATCCCACATGAGAATGTTGGCAGACTTGTTAGACTTGTTAGGAAGTTTATTTTGGTACATGATTTGATATGTTTTGCTCCAATCTCAACTGACTCTTAAGATTTTTACTTCTGAGGCCAGGGAGAAAGAACAGGATGAAGACAAAGGAGGGGGTATATATTCACCTGCTGACAATGAAGAAACAGACAGAAATAGAAATGTGTGGAGTTTCAAACACAGTATTTTCTCCAAGGAATTCATCCAGTTACCTACTTCTCTAAACAGGCATTGATACCACCCAATTATAAGTGTATCAATGGATTAATCCATTGATTAGGTCAGTGCTCTTTCCTCCAAAGCCTCTCCTTGTCTTAGTGCATTGATGCATAAGCATTTTGAAGTACTTCATATCCAAGCTAAATCACATAATCAAGAATTCATACCTGCCAATCACATAGCAAGAGTGAGCTTTACCTTAATATTAAAATCCAAGGAAAATTCTATGACCTTTGCTGTGTATTTTCTTTGCCTCACAGGAGAATGTTGACAGACAAGTTAGGAAATGCTAGAAGGAATAGACTATCCATGTTCCTCAGAGTGTCCTCAAGCCTTCCTCAACTCTCTTTCTACATCCTCTGGACTATATTGAACACTCTAATCCTAATAAATCTACTGGCCATCTAAAAGCAAAGAGTTAATTTGGAATGTCCTGATTACAGATAAAAGAGGGTTGTAGGCCTGTAAAAAAAAAAAGCTAGATACAAAGTGACTATTTCCTTATTCAAGAATAGAATTTTAGCAGCTTCAAACTCAATCAACAGAAATCAGAGAAGAGCAAGAGTTCTTTCTGGTCACAGCTATTCCCTCTACCATACCCTGGTAAACCAAGATTTCAGGCTGAAATCTTCTCATTATCAAATTTTTATTCAACTAAAGAGGAAGAAAAATTAATTTGATTTTTATATCTACTGTAGTCCAGATATGTGTGAAGGGCATCCAATTATGTGATTAGATATATCCCCCACAGCACTTATACAAATTACTTTCCTATATTTGCATATGATATTAAAAGGTTGCTGGAAAGTGAAGTGCAGCTGAATTTGGACCCAAGTATGAGCCCCAAGCTCATGAAATGATAAAACTATGAAGACTATCCTGGTGTGTTGTCTCGTACTATAGACCTGTGTATTTTATACAGTTACTGATGAAAGAGAGATACCTGTTCTGTGAAACTTTTCTAGAAAACCATTATGAGAAAAAATAGCAATATTTAGGAGGAAATTTGTGATTTAAAATATATCATAAAATATATGTGTTTTTAAGCTTTCCAGTGATTTTTCTTTCAACACTCTGACTTCCATTCCTATATTGAGCTGACCGTTTTAAAGGAACATGGTGATATTTCCCCAGCCAGGGCCTTGGCTGACTAGACTCCGTTTTTAATATTTTTTTTGCATTTATTATTTTCAGAAGTTCATACATAAGTACTGTATTTATTTCACTCCATCTTCTTTTTCCTCCACCTTCTCTTGTTCCACAACTCCACTTCAACTCACACCTCCACTTTAGTTACTGTACACACACACACACACACACACACACACACACACACACACACACACACAAATATCTTCTGCTGAGTCTTAGTGCATTTAGTATTGCTTTTTATGTGTACATGTTGAGAGCTGCTTGCTTGGATTAGATAACCTACCAGGGTGCTCTTGTTTGGAGAAGACTGATTTTCATTCTCTCAGCAGCCTTTAACTGGAGTGGGCAGAAAGATCAATCTAGAGGTGAGGCTTGTGTGATCTCTTCACTCACTTGAGCATGTCAGTTGGTGCTGTCATTGTATTGGTTCCGTTTTGGAAGCCATAGTGTTGAGAGTTTGTAAGTGCAGCTTCCCTGTCATACATAGAAGACACAGTCTTGCAGATGTCCTGACCCACCCGCTCTTCCAGGATATTTCCAGATTCCTGGGTATTAATTATTATTTTTAAATGTTCTAAGTGGTTAGACTTGGTCCTTAAAGGATAAGGGGTGCATTTCAAAATTAAATCTCTTATATTCAGAAATGGTATCAGTTTTGCTTTAGATGGTATTTTAATGTTTCTCTGTAACTTAATTTTGACTACAAATATTGCAAATTACAATGCAATATATGACATGCTTATAGAGGTGTCTTGTTGTATATCTTGATAAAATAATAGCAAAATGTAAGCCACGGTGTGTTTCCTATCACATCTTACTCATGTAACAACAATAAGACTAAGAGAAGAGAGAAAGAATAGATACACAGGAGAAGGGAGATATTTAAACGCTGTTTTAAATTTCTCCTCTCTGCTTAACAGTGATCAAGCTGTACCATTCTTCCTATTTGCCAACCCCTTGCTTTACCCAGTCATGGGTTTCTTATACAACTTTCTTCTTCCTCCTCAGAATGAACTTTTTAATGTCTATTGATTCATTTGAGTAGCTGGGACTCTTCACATTAATTCAAAACCTTTCCTGTTTCTGTACAGTCAATATTGTCCCTTTGGTCCACTGTGTTCTCTAGGCTTTTGCTCAAGATCACAGTATGTCTACAGACCACCTGAGTGAAAACTGTTATTCTGGTGTTGTCTATTCATCACCTCAAGCAGTGTGCCTTTCTTATGGAGGAGTAATAGATAAATATATATAAGAGACTCACTTTACCCATGTGCAGTTGATTATAAAACCACTAACTTTCTTGTTTTTTAACTTTAGTTGGTTCAATCAAACGTTTATTAAATTAGCTGAAACTTGTCCTTGTGTTTAATTTACCATTAGTCCCATGACTAAACATTATAAAATCACACTTATATTGTCATAAAATGACAAATACAGGCCAAAAGGTACATAAGCAAGAGAAGAAAGATCCAGGTCACTAATTTCAGTTCAAACTAAAATAATGTGGCTTACAACATCTAAAATGACACTTAATGAATGCTCTGTTTTTAAGCAACCACAAAATGATTAGAACATTTAGATGACTGCAACATCAAATATCTGTGGCTCATTTAGCACAGAAAAGAAAAACTCAGGTAATATCACCCTGAACCACTGAAGAGCCACTGGAAAGATCCTGTCCTCTCTTTTTGCATTTGTTTTAATTAGGAAACAGTCTATTCACAGCATGACTGTTTATTATTATCAATTAAACGTATTTGTTTATTTTACATCCTGACCACAGTTTCCCCTCCCTCCTCTCTTGCTACTCCTCTCCAATCCACTGCTCCTCTGCTTCTGTTCAAAAAGGGGCAGGCTTACCATCAATGTCACCAAAGCGTGCCATATCAAGTTGAGGTAGGACTAAGCTCCTTCCTTTTATTTAAGGCTGGATCAGGCAATGCAGTATGAGGAATAGGTTCCTGGATGCCAGCCAAAGCATTATGGACAGGCTCTGCTTCCATCTCTAGAAGTCCCACAAGTAGATCAATCTATACAACTGTCACACATATGTAGAGGGCCTAGGTCAGTTCCATGCAGGCTCTCTATCTGTTGGTCCAGAATCTGTGAGCTCCTATGAGCCCAGAACAATTTTTTCTATGGGTACCCTTGTGATGAACGTGACCCCTCTGGCTCTTACAATTCTTATTATTGTTTTCTTATTGTTCTTTTCCTAAGTGTTTTCACTTATTCAGCCACAGGGAAGTTTCTACATGGTTTTCATAGAAAGGATGATATGATTATGCTTTATAAAGTTTCTAACATTAGAACTGCATCCTAAATAAGATTAATGCTGACAAGTCAACAATATAAAATAAAACAAATCTTAAAATAAAATAAACCTTAAAATAAATCTTTTCCATGACTTTTTAAATCTTCTATGACTAAACCAATGATTTTGTGGTGTTAGGACACACATAAACATATCTTTTCTCTATTGAAATGTGTATTAGATATCTACTATAATAATCATAATTAATAAATACACATGCAAGCCATAGCAATATAAAGGCACTCGATTTCTTTTCCTAAAACTCTAGTTTCCGATCTTGAGCCTCTCTGTTCTACCTTTTTTATTTTCAACGTAACTAAGCACACAGTAAAAGGTTAAAACACCTTGTACCAAGGAATCCAGGGAGAGAAAAACATTAAGAGTCAAGTCACTACATCTAAGTAGAGAAAATCAAGATGAGGTGTTTGTCACCAAGAATTTAATTTCCTGACCTCTACGTTTATCTTCAAGAAACAGATAGGAACAGCATCATGTTGCCAGACTTGCTACTGAAGCAGCATTCAAAAAGCCTTTAGAGTTGGAATCTCAATTGGTTTTTAAAGGTACATCCTGCTCAGATTGCTATGTACTTTACATTCCTCCACACACAGCAAAAGGTGTATTATGACTCATTCATTTCCTTGAGAAAAATTAGCATCTCAAACGTATACTGGAATGAATAAAAAATTCTCATTTGGAGCATGAAAAGCATTGCATTAGCCCAGTTCACAATCACGTTAGCAAAATTTTCTCAAGAAAAGATTGATAAATTTGTTTCAGATAAATGATGTACCTATATCCACAGCATAACTGTTACTGTTCTCATTGGTTAAAAGTATGTGTGTGTCTCAAAGATAACTGGACCACTGAAAACTGGACAACTTTAGTCTTCATCTTCCAATAAGATTTTAACACAGCTCGATCAAAAACCAAGTTGGAATTCTGAAATCTAATTTCCCGCATTTATCCCTGTCTTTGATTCTAAATGTCATTCATGCCACAAAAGAAAAGGCTTTCAGATGTGTACTTCAGTTATTCCACTAGCCCCACCCTGGTGAGATAAGCACAACCCATGGATTTATTACGATATACCTAGAAATTATCTGTTATGAGATTTGTCTTTTTGTGTGTGTGCATATTAAAACTATTATTATCTATTCAGAAAATTCCCAATTGAGCCTTCTCCCAGGCGTCCTATTAACTAACTAGCTAGCACTCACAGCCTCTTGGCTCTTGATGTCCTTGTATGGTATCTCCTGCCTTTCCTCTCACTGGATCCTATAGTGTAGTCTCCTTCTGCCAGGACATCCTTATCAGGAAATAAAATTCTGAAAAACTGTTTCTAAGGCAAGTGTGCAGGGCTGGTTTGCCCTTTCCAAAGGACAATCTTATACTAAGAGTGAGCCTGGGGAGAGAGAAGTAAAATGTTGACTGCAATTAGGAAGTAGATATTTTATTTAATTTTCTATGCCACATGAGGCTTACAGTAAGAGTAAGAATACATAAACATTTTGATAGTAGAAGAGGGAAATTATTTTTCTCTTTTACTTTTTAAAGAGCTATGAATGAATGATTAGACTTCACTTCTAAAAAACACTGACATTTGAGAATATCCTTAAGAGAGATAATATCTGCTTTCAAAATCACAACTCTTGGTGAGAGGCAGAGAGATGGAAACAGGATGGCATATAACAAAGTAAGGTTTACAGGAAGGAATACTCTTGTCTTCTGCAGAAATACACCAGAACAGCTTTGATTCTTTATCTGGAAGGACTCCATCCCTTGGACAGTGAAGGAAGGGGAGCTTTTAAATGGAGTCACCCAGGGTGCGATTAGAAAAGGGTGACCAGGTCTGAAGGACTAGCCTTTCTCTTGTGGTTTTCGTGTCATTCCTTTAATTAGCTTGCCATAGAGGCTGATAAACTGATAAACAATTTTTCAAACAAATTTGCTCACTTTAAATTTTTAAAATCTCTCTCTCTCTCTCTCTCTCTCTCTCTCTCTCTCTCTCTCTCTCTCTCTCTCTCTCGTGTGCATGTGTGTGTGTGTGTGTGTGTGTGTGTGTGTGTGTGTATTGGGAGGGTCAAACTCAGGTCATAGTGACTGAAATCGCCTTTATTCACTGAACCACCTTACTAAACCTGACTAAAGTTTTTGTTTTATTTCGTTTTGTTTTGTTTTGTTTTGTTTTTTGAGATAGGATTTCTCTGTATAGTTTTGGCACCTGTCCTGGATCTCGCTCTGTAGACCAGGCTGGCCTCAAACTCACAGGGATCCACCTGGCTCTGCCTCCCGAGTGATAAGTGATGGGATTAAGCACGTGAGTCACTACCGCCTGGCTAAAGTTTTTAAAGGAATGGAAGCTGACTGAATAAATTTCCCACAGTCTTATATATTATGTTTCCAGAATATGAATGGAATGTACACAGTAAATGAGAGGTATGCTCATAGAGTGTGGGCTACTTACCAGTGTATGAGAGGGATACTCAGAGTATGGGTTGCTTCCCAGTATATGAAAGGGATGCTCAGGGAACGTGTGTGACTTAATGTGGTGATTCAAGAAAAGCAGTTTTCAGGAACATTTGCACAGCTCACAAGTAGAACATATTCTTCTGTGGGTCAGGTGTCAGTAAAAACAACAGGAGTGCTTGGACATTACTAGAAACTAGGCTTTTAAATGTTTATAAAACATCATTTTCACAATCTGTCTGGTTTAGCATCAGACTGTTATGCCTCTGGGGCTTTGATTTTCCAGATAAAAGGTGTATCAAAAAGAAGAGCTACATTAACATCATACAGGGATCCCTTTCAATGCTAACTAATCTCAAAATAAAATTAGCAATAGAAATAGCTAGATTCTTTAATTAAAATTGAAATTTTGGATACATAATGTCTAGTATGAGTCATGATACTTCTTACAACACTTATAAAATAATACTGATTGACACGAAACGAAAATGCATGAATGCTTCCAAGACATCATGGCACACTCCCTTCTGAAAGATTGCCAAAGGAGATAAGCACCATTTAAAAAAAAAAAAAGCCCTTCCTGGTTCTTGGATGTAGTTTGCATCTGGGGAAGAAAGAAAAGCCCAAACCAGGTGTCCATGAACAACAGTGCTGCCTCCAGCTCTCAAGCAAAACCCAATTTCTCTGCAGGCTAACATTATTTTCTCAAGAAAGAACATCTAGTTTATCATTTTAAAGTCCTCCTTACAAGCAGTGTAAGCTTGAGTAGAAAAAGACAGCGGTGTAACCAACATCCAGCTTGCTTCTTCCTTCACGACAGGACATCTGGAGGAGACTGTCCTGAGGAAGCCAACTAGATGCAAGAAGCCAGCAGGCAAAGGCACTATGCACCTCACCTGCTCTGTGTCGGGCCTTTCTTCCTGGTGTGTTCTGTTCTAACTTATGCACCATTACAATTTAATGCCCATGTCCCACTTTTCCTCCTCACTCGTCTGTTGCCCTGTCTGTGGCACTGAAAGTTACCTCAGCAGCAAGACCGAATGGAAAATATCCATCTTCTACAGCTTTATTTTGAAAGGAAAGTTGAAAGTCAGTGGCAAAAACAGAAACTATTGTGCAGGAAACCCAAGAGCTCAAGAACATTTTTTTTCCTTTTATTTTATTTTACAATATCATTCAGTTCTACATATCAGCCACGAATTCCCTTGTTCTCCCCACTCCTGCCTCCCTCCCTTTACCCTCAGCCCACCTCCCATTCCCACCTCCTCCAGGGCAAAGCCTCCCCCAGGACTGAGATCAACCTGGTAGACTCAGTCCAGGCAGGTCCAGTCCCCTCCTCCCAGATTGAGCCAAGCGTCCCTGCATAAGCCCCAGGTTTCAAACAGCCAACTCATACAATGAGCACAGGACCCGGTACCACTGCCTAGATGACTCCCAAACAGATCAAGCCAATCAACTGCCTCACCTATTCAGAGGGCCTGATATAGTTGGGGGCTCCTCAGCTATTGGTTCATAGTTCATGTGCTTTATCCAACCTTGGTTTCAACAATTCTCGCTCATATAAACCCTCCTCTTTCTTGCTAATTAGACTCCCAGAGCTCAACCCCGGGGCCTAGCCTCAGATCCAGTTTCCTCAGTCATTGGACGGGGTTTCTAGGACGACAATTAGGGTGTTTGGCCATCCCATCACCAGAGTAGTTCAGTTCCGGCTGTCTCTCGACCATTGACAGCAGTCTATTGTGGGGGTATCTTTGTGGGTTTCTGTGGGCCTCTCTAGCACTTTGTTTCTTCCTTGTCTCATGTGGTCTTCATTTACCATGGTCTCCTATTCCTTGTTCTCCCTCTCTGTTCTTGTTCCAACTGGGATCTCCCGCTCCCACGGGATCTCTTTCACTTCACCCTCGCCCTTCATTACTCCCATTCATGTCCAGGTTGTTCATGTAGATCTCAGCCATTTCTCCATCATTGGGTGATCCCTGTGTCTTTCTTGGAGTTCTGTTTTCCAGGTAGCCTCCCTGGAGATATGAGTAGCAGTCCAGTCATACTTGTTCCACATCTAGTATCCTCCTATGAGTGAGTACATACCATATTTGTCTTTTTGAGTCTGTGTTACCTCACTCAGGATGATTTTTTTCTAGATTCATCCATTTGCCTGCAAACCTCATGATGTCATTGTTTTTGTCTGTTCAGTAGTATTCCATTGTGTATATGTGCCACAATTTATTTATCCATTCTTCAGTTGAAGGGCATCTAGGTTGTTTCCAGGTTTTGGCTATTATAAACAATGCTGATATGAACATAGCTGAGCAAGTGCTCTTGTGGTATGATTGAGCATTCCTTGGGTATATGCCCAAGAGTGGTATAGCTGGGTCTTGGGGGAGATTGATTCCCAATTTTCTAAAAAGCGCCATATTGATTTCCAAAGTGGTTGTACAAGCTTGCATTCCCACCAGCAGTGGAGGAAAGTTCCCCTAGTTCCACATCCTCTTCAGCATAAAGTGTCTTCAGTGTTTTTGATCTTAGCCACTCTGACAGGCGTAAGGTGGTATCTCAGAGTTGTCTTGATTTGCATTTCCCTGATGATTAGGGATGTTGAGCATTTCCTTAAATGTCTCTCAGCCATTTGAGTTTCCTCTGTTGAGAATTCTCTGTTTAGTTCTATAGCCCATTTCTTAATTGGACTGTTGGTCGTTTTGACGTCTAATTTCTTGAGTTCCTTATTTATTCTGGATATCAGTCCTCTGTCAGATATGGGGTTGGTGAAGATCTTTTCCCATTCTGTAGGCTGTTGCTTTGCCTTGTTGACCGTATCCTTTGAACTACAAAAGCTTCTCAGTTTCAAGAGGTCCCATTGACTGATTGTTTCTCTCAGTGTCTGTGCTACTGGTGTTATATTTAGGAAGTGATTTCCTATGCCAATGTGTTCAAGACTACTTCCTAATTTCTCTTCTAGCAGGTTCAGAGTAGCTGGATTTATGTTGAGGTCCTTGATCCACTTGGACTTAAGTTTTGTGCACGGTGACAAATATGGATCTATTTGCAGCCTTCTACACATTGATATCCAGATATGCCAGCACTATTTGTTGAAGATGCTTTTTTTTCCATTGTACACTTTTGGCTTCTTTGTCAAAAGTCATATGTTTATAGGTGTGTGGATTAATGTCAGGGTCTTCAATTCGATTCCATTGGTCCACATGTCGGTTTTTATGCCAGTACTAAGCTGTTTTTATTACTGTAGCTCTATTGTAGAGCTTGAAGTCAGGGATCATGATGCCTCCAGAAGTTGTTTTATTGTACAGGATTCTTTTGGCTATCCTGGGTTTCTTGTTTTTCCATATGAAGTTGAGTATTATTTTTTCCAGGTCTGTGAAGTATTGTGTTGGTATTTTGATGGGAATTGCATTGAATCTGTAGATTGCTTTTAGTAAAATTGCCATTTTTACTATGTTGGCCCTGCCTATCTATGAGCATGGGAGATCTTTCCATTTTCTGACATCTTCTTCAATTTCTTTTTTCAGGGATTTAAAGTTCTTCTAATATAGGTCCTTCACTTGCTTGGTTAGTGTTACCCCAAGGTATTTTATGTCATTTGTGGCTATTGTAAAGGGTGATGTATCTCTGATTTATTTCTCAGCTTCTTTGTCCATTGTATATAGGAGGGCTACTGATTTTTTTTAGTTGATTTTGTATCCTGCTATGTTGCTGAAGGTGTTTATAAGCTTTACCAGTTCCTTGGTGGATTCTTTGGGGTCACTCAAGTATACTATCATGTCATCTGCAAATAGGGAAAGCTTGACTTCTTCCTTTCCAATTTGTATCCCCTTAATTTCCTTATGTTGTCTTATTGCTCTGGCTAGACCTTCAAGTACTATATTGAATAAGTATGGGGAGAGCAGACAACCTTGTCTTATTCCTGATTTTGGTGGAATTACTTTGAGTTTCTCTACATTTAATTTGATATTGGCTGTTGGCTTGCTGTAAATTGCCTTTATTATGTTTAGGTATGTCTCCTGTATTCCTGATCGCTCCAAGACTTTTATCATGAAGGGGTGTTGGATCTTGTCAAATGCCTTTCCTGCATCTAGTGAAATGATCATGTGTTTTTTTTTTGTTGTTGAGTTTGTTTATATGATGTACTACATTGATGGACTTTCATATGTTGAACCACCCTTGCATCCCTGGGATGAAGCCTACTTGATCATGGTGGATAATTATTTTGATGTGTTCTTGGAGTCTATTTGCCAGTATTTTATTGAGTATTTTTGCATCAATGTTCATGAAAGAGATCAATCTGTAGTTCTCTTTCTTTGTTTTATACTTGTTTGGTTTAGGAATCAGGGTAATTGTAGCCTCATAGAAGGAGTTTGGTAATGTTCCTTCTGTTTCTTTTGTGTGGAACAATTTAGAGAGTATTGGCATTAACTCTTCTTTGAAGATCTGGTAGAATTCTGCGCAGAAACCACCTGGTCCTGGACTTTTTTTGGTTGGGAGACTTTTAATGACTGTTTATATTTCCTTAGAGGTTATTGGACTATTTAAATAGTTTATCTGGTCTTGATTTAACTAAGGTATGTGGTACCTATCCAGAAAATTATCTATTTCTTTTAGATTTTCCAGTTTTGTGGAGTAGGTTTTTTGAAATATGACCTGATGATTCTCTGGATTTTCTCAATGTCTGTTGTTATGTCCCCCTTTTCATTTCTGATTTTGTTGATTTGGATTCTCTCTCTGTGTGTGTCTTTTGGTTAGTTTGGATAAGGGCTTGTCTATCTTGTTGATTTTCTCAAAGCACCAATTCTTTGTTTCATTAATTTTTTGTATTGTACTCTTTGTTTCTATTTTATTGATTTCACCTCTCACTTTGATAATTTCCTGGTGTCTATTCTTCCTGGGAGACTTTGCTTCTTCTTGTTGTAGAGCTTTCAGGTGTGCTCTTAAGTCACCAGTGTGAGATTTCTCCAACTTCTTTATGTGGGCATTTAGTGCTATGAATTTCCCTCTTAGCACTGCTTTCATAGTGTCCCATAAGTTTGGGTATGTGATGTCTTCATTTTCGTGATCTCTAGAAAGTCTTTAATTTCCTTCTTTATTTCTTCCTTTACCCATTGGTGCTTCAGTTGAGCATTATTCAGTTTCCATGAGATTGTAGGTTTTCTGTAGTTTTTGTTGTTGTTAAAATCTAACTTTAAACCATGGTGGTCTGATAGAACACAGGAAGTTATTCCAATTGTTTTGTATCTGTTGAGATTTGCTTTGTGGCCAAGTATGTGGTCAATTTTAGAGAAGGTTTCATGGGGTGCTGAGAAGAAAGTATACTCTTTTTTGTTAGGATGGAATGTTCTGTAGATATTGATTAAGTCCATTTGAGTCATGACATCAGTTAAGTCCTTTATTTCTCTGTTAAGTTTCGATTTGGCAGATCTGTCCAGTGGTGAAAGTGGGGTGTTGAGGTCTCCCACTATTAATGTGTGGGGTTTTATATGTGGTTTAAGCTTTAGTAATGTTTCTTTTACATATGTGGGTGCCCTTGTGTTTGGGGCATAAATGTTCAGAATTGAAACTTCATCTTGGTGGATCTTTCCTGTGATGAGGATGTAATGCCCTTCTTGATCTCTTCTGATTGATTTTAGTTTGAAGTCTATTTTTCTGGATATCAGGATGACTACACCCACTTGTTTCTTAAAACAGTTTGATTGGAAAGTCTTTTCCCAGCTTTTTATTCTTAGGTAGTATCTGTCTTTGAATTTGAGATGTGTTTCTTGTATGCAGCAGAAAAATGGGTCCTGCTTTCGTATCCATTCTGTAAGCCTATGTCTTTTTATAGGCAAATTAAGTCCATTGATATTAAGGGATATTAATGACCAGTGATTGTTCATCCCTGTTATTTTTTGGTGGTAGTGTGTGTACTTCTCTTCTTTGGGGTTTACTGCTGTGGCTTTATCTATTGCCTGTGTTTTTGAGGGTGTATCTGGCTTCCTTAGGTTGGAATTTTCCTTCTAGTGCTTTCTGTAGGGCTGGGTTTGTGGATAAGTATTGCTTAAATCTGGCTTTGTCTTGGAATGTCTTGTTCATTCCATCTATGATGACTGAAAGTTTTGCTGGGTATATTAGTCTGGGCTGACATCCATGGTCTTTTAGTGTCTGCATTACATCTGTCCAGGTCCTTCTGGCTTTCAAAGTCTCCATTGAGATATTGGGTGTTATTCTGATGGGTTTGCCTTTATAAGTCACTTGGCCTTTTTCCTTTGCTGCTCTTAATATTCTTTCTTTATTCTGTACATTTAGTTTTTCAATTATTATGTGGCAAGGGATGTTTTGGGGGTTCTAGTCTGTTTGGTGTTCTATAGGCTTCTTGTATCTTCATAGGCATTTCCTTTTTTAAGTTGGGAAAGTTTTCTTCTATGATCCGGTTGAATATATTTTCTCTGCCTTTGAGTTGGTCTTCTCCTTCTTCTATCCCTATTATTCTTAGGTTTGGCCCTTTCATGGTGTCCCAAATTTCTTGGACATTTTGGTTCATGACTTTGTTGGCTTTAGTGTTTTCTTTGACTGATGAATCTATTTCTTCTACTGTATCTTCAATGCCAGAGATCCTCTCTTCCATCTATCGCATTCTCTTGGTTATACTTGCATCTGAAGTTCCCAATCATTTAGTCAGATTTTCCATTTCTAGCATTCCCTCTGTGTCTTCTTCATTTTTTCTATTTCCCTTTTCAGGTATTGGACTGTTTCCTTCATTTGTTTCATTGCTTTTTCATGATTTTCTTCCAGGACTTTGTTGTTTTCTTCCAATTTGTTTGCCCTTTCCTCGAGTTGTTTATAACATTCTTCCCATTTTTTTGTCTTTTCCTCTACACAAGCCTCTACCTTCTTCATGATGTTATTCATAAGGCTGTTTTCTTCTGCTTCTTCCGAATTTTGATGTTCAGGTGTAGATGCTGGAGGCGGGCTAGGTTCTGGTGATGCTGTATTGCTTCATTTTGTTGTATGTACTTCTGCCTTGACATCTGCCCATCTCCTTGTGGTTCGTTCTTGGTCTCATAAGCGTACTTGGTTCAGACATAGCTGACAGATTCAGGAAGTCTCTCTCTCTCTCTTGTCCAGATAGAAGCTCTCTTGTCCAAATGGGAACTCTGGGGCAGGATGGGCGCTCTTATCCAGAACAGAAGTCCGGGGCAGGATGGGACATCTGGTCCAGAAGGGAAGTCTGGGCCAGGATGGGAGCTGGGGGCCGGTCTCTAAGTCTCAGGAAGTGGCTGGGGTCTCGGGCGAATGGGCTTGGGGGCAGGGCATGGAGTTGCAGGGTCTACCATGGGTCTTGGAAAAGGGGATCCTTCCAGGTGGGGCTAGAAGGGAACCTGCTGGGTGGCCAGAACCTGGGGCCAAGTTGGGCAGGTCTTCTCCAGAGTGCCTGGTGCCCAGGGATGGGGTCCAGGATGAGCCAGGACACTCACCTCTGGTCCAGAAGGGAAGTCCGGGGCAGTATTCAAGAACAATGTTTAAAGAAATTGTATTAGTCTACCAGCAGAATAGGCCACTGGTCCCTACCTACTGTGTTTTGATCCCTCCAGGTAGAAGAGGAAGGAATAGGTGAGACAGCCCAGGCATGTTCCTTAGCTGCTGATTTCTTTAGCCCAGTTAGTCAGCAGCCTCACTGTTGTCAGGAGGTGAAAATGGATTGTCTAAGACAAACAGTATCTAAATTTCTCAAGTGAATTACCCTAACATAAGTTATTTAAGAGAGCATCAAAATCTTTGATACTAGAAACCCAAAAGTCAGACAGGCAATAGAGTCAGGTATTCAATATCTTGGTCTGTCCAAACTTTATGCAGTTGGCCCTGACATATGCAAGATGAAAGAAGGCCTACAGATATAGGCAAAGTACCAATTACAGCCCATAAGAGAAACTGCCTGTGATTCCAAAAGAGAAGTCTAGCCTGAGTCCTACACACAGATGGCTGATGCATGGCCAGAAGACAAGAACCTCCAAGTTCAAGGTGCATGATAGAAGAATAGAACTGGCACTGCCCTAACATAGAAGTGGCCGGAGTTGGGGGCATACAGTTCCTCACCAAAGAGGCACCTAACCAGAGATCATGCTGCCATATACAACATGGCTTCTGTCAAATACTGAGATCATAAAGATGGGCCCACTTGAATCTTCTTTTTTTCATATTTTTATTTTATAATTAACTTAATTTCACATATCAGCCATGGATTCCCCCATCCTCCCTCCTCCTAGCACCCAGCCCTCCCCCCAATCCACCCCTCATTCCTACCTCCTCCAAAGCAAGGTCTCCCCTGGGAAGTAAGTCCAGCCTAGTAGACTCAGCCTAGGCAGGTCCAGTCCCCTCCTCCATACACCAAGGCTGAGCAAAGTGTCCCAGCAAAAGCCCCAGGCTCTAAAAAGCCAAGGACAGGTCCCGGCTCCACTGCCTGGGGGGCCTCCCAAACATTTCAAGCTAATCAACTGTCTCACTTATCCAGAGGGCATGGTCCATTTCCATTGGGGGCACCTCAGCCATTGGTTTCCGGTTCATGTGTTTCCACTAGTTTGGCTAGTTGTCCCTGTGCTTTTTCCAATCATGCTCTTAATATCTCTCACTCATACAATCCCTCCTCTTTCTCACCAACTGGACTCCCAAAGCTCCACCTGGGGCTCGGCTGTGGATCTCTGAATCAGCTTCCATAAGACACTGGATGAGAGTTCTATCATGACAGTCAGGGTTTCCAGCCATCTGATCATGAAAACGACTCTGAGAGACTATCTTACACCTGTCAGAATGGCTAAGATAAAAAACACTGAAGACAGCTTATGCTGGAGAGGATGTGGAGCAAGGGGAACACTCCTCCACTGTTGGTGGGAATGCAAACTTGTACAGCCACTTTAGATATCAATATAGTGCTTTCTTAGAAAATTGGGAATCAACCTCCCTCAAGACCCAGCTATACCACTCTTGGGCATAAACCCAAGGAATGCTCAATCATACCACAAGGACACATGCTCAACTATGTTCATAGCAGCATTATTTGTAATACCCAGAAACCTGGAAACAACCTAGATGCCCTTCAACTGAAGAATGGATAAATAAAATGTGGTACATATACACTACTACTCAGCAGAGAAAAACAATGACATCATGAGGTTTACAGGCAAATGGATGGAACTAGAAAATACCATACTGAGTGAGGTAACCCAAACTCAGAAAGACAAACATGGTATGTGTGATACCTCAGTAAACCCCCCCACTCTATCCCCTATAGACAAAGAGAAGCTTAAACCAGGATTCCTAAGTGTAGATAAGAACTTAGACCTCTTTTCCCCAGGTGGCTGTATCTGCTACAGGGACTTTGGAAAATACAGTCAGGATATTTGACCAAAAGACTAAAAAGGGAGGCAGGTTAAAATAAATTATATAGTCTGTGCCTTTAAGAACTAGCCTCACAAAGAAAGGGGAGCGCTCCTTCCAACTTCCCTGATGTGAGTGAGAGATTTGGAAGAGCCTCCCTGGAGGCTTGTAAACTTATAAAACACCTTACTTTTGCATTCTGTACCTAAAGTCTCCAGTGGCTGCTTTGGGGATGTGATCTAAGCACAACAAGACCCTCACTCTATTGTCTCAAAAAGGGGGCCTTAGACAAAGATATCTCAATATAGATAGATAGACCCAGGCCAGTTTCAAGTCCCCAGAAATGATGGCGCCAGCCCCAGGAACAAAAGAACAGAGTCAGGATGTCTGATGGTAACCAATTAACCATGAGATGCCCCTCTCCGGAGATAACATGACCAGACCCCGGAGAGGAGTTGTAAAACTCCTGACAGGGCAAACAGATAAGCTAGAATAAGATAAAGTCCAGGCCCGGGAAAAACTGGACCAATCAAGGATGGACCCGTACTAACCCCCTCCCCTCTAAGAAATTTTATGGGTTTTGCGTATAGAAACTAACTTCCCCAAGAAAGAGTAACTCTTCCCTGCCTCACTTGAGATGGCTTGAGATGAGTTCCCTTCATGACTTGTAACAGATAAACCTTGCTTTTGCATTCTGGTATGCTTGTCCTTGGTGGTCTCTCTGGGGGTTACGATCTGGGCACAACAGTATGTACTCACTCATAAGTGGATACTAGATGTAAAGCAAAGGATAACAAGACTGCAACTCACAACTCCAGGGAGGCTCCTAGCAAAGAGGACCCTAAGAAAGACACAGGGATCGCCCAACAACAGAGAAATGGATGAGATCTACATGAGAAAACTGGGGGTGATGGGGGTAATGGAGGGCAAGGGTTGGGGAAAAGAGAGCTTAGGGGAGCGGGAGGCCCCAGCCGGATCAGGAACAGAATGGGAGAACAAGGAAAGAGACACCATAATGAATGAAGACCCCAGGGGAACAGGAAGAAGCAGAGTGCTAGATAGGTCCCCAGAAATCCACAAAAATATCTCCATTGTAGACTACTGGCAATGGTCAAGAGAGTGCCTGAGCTGACCTGCTCTGGTGATCGGATGGCCACTTGAATCTTTTAAGCAAAATTTAAAAAGACTGGGGTAACTCTTATTACTATGACTATATATCATATTATTCTTGGTTTTCTGCTAATATTAAGTTCCTGAAATGATGAAATAGACATCAAGTGATCTAGTTTGCTAGATTAATTTGAACTATTCATGAGTTAAGAAGAATGACGTATTTATGAAAATATTTAACATAACAAAATCAACAAACAAGACTGGCTTTCAGTTCATTACCTTATCATGCAAACCATTGGACTGATTTGCACATATTTGTTTGGTGTGATTAAAATTTTTAAAATAATATTTATAGTTCGGTATGTACAAGGTTTGCCCACATGAACACAGTTGCTCTCACAGGCCAGAGATTGTGTTGGATCCTCTGGAGTTGGAGTTGTGGTTCATTGTAAACTCTGGTCTTACTCTCAACCACTCAGGCAGCTTGACAGCCTCTTGCTGCAATATTTAAGTGTACATTTTTGTAGTCTCTTTTTTTAAGAGACAAGTTAAGCTTACTTGGAAGCAATTTAAATTCAAGTAATTATAAAGGTAAAACATCCCAGACCTATGAAGTTTGAGTGCATTTGTGAGATGCTCATATCATACATAAAACAATGAATAACCAAATAAGTAAGTATGCAATTGCATAAGTATTACCAAATTTGAGAGACATTATTATAAATATATGTTTTGCCACAATTGATTTAATGGTAATTTAATTATCATTAAAAATCAATCAAACAGAAAATAATGGAACTTGATTAAGAAGCTTGGATATTAGAACACAATAAAAATAAATAGAATTTAGTTGAAGACATAAACCATCTCCTGGCCCTTTTAGAGACAGAATCATCTTTTTCTGGAGTGGCCCAAGAGCATTCTTTTAGTACTTGATCTTGCACACTTACATAACAATGGCAGCTTGTGCTGAACATTGCATAAAAGCATATATTAGCACAGGCTGCTGAACAAATGGATGGCTCAAAGACCTGCATCTCTAGCACTGGGCTAGCTAAAATTGCAGGAATATGTTATTCTTATACATATGTAGAAAAGATTTATGCATCTAAAGGCAATAATTATGATTATTCAAATTAATCCTTAGTGAACATAAAAGTCTATGGTGATTTTCTCAAAGCATATTCATATAAAGGTTGCAAAACAAAATAACACACGCATTAAAAAAGGAAAAAGAAAAAGCCCGCACCTCCCACTGGCTCCTACTGTAAGGTGATTATTGCTGCTAGCTATTATACCTTTAAAGATGAGAAATAAGGGAAAACAAACTAAATATGCTCCCCAGATGAAGTGATTAAAGTCAAAGGTGCTTAAAGAGGGGGGCCAGATAAAACAAGCTGAAGAGGGGTAAGCTCCCTCCATTACCTACAATACTCCATAAGAATTTGTTCTCTATACAGAAATAAAAACAGAATAAGACAGAGCTCAGGTTCTTAAGTATACTATTAAAAACTGATTTGTGATTCAAGAGACAAAATTATAAAATCTGGAGTTCTGAGACACTCTCACATGTCATCAAGGGGTTCTTTTGGAAACAGATGGAGACTATAACAAAGATCCACAGCAGTCAAAAGGTAGATAATGAGTGACTGTGGGTTTTCTAGCCCCAAATGGGATATCTATAACACAATTCCTGTACATAAGGCTGAGAGAACATCATGAAGAAGGTAGAAAGGACCTGAGGACCACAGTGACAACTGTAGGGTAGGATCTTCTGGACAGGACAAGAATGTTGCTACCATGAATTCTCAACAATGTGGTTGCCTGCACAAGATTTGTAAAGATATCATCAGTTGACAGGTCAACATGGATGGAGGGAAATGTCACAAGGCTCTAGTACTAGATGAAGAGCTACTGGCAATCAGTAGCTATTGAGGAGTGAAGGATCCAGTTTTTCTTTTTCAGCAATGAGACTGCAATCCTAAGGAGTTGATCCAAAAGCTGTGCAAATAAAGGCAACATTAATATTGAATTCATTAGAATATATATCTATCATGAATTCAAGAGGGGGGGAAGAGGGAGAGGTTTGTTAGGGGACAGGTGATGACTTGGGGTAGGGATAGAAAGGATGAAAATAGAATATATTCATGTATTAAATTCTCTATTTAAAAAAATTTTGACATTTGTAAACATATTTGTGAACAGAACTGCATAGATTCATAATATAACTCTTTCAAAAAAACTCTAATTCTACATTTTAAACATCATCTAAGAAGAAATTGGCCTGTTTATATTTGGTAAGCACATAACTTTGAGGGGCAAGGCAGAAATTCCAAAATCCTCAGCACTGTCACTCTATGTAGTGATGGTGTATGCAGCATGTGGTTCCTTGATTCAGTGGTGTAGAGTGTGTGGGATAGTTGATGGCTTCCCACCCACATTCCAGGGTATTTGTAATCATACCTTTCATTTACTATAGAATGAAATTCACACTAAGGTCTGAAGCAAGATTCTCCAGGCTTCCTAGATGACAATTAGGTTCCTTTTAGCCAAGGGTGAGTTTGTAGAGTATGGAGACCCACAGAGATTTCACAGTGAGAACTTACTCAGGGTCTGAGAATTTCAGCTTGCTTTACCTAGAAGAATTGTATAAATGGATGATTTGACCATGGGTGAATTTACCAGGTATTTGAAAGGGTCTACACTTAGCTACGCAGTGTGCTTTGATCTTGGAAGGGAGAGGTCTTTTGCCTCACCCCTTGACATTGTTATAAAAAGCCCTTTTGAATAAATGGAAGGGACTGTTGAGTATTGATCCAGCACCTCCCAAAGTTATTCTATGTGTTTGTCTTTCTTCTCGTCAGCTAGGTTTCCCCTTCTATCTAATATTTTCTTATCCCTCTCTCATAGGAATCCTTCAAAAGGGGAGAGCTGGCCTGGGACTTAGGCACAAAGGAAAAGAGAGGGAGGGGGCACCACAGAAGCAGGAGAACATGTCCAGTTATGAATTAAGATTGTGCGGTAGTATTCTATTCTTTGGAAGTAGAACTCTGTGTGTGTGTGTGTGTGTGTGTGTGTGTGTGTGTGTGTGTGTGTGTGTGTGTGTGTAGAGAGAGAGAGAGTGTGGCTAAAGTTAAGCTGAAGCAAGTAGTAAAATTTAGGCTGTAGCAAGTATCTCTCTTTCTAAGTCTATTTTTCTCTGTTTCTTTCTCTCTAAATTTGTAAAAAAGTGAAGTTTAGTTTGAGCAGTGTAGACTAGGTACGTTAGGGTAATATAAGCTTTACGTCTAGGGATACAGTGAAGATTTAATAAGAAAGTCACTTAGGGTAAGAGAAGGTTTTCTGGAGCGGGACCTGGGGTGCACAGGGCAGCACCCAGGACTGAACAGACAATGTGAACTTGGCAGCCCAGTTGTCTTCACAGGCTCCAGAAGCCTCCAACAAGCAGCAGATGCCGAGAGCAGAGAGAAGGGCAAATTGACTCTACAAGCAGGCCAGCCCACAAAGGCTTCCTGGACTCTGAGTGCTACATGTGAAGACCACTATCAAAGCAGGTAACAGCCAGGGTGCAGAAGTTGCAACTGGCCATAGCTGGTTTTCCTCCTGGACCCAGGGTTGAAGCTGAAGAGCCATAGCTCGTAGCAGCAGGGGCAGCCCCCTAAGCCTGCCCGGTGTGAGGTGATTGAGAGCCCTAGGGCCAGGTGGGTCAGTTGCAGGAGGCACAGACAGACTGGGACTGGAAAAGTAACAGGAAGAGCCAGGAGCCAAAAGCCTCGCAGTTTCTGTTTGCTGGCTGTAAGAAGGTCTCTTTTGAGAGAACTATGCCCCAGCTGGCTAGCAGCTTTCGCCCTGAAGCAGTTTTCACATAGGGGAAAGATAACTAAAAGTGCCTCTGTGGCTGAGAGTGAGGCTTCAGAGATGCTTTTTTGAACTGATTTGAGGTGTTTCATTCAGGGCAGCTGCAACAAATTTGGATAATGGGACTCCTCATATTTGGAACTGTTTGCCTAAGTGTTATTACAACTTGAATTGTCACACAAAGACTTCTGGGCAGCTGATGAGCAAGGCCCTAATCTTGGGCTATCACTTGAACTATTTTGTTTATGCATATATGCTTTATTAACTTTGGTAACTCACAAATTGTTTTGTGTTAAAAATGGGACTGTTTAAGTGGAGTTTAGGTTTTTTTCTACCAAGGTTCAAGATGAAGCCTAAAAAATTATAAAGCAAAGGAGAAGTTAATATTCCTCAGTCTATTTAATTAAAAAAATATTTTCTTGTCCCTTGAATGAACTGATGTTAACTTGTGTTAATGTACCCTATGTTTTGCAGAATTCTGTTAAGAAATTGCTTTTGTATGTTTGCTAAAGTTTGTAAAGTGTAAATAGTCCTATTAGGAGTTGGGATGTAAATTTGTAAGAATTGTAATTATGTATAGGAATATTCATGCTCAAATTATGTTAATCTGTTAATATTGATGAACTGTGTTTTGGTGATGCTAAGGGAGTCTTTAGGTTTGATGTGTTGCATCATGAGTTTCTTGAAGAAGTTGCATCAAGTGTTTATTGATTTAAAAAAGGGCTTGGTGCAGCTGAGTCTTCTATAGATAACTTAGACCCATTCAAAAAGGACATTCCATTTGGTCATCCTCTACTCCTTTACTGGAAGTTATGGAAACCACAGGGATAGCTGTGGTTGTTCCAGCTACTTTCAAGCTCTTAGTGGGGACCTCATTCAGCACTGCATAAGCTTGTCCCTTCCCCTGACAGGCTGGTAGTTAGAGACAGGTAAGACTTCCTTACAGGATGTCAATCTAAGACAGAGTATACTTGGCAGAAAGTGTATTTCAATGATGGGTAAGGCTGAGTAGTGAAAAAACAAGAAGAAGAAGAAGAAGAAATAGGAGGAGGAAGAGGAGGAGGAGGAGGAGGAGGAGGAGAAGGAGAAGGAGAAGGAGAAGGAGAAGGAGAAGGAGAAGGAGAAGGAGAAGAAGAAGAAGAAGAAGAAGAAGAAGAAGAAGAAGAAGAAGAAGAAGAAGAAGAAGAAGAAGAAGAAGAAGAAGAAGAAGAAGAAGAAGTCCTCAGACAGGCACAGTCTATCTGAGGACTCTGGGGGGCCCTTTAAAATATTAAGAAAGGGGAGCTGTAGACCCACAGAGGTTTCCTAGTAAAAACTTACTCAGGGTCTGAGAATTTGAGCTTGCTGTACCAGGAGGGAAATAAAGAAATTATTTGATCATAGGCATGGTTAACAGGTGTTTGGAAGAGTCTACACTTAGCTGCAAAGTATGTTGTGATCTTGTAAGGGGGGCCATAACACGGATTGCTAAAAGGTCTTATTAAGTTAAAAAAAAAAACAGCCAGATATTGGGATAAAAGCTGAGAGATCAGAGAAACAGAACAGCAAGGCACTAGTTCTTACCCTTATAAAATTGTCCCCCAAAAGAGAGGAAGCTCCTCTCTCCACCCAACTCTATCATTTCTTGGGTTTAAAAAAGGATTTTTCCATAACCTGCCAACAAGCCAAGAAAATGATAAGGAAATATCTTACTTGTTCTTTTTACAATCAAACTCTACTACCAGCAGGATGTAACCCAAAGAGTACTCAGAAGAATGAAATCTGGCAGATGGATGTGTTTCATTTTGTAGAAATTGGAAAACTGAAATTTGTACACCACACCATTGATATCTATTCAGGATTTCAATGGACAACTGCTCTGAGTTCCATAAAGGCTGATTCTGTAATCATGCATTTTCTAGAAGTTATGGCCATCATGAGTATACCTGCACAAATTAAAACTGACAATGTTCCATCATATGTCTCTGGTAAAATGAAACAGTTTTTTGTTTATTACAATATAAAGCATATTACAAGTATACCACACAATCTTTCAGGCCAAGCAGTCATAGAAAGATCAAATCAAACAAAAGGATAGATAAGCATAGCCTAAATAACCAGAAAGTGGTAACAAAATCCCCAGAAACAGATTACATAATGCTGTATTATCTTTGCATTTTCTCAGGGCTAATGAGAACAATGACTCAAAGAGACATTGGATAGTAGCAAAAAAACCTACAGAATTATTTATACTTTAAAGATGCACTGACCTCAGAATGGAAACCAGGATATGTGTTACACTGAGGACGAGGTTTTGTTTTTGTTTCTACAGGAGAAGAAAAGCCATGGAGACCATCAAAATTGGTAAAGGTTCAATTTGAGCAAGAGAGACCTCCTCATCAGAAGAGGTGATAGTTCATCAACCAGCATAACCATTCAATTTAAATTAACTTATATAACTCACAAATGTTTTTCATTTAATTAGATATAACTTGCCAAAAGGGAACCTCCCCAAAGTTAGGGTTGGGGAAAGGTTTTTGTTTTTGTCTTTCAGGAGAATAAAAGCTAAGGAATCTGAAGAACACTGGACAAATGAAATATCTGAAGAAAAAGGACAAATTATCCATTTAAAAAATGTCCCCAGAAAAAGAGTAAATTGGCCTATTATATTACATGTAAATTTTCATAAGTCATCCTAAATATTTGTTTCTTCTGTTCTCTACAGACACATAATGCAAATGGTCCTTATGTAGTCTCAGTTCAATTAAAAATTAAAGCTGGCTTTGGAGTTGGAGTGTGGCTCTCTCCTTCTCTAAACCCAAGTATGCTTGTTAAAAGAAAATGCAAAAATCTGTGTATCATGTCAGAAGATCCACCTGATATGGGACAGAAGAAAAAACAAAATCAAGGTATTCTCATAATTCTTTGGTTTTATTTTTACTCTTTAAAACTTTTCTTAAGGTATGAATTTTATATCAAAATTAATAATATTAATATATATTAAACTTTTGTCATGACATTAATGGTTGTATTGAGTACTAACTAATTCTAGAAAGAAGGCTTCATCTAGCTTCCTGTACATGATTTCGGGTTTAAGTCTCTATCAGTTTTCTGTAGGGAACCACGAGGGCTTATAATAGTAACTTTGAAGTCTCTAAAAAGATGATGGGACCCCACAATGAGGATTCCATCAGGATGATGATAATACCACTAAGCTGACAAACACCACCCAAAGAGTGGCTTTGGACTACAAACTGCTCAGGAAAATTTCAAGATGGTTAGCTGAGATGATCCAGCCTCACAGACTACTCAAGCAAGGACTTGAGACAAGCCCTGCACTTTGGCATTATGCAGAGACTGGAAAACAAATGTTACATCTACATCTCCTAGGACTTGACAGTTAACTCAAAATTTTCTTTTCTGGATCCCCTAAAGATGCCTTTGCCCCCAGACAGCAGGAAGTAATTTTAAGCCATGACCCCCACAGGTGAAGTGAGTGGTTTTTTGGTTGTTCAATGGGTTATGGATAATTGTCATTATTTAGGGTGTTTGATTACAAAGGAGATTAGATTCAGAGTTCTTATTTTGAAAAAAAAGAAAAAAAGAAGATGCAGATAAGAGATATTATTGAATTGAATCTACTCTGAAAAAAAGAGATAGAGAAATGATAGTATAAAAGGGTAGATTATTTAATCTACTTTTAAAAGACAACTACTAGTTTTAAATATTCTACATTGGATTGGATTTTGTATATTATATACAAATTATGTATATGATACAAATTTGAAATTGATTTTGTTAAAAAAATACTGTACATATATTTCCAATATTGTTCAAGGTATTGTAACTATACAGTTCATTTAACAATGTAATGCAAATTGCTAGTCCTTGAAAGTTTTTATCACCAAATAATTAGAATATGAAGAAATGGAAATTAGTAGTTAGTCATTACAATCAAACTTGTAGTTATGTTAGGTATGTTTTCATGATCAAATAGAGATATATCGTAAATATACAGATCATCTTCAAACACTTCAGCAATCTACAGAATATGGCATTTAAGATATTTTAATATCATAGTTTTTTTTTCTTTTATGATTATGAAACATAGCTGCTCCTGGCAGCACCAAGCTACTTCAGAGAAGATGACGGGCATTGAAGAAACTCCATATGGAGTGTACTTTCTCTGTGGCAAATGTTAGCCACTGGGCAAGAAAGTGCCTCTGCTTCAATTGCTGATATTATGCTGTCCAAAATGGGCAAGCAGGACACAAAAGAAAGGACTGCCAATTCTTGCCAAGACAAGGTTGGAAGACTCTTTGAAAATCTTGCTTCACAGATGAGTCTCTCAGATATGCTAGGCCTGTAGGCTGTAGATGGATGCCCCAATGTTGCAGAGAAACCTTGGGTGACTGTCCAGGAAGCCAGATGTTTCTATCATTTCTCACATTTGTTGGAAGTTGGGAGAAGGGTGAGGAGAGAGAAAATATAAGAACATGCTCTACAGATTTATCAGGGGATATGGAAAATCTTCACCCTGAACTCCCTAATAAATGTTCACACTCCCTGCCATGCATATACATTTGTGCATACTTCCCTGACATGCATACATATCTGAGCACATTCCCCTGACTTGTGTACACATCCTCACAGTTGCCCAGTGGTTACATCTGCTGATTCTCTGACTTTAGTAGCTAAGGGAAGACACTCTTAGAAACAGGTCAGCTGAGTTGGGAAGCCCTGCATGAGATCTGCTCTTGGTTGCAATATTGGACCAAGTACCTCTATGGAGAAACTGCCTCAGGAGTTCCAAGGTTTTTCAGAGCCAACAGTCTTTTGTCAAGCAGACATGATTTTTCCCTAGCAAATAACCCTTTTTGACATTTTCTGTCTTGGTTGATATATGTATTTACTTCTTGGAAAGCAATGGATGAAAGCATGTTGGGATAGTATCTAGCAAGGTGAGATGCCCGCAGTTTCAGGACCATTAACCACCAATGTTTTTCTGTGAAAAAATGTAACATTAATATTCCATCATCCATATGGAATCATACTATATAGCATGCTTACTATATCCAGACTAGATCTAGACAAGGCCCTACAAAACAGGCCTACGAGTCTCTTGGCTACTACATAGATTCAAAACTTTTCTTTAATATTTTTCATACTGTAGACATTGTTGGGCTTATCACTATGCCAAGTCCCCCACCATCTTTTTTCCAGTACCTATGTTAGTCCTCATTGTTTCCCAGACAGCTTCACTTTTACTTTCAAGTCATATAGATATACAGATGAGAGAAAATATAAGGTATATTGTTTGGATTACTTTTCTTAGTAGCTTTTTTTCTGGCTCTTTCTCATTACAGTTTTTGTACCATTTTCTTAAAATCACCTTTAAACTTCAGATTAGTTCAACTCTGAAGTTCTCTTGATAGACACTAGTTTAAAGATAAAATGACAATTATCAACTTTTCTACATTCTCCAATTTAGAAAAATAATATTCAGGCACTATAGTAGATTATACATAAATAATTGAGTCCATGATATGAGTATAAATTAACACTAAACTACAATGTGAATATGAATTAACACTAAGCTCTTTCACACATAGAAATAGGGAACAAGGTATGTGGTGGAGGAGGACAAGAATTACCAAGGACACATTAGAAAAATTGTTGATGTCCATGTTCTTTAAACACAAGGGAACATTTTAGAAGAACAATATCCTCTACCCATAAAATCAGTCCTTGGGGAGAAGATGCTTACATCAAAATGTTGACTGGGTCATCACATTGTTTATATAGTTTTTTTAAACAACTATGTGTGATTTCCCTCCTCTCAATGAGAGCAACTAGATTCTAGGAATTTTTGTCTTTTAGCTGAAATTGATTTGGTGAATATATAGCTTCACCTAGTCAATGAAAATGGCCAGTTGTCAGGTCCCAGATTGTACAATCATGGAAGGGGCCATACTGATGCCAGTGAATGTCTTGGAAAAGAAAATATTCTGAATGCTCTGTGTGAACACCAAGTTCTTTATAAAGTAAAATACAACAGGAGAAAGCAAGTTGCACAAGTGCTTGTGAACATAAAAACAGGTCAAAGTAACTATGGGTCACAAGTCAAGAAATGGGGCAACATCTAGAAGAAAAGAATCAGCAAGAGATAGGAGTTCCCCATGCTATATACAAAGTTTATATTTGTTAAGCTACTAATTTTGTAGTCATGTAATACAAAGGTGTAGAAAATTAATGAATCTCTCAGGTGTCCTTTTCATAGTACACACCACAATCAGCATTGTTTTATTTAACCTATTGTGGACTTTGTCTCTTTCATAATAACATATAATCTTTGTGAAGTCAAGACTCTTAAGTATGTCCTTACTGGCTGTGCTGGTTAGGATTTTGTAAACTTGGTACAAGATAGACTAACTTGAGAAGAGAACATCTTAACTGAGAGGATGGCTCCATCAGATTGGGCCATTAGCATGTTTACAGGGCCTTTTCTTGGCTAATGGTTGATGGAGAGGTTCCAGCCCTCTGTAGATGGTGCCACCCCTGGGCAGGTGGTCTTGGAAGGTATAAGAAAGCAAACTGAGAAGGCCATGAGGGGGAAAGCCAGAAAGCAGTATTCCTCCATGGTTTCTGCTCTAGTTCCTGCCTTGAGTTCCTTCCCTGAATTTCCTTCGTGATGGATCTTGATTCAGAGAGAAATCCAAATAAACCCTCGGTGTTTTCCCCTACTAATTCCTACCACTACATTTGCATTCAGCTAGGCTACACAAAATATATCAGAGAGCGTTAGATGAACACATTTTAAGACTGTATTAACCCAGTTGCCGGCCAGCTGGCAGGGCTTCTGCAGGAAGATTCCCCTTCTCCAAAACCCACCAGCAGACCCTGTAATCTACACGCCCTGCCCCCAAACCCATCCACCCAAGACCCCTGCCACTTCCTGATACTTGGAAACCAACTCCCAGCTCTCATTGGGCCCAGGGAGAAAGCTCTCACTGGACAAAGAGCTGTCATTGGACCAAGAGTAAGCTCAGGAGACAGGGAATCTGCCAGCCCTCATTAGACCAAGAGTGGCTTTCTGAGAAGTAGAATTTGTGTCCTCTCATTGGATCAATTGAGGCTTCCTGAAACACTGAATCTGTCAGCTCTGACTGAACCCAGAGCCCTGATAAGACCAAGAACAAATCTGTGGGTCACAGAATCAACTAGTGTGGGTTGACCCAAAATCAACTCCCTGAGACACAGAAGCTGCTTGTTCCAATTAGACCAAGAGCTAAGATTAGACCAAGAGGGCCCCCTAAGACACACACATAACAAGCACAGAATGAACCAACAGCAACTCGCTCAGACACAGGCACCTCTTATACCCATTAGATGAGGAGATGGGCAGACATGAAGACAGAAGTACACACAACAACATAAAGAACAATACAGCATCACCAGAACCCAGCCCTCCTCCAACAGCAAGACCTGAACATCACAAGGTAAAAGAATCAGAAGAAATAGACCTTAAGAATAGCATCATGAACATGCTACAGGCATTTAAAGAAAAAATGAAAAATGAAATTGAAGAAAAGATGAACAAAAAAGTGGAGGAAATCAATAAAGAAATTGAGAAAAAGTCAAACAAAAAATGGGAAGAAATCCATAAAGAAATAGAGGAAAAAATAAATTAAAAATTTGAAGAAAGCAATAAATCCCTTAAAGAAAACCATGAAAAAGCAATTAAACAGGTGAGAGAAACCGTTCAAGACATGAATCGGGAAATAGAAACAATGAGGAAGACACAAACAGAGGAAATGCTGGAAATAGAAAATCTGACTAAATGAACAGGAAACACAGATGTAGGCATAACCAACAGAATACAAGAGATGGAAGAGAAAAATCTCTGGTGTAGAGGATACAATAGAGGAAATGGATTCATCAGTCAAAGAAATCATCAAAGCCAAAATAGTTATAACACAAAACGTCCAGGAAATCTGAGACACCATGAAAAGGTCAAACCTAAGAATAACAGGGATAGAGGAAGGAGAAGAATACCAACTCAAAGCCACAGAAAATATATTCAACAAGATCATAGAAGAAAACTTTCCCAACTTAAAGAAGGAAATGCCTATGAAGATACAAGAAGCCAATGAAAATAAATACACCAAACAGACTAGACCCCCCAAAAAAGTTGCCTCACCACATAATAATTGAACAACTAAACCAACTGAAAAAAGAAAAAATATTAAGAGCTTGAAAGGATAAAGGCCAAATGACTTATAAAGGCAAACCCATCAGAATAACACCCTATATCTCAATGGAGACTTTGAAAGCCAGAAGGACCTGGGCAGATGTAATGCAGACACTAAGAGACCATGGATGCCAGCCCAGACTAATATATCCAGTAAAATTTTCAATCATCATAGACGGAGTGAACAAGACATTCCAAGACAAAGCCAGATTTAAGCAATACTTATCCACAAATCCAGCCCTACAGAAAGCACTAAAAGGAAAATTCCAACTTAAGGAAGACAGATATACCCACAAAAACACAGGCAATCAATAACACCACAGCAGTAAACTCCAAAGAAGAGAAGTATACACACACTACCACCAAAAGATAACAGGAATGTGCAATCACTGGTCAATAAAATCCCTTAATATCAATGGACTTAGTTCACCTATAAAAAGACACAGACTAACAGAATGGATACAAAAGCAGGACCCATCTTTCTGCTGCATACAAGAAACACACCTCATTTTCAAAGATAGACAGTACCTCAGAATAAAAGGCTGGGAAAAGACTTTCCAATCAAATGGTCTTAACAAGCAAGCTGGTGTAGCCATCCTAATATCCAGGAAAATAGACTTCAAACTAAAATCAATCAAAAAAGATCAAGAACGACATTACATACTCATCACAGTAAAGATTCACCAAGATGAAGTTTCAATTCTGAACATTTATGCCCTAAACACAAGGACACCCACATATGTAAAAGAAACATTACTAAAGCTTAAATCACATATAAAACCCCAGACATTAATAGTTGGAGACTTCAACACCCCACTCTTCCCCTGGACAGATCTGCCAAATCGAAACTTAACAGAGAAATAAAGGACTTAATTGATGTTATGATTCAAATGGACTTAATCGATATCTACAGAACTTTCCATCATAACTAAAAAGAATATACCTTCTTCTCAGCACTCCATGGAACCCTCTCTAAAATCGACCACATACATGGCCACAAAGCAAATCTCAACAGATACAAAAAAATTAGAATAACCTCCTGTGTTCTATCAGATCACCATGGTTTAAAGTTAGATTTCAACAACAACAAAAATTACAGAAAGACTACAATCTCATGGAAATGTAATAATGCTCACCTGATTCACCAATGGTAAAGGGAGAAATACAGAAAGAAATTAAAGACTTCCTGGAGATCAATGAAAATAAATACACCACATACCCAAACTTATGGGACACTATGAAAGCAGTGCTAAGAGGGAAATTCAAAGCACTAAATGCCCACATAAAGGAGTTGGAGAAATCTCACACTAGTGACTTAACAGCAAGCCTGATATCTCTAGAACAAAAAGAAGAAAAGACAACCAGGAGGAATAGGTGCCAGGAAATAATCACATTGAGAGCTGAAAAAAATAAAATAAAAACAAAGAGACGGTTCTTTGAGAAAATCAACAAGATAGACAAGCCCTTATCCAAACTAACAAAAAGGCAGAGAGGGAGAGCATCCAAATTAGCAAAATCAGAAATGAAAAGGGAGACATAACAACTAACATTGAGGAAATCCAGAGATTCATCAGGTTATACTTCAAAAACCTGTGCTTCTCAAAACTAGAATATCTAAAAGAAACAGATAATTTTATGGATAGGTACCACATACCTAAGTTAAATCAAGACCAGATAAACTATTTAAATAGATGAATAACCCCTAAGGAAATAGAAACAGTCATTAAAAGTCTCCCAACCCACCTCCCTCCAAAAAAAAAAGCCCAGGACCAGATGTTTTTTTTTTTTTTCAAAAAAACAGTTAATACCAATACTCTCTAAATTGTTCCACACAATAGAAGCAGAAGGAACATTACCAAACTTCTTCTATGAGGTTACAATTACCCTGATTCACAAGCCAAACAGATACAACAAAGAAAGAGAACTATAGACTAATCTCCCTCATGAACATTGATGCAAAAATACTCAATAAAATACTGGCAAACAGACTCCAAGAACACATCAAAACAATTATCCACCATGATCAAGTAGGCTTCATCCCAGGGATGCAAGTGTGGTTCAGCATATGAAAGTCTGTCAATATAATACACCATATAAACAAACTCAAAGAAAAAAACCACATGATCATCTCACTAGATGCTGAAAAGGCATTTGACAAAATCCAACACCCCTTCATGATAAAGTTATTGGAGGGATCAAGGATATAGGGAACATACCCAAATATAATAAAGGCAATTTACAGCAAGCCAAGAGCCAACATCAAAGTAAATGGAGAGAAACTCAAAGCAATTCCACTAAAATGAGGAATAAGAAAAGGCTGTCTGCTCTCCCTATGCTTGTTCAACATAGTACTTGAAGTTCTAACCAGAGCAATAAGACAACATAAGGAGATCAAGAGAATACAAATTGGAAAGGAAGAAGTCAAGCTATCCCTATTTGCAAAGGACATGATAGTATATATAAGTGACCCCAAAGATTCAACCAAGAAACTCATACATCTTATAAACTCCTTCAGCAATGTTGCAGGATACAAGGTTAACTCAAAAAATAAATCAGTAGCCCTCCTATATACAAATGACAAACAGGCTGAGAAGGAAATCAGAGCCAAAAATGATATGAAATACCTTGGGGTATCTCTAACTAAGCAAGCAAAGGACCTGTATGACAAGAACTTTAAGTCCCTGAAAAAAGAAATTGAAGAAGATGTCAGAAAATGGAAAGATCTCCCATGCTCATAGATAGGTAGGATTAACATAGTAAAAATGGTAATCTTACCAAAAGCAATCTACAGATTCAATGCAATCCCCATAAAAATCCCAACACAATTCTTCACAAACCTGGAAAGAACAATACTCAACTTCATATGGAAAAACAAAAAACCCAGGATAGCCAAAAGAGTCCTGTACAATAAAACAACCTCTGGAGGCATCACAATCCTGACTTCAGGCTCTACTATAGAGATACAGTAATAAAAACAGCTTGGTACTGGCATAAATACCAACATGTGGACCAATGGAACTGAACTGAAGACCCTGACATTAATCCACACACCTATGAACATATGAATTTCGACAAAGAAGCCAAAACTATACAATGGAAAAAAGAAAGCATCTTCAACAAATGGTGCTGGCATAACTGCATGTCAACATATAGAAGACTGCAAATAGATCCATATCTGTCACCTTGCACAAAATTGAAGTCCAAGTGGATGAAAGACCTCAACATAAATCCAGTTGCTTTGAACCTGATAGAAGAGGAAGTAGGAAGTAGTCTTGAACGCATTAGCACTGGAGATCACTTCCTAAATACAACTCCAATAGGACAGACACTGAGAGAAACAATTAATAATTGGAACCTCTTGAAACTGAGAAGCTTTTGTAGAGCAAAGGATATGGTCCACAAGGCAAAGCGACAGCCTACAGAATGAGAAAAGGTCTTCACTAACCCCATATCTGACAGAGGACTGATATCCAGAATATATAAGGAACTTAAGAAATTAGACATCAAAACGACCAACGGTCCAATTAAAAAATGGGCTACAGAGCTAAACAGAGAATTCTCAACAGAAGAACCTCAAATGACTGAAAGACATTTAAGGGATTGCACAACATCTTTAATCATCAGGGAAATGCAAAACGACTCTGCGATACCATCTTACACCCATCAGAATGGCTAAGATCAAAAACACTGAATACAGCTTTTGCTGGAGAGGATGTGGAGCAAAGGGAACACTCCTCCACTGTTGGTGGGAATGCAAACTTGTACAACCACTTTCGAAATTAATATGATGCTTTCTTAAAAAATTGGGAATCAGATTTGGGGATTTAGCTCAGTGGTAGAGCACTTGCCTAGCAAGCGCAAGGCCCTGGGTTCGGTCCTCAGCTCTGAAAAAAAAAAAGAGAAAAAAAAAAAAAAGAAAATTGGGAATCAACCTCCCTCAAGGTCCAGCTATACCACACTTGGCAATACACCCAAGGAATGCTCAATCATACCACAAGGACACATGCTCAACTATGTTTATAGCAGCATTATTTTAATAGCCAGGACCTGGAAACAACCTAAATGCCCTTCAGCTGAAGAATGGTAAAGAAAATGTGGTACATATACACAATGGAGTACTACTCAGCACAAAAAAACAATGACATCATGAGGTTTGCAGACAAATGGAGGGAACTAGAAAATATCTGAGGTAACCCAGACTCAGAAAGACAAACATAGTATGTACTCAGACTGCAACTCACAACTCCAGGGAGGCTAACTAGTAAAGAGGATCCTAAAAAATACACAGGGATCGCCCAATGACAGAGAAATGGATGAGATCTACAGAGCAAACTGGACGTGAGGTGGATAATGGAGGGCAAGCGTTGGAGGAAAGATAGCTTAGGGGAGTGGGAGGTCCCACCTGGATCAGGAGTAGAGTTGTAGAACAAGGGAAGAGATACCATGATAAATGAAGACCCCAGGGGAATAGAAATAAGCAAAGTGCTAGAGATCCCCAGAAATCCACAAAGATACCTTCACAATAGACTACTGGCAATGGTTGAGAGAAAGACAGAGCTGACCTACACTGGAGATCAGATAGCCGAACACCCTGTCAGGATAGAACTCTCATCCAGTGACTCATGGAAGCAGATGCAGTGATCCACGGCCAAGCCTCAGGTGGAGCTCCAGGAGTCCCATCGATGAGAGAGAGGAGGGATTATATGACAAAGAGATATTGAGACCATAATTGGAAAAAGAACAGGGACAAATAGCCAAAGTAGTGGAAGCACATTAACTATGAACCAATAGCTGAGGAGCTCCCATGGAACTTTATCAGGCTCTCTGGATAAGCAAGACATTTGATTAGCTTGAACTATTCAGGAGGCCCCCAGGCAGTGGGACCAGGACCTGTCCTTAGTGCATGAGCTGGCTTTTTGGAACCAAGGGCCTATGCTGAGACATTTTGCTCAGCCTTACTGTAGGGAGGAAGGGACTGGACCTGCCTCAACTGAATCTACCAGGCTGAGCTGAATCCCCAGTGGAGATTGTGGGAATGTGGGGTGAATTGGGGGAGAAGGCTAGGGAATGGGAGGAGGGAAGACAGGGGAATCCGTGGCTGATATGTAAAATTAAATTAATTATAAAATAAAATAATAAAATTAAAAATGACTGTGTTAAGTCACTCAACCACATATTAAACTTAGAGAAAATGAAGCATCAGTTCTTTAGTCTTCATACACACACACACACACACACACACACACACAAAGTTGTCAAGCCTTTTGTATTACCTGCCCCACATTGGGGGGCAGATTTAACTGGGTAACGAACACTGCAGTGCTTTATTTACCAACTTGCATGTCTGCATTCTTACATGTCTGCATTCTTATTACCCAACAACAATCGTTAAGGACAAAAATAACACTGGGTGTTATGTTCTAAATCACTGGATTATTTTCATATATGTCATCTACTAAATACATGATGAATATATATTTAATAGATGCAAGTGTGTGACTATTATTATTGAAGTAATTCATATTTGTACTTTCTATGTTTATCTTTTCAGTTCACATTGCACTTTGAATATTATATTTTATTCACATATGTGACATGGTTTACATTCATTCCTTTTGAAGCTTGTCATATTTTATAATATGTCTATCAATTACCCTAGAGACAGAAATTGCTATTATAAATGATGGGGTTGTAGAAGCAAAGGGGAGATATAAATACAAAATCATTCTTTTTTTGAGTGTAAGTGACTCTTCTTTGGGAACTCATTTGGCAATAGGGAAATAGCAAGTAAATAAATGATTAAAAATATCAAATGGTCATAAAACTAGTTTCATTTACCTAGATTATTTTGTTTTATTTGCTGTATAACAAACATTGTCTGCTAATATATAGTGTATATGTGTGTATGTTTCTTGTTTTACTTGTGATTTCCATGCTTTCAATAAAATACAAGATTATAATATGTCTTCAGGCATAGAGGGCCCTTCTTTCTCTTAAATGTTTGCATGAAGTAGCTAAGGCTTTGTAGTTGAGGAAATAAACTTAAATTTGATCTACACTGATATTTTTTGTCTACAGGAATTTTAATGGAAGGCTCAGGTTTGTAGCATGAAAGCCGGATATCATTGTCATCTGTACAGGAGAATGAATGAGCAGTGCAATATTGAATGCAAAGCATTGAGCCAAAACTTGGTGCTTAGTAGGCTCTTCTTATGTAAGGTGCCTTTCTTTTCTTGCCTACTGCAGAAAACTTCCACAAACACATCTTCTGTGTTCTGAAATCTTATTACAATATGCTAGATTATCAGGTAATGGGGCTTTCTAATCATCTACATCCTCATTTATTGTTTCCTGTGCTCAGTAGTTTGATCCTCAAGCAGATCCTCCCTCAATATGGCCTTCTTTGACTTCTGACTGGCACAATGATTTTTAGAGAGGTGCATTGTGGTACAATATCAAGTTGGCCTGAGCAAGAAAAAAGTCAATTCTCATTCAGACTCATCTCTTCCCTTTGGTAGTATGAGGCTCATTATTCATTACAGAAAGAGACTGTAATATGTTTGCCATGAGACACACAAGGTGAGTGTTATGACACAGTATATAAAGCTCAGAGGGTAATGTATGGCTCAACATCTTCATTCAAAAATATAATATCAATAATCTAACTACAAACACAATGGGCCAAACTGTAGCTGTATGCCAGACACCTGCCACCAATTCTATCAGACTTTGAGACATAGCCTGGCATTGTTGTGGAATATTATTTTAACTAGGTAAAGGTATGTTACCTTTGTTTTGCTGCATTTGTTTAATTATGTAAAGATGTGTTGCATTTGTTTCACCTTGCCTACATAAGCCAACTGATTGGTTTAATAAAGGGCTGAATGTCCAATAGCTAGACAAAGAAAGGGATGGGTGGGACAGGCAGGCAGAGAGGATAATTAGGAAGAGAAATAGGGGTGAGAGAGAGGGGAGAGAGAATGAGGGAGAAAGAGGGACATAACAGGGTTCAGGAGCCAAGCAGCTACTAGATAGCCAGACAGTAGAAGCAGTGAAAGTAAGATAAAAGAAGGAAAGAGAAACAGCTCTAAGACAAAATGTAGATGAAGAGAAACAGGTTAAGTTATAAGAGACAGCAAAAAAACAGTATAAGACCAAGCATCCATAACTAATAAGAAGTCTCCATGACATGATTTGGGAGCTAGTAGGTAGCAAAAAGAAAGTCTGGTACGTGGCATAATGATACAGAAAAAGATTTTGTGGTCAATCCTTCATTTAAGTTCTGACTCTTCCAGTTAGTCTCCATGTGACTTTGGCTTTCTATTATTACCTACTTTATAGGATCTCTACTGTAGTTTAACTGTGAAATAATTTCAGGGGCTGATTTAATACTTGATCCCTAGCTGCTAGTACTGTTTTCAAAGATGCTGGAACCTTTGGGATGTAAAGAAAGTAGGTCACCAAGGGGCAGGTCTTGAGGTTTTATAGTCAATCCTTACTTTCTACTTGATCTCTGCTTCCTGATTATAGAAGTAATGTCTCCCATTAGGTTATAGTCCTGCCATCCAGCTATCCTCATCATGATGAACTTTATCCTTACAAGCTGTGAGCCAACATAAACCTTTTGTTCTCCCTGTTTCTTGTCAAGTATTAGATTGTTTCAATATAAAAGTGCAACACTAATACCATCACTACAACATTGAGATTTACTTGAACACAGTACAATGTAGTATTTGTTAAATGAGTCTGTCAGTCAATCGACACGATATTAATGTTTATTATTATAGCTAATGTACAATTACAACCACTGAAGCTCAGTAACCACCCAAGTATAAAAGTTTGCAACCAACAGACCAGGAACTTATAACACATATATCTACAATGTGGAGGTGGAGAGATTAGTGCTGTGGGACGGTCTGTATGTCAAATTGCTCTGATTGGTCAATAAATAAAACACTGGTTGGCCAGTGGCCAGGCAGGAAGTAGGTGGGACAAGGAGAGAGGAGAATTCTGGGAAGCGGAAGGCTGAGGCGGAGAGACACTGCAGCCGCCGCCATGACCAGCAGCATGTGAAGACGCCGGTAAGCCACCAGCCACGTGGCAAGGTATAGATTTATGGAAATGGTTAATTTAAGATAAAAGAACAGTTAGCAAGAAGCCTGCCATGGCCATACAGTTTGAAGCAATATAAGTCTCTGTGTTTACTTGGTTGGGTCTGAGCGGCTGTGGGACTGGTGGGTGACAAAGATTTGTCCTGACTGTGGGCAAAGCAGGAAAACTCTAGCTACAGATTAGGCCAAGTCTGGGAACATTTTTGATTGTTACAATTGAGAGATTTGCTAGCATCTAGAAGAAGTCAACAACGCTACTGGTCAGCTTAAATGTTCAGAGAACAAAGAACCACCTGGCATAATTGTAAAATCTTCCTATATAAGATATGAGACATCAATTATATTTGAATTTCAATTAAACAACAAATATCTGTCATAACAAACATGTCTCAAATACTTAAAAATTGTCTCATGAAGTATAACTGAATATCTTACATTTTACTCCTCCACTCTTTTTAACAGTAAAATATTTCTTGAATAAAAAACAAACAAAACAAAGCAAACACATAAGCAAAAACTTACCATTGGTGAAACAAGTGGTATATATGTCAAGTTTATTCATGGTTCCCAGTCTTGGAAAGGATGAAACCTAGACCAGATGCAGGATTCTCTCATTACTGGTCCAGCAGCATTTTTCATAGATTCCATCAGCCTTTAATTTATTCATTTAGAGTTTCAAAAGGTGGCAGGTAAATAAAGTAAGTGACTATTAGAAGACCAAATAATAGAACTAACCCCTGTTTTAAATGACAAGTCCATGGAATGTCTTTGTTTGTGGATATCTGGGAGTCCCAGTTATCTAGGGTACCAGACCCCAGACTTCTCTCAGTGAATCATTCTTCAAACATTTTCATACTTAATTTCCTACTAGAATAAAAAACTCTAAGAGGGTTAAGAATATTTGAAATTATAGACTTCATGTGCTCTTTTTTTATTTGAAGTTGGCAGTTGGTGAAAGACACCATGGCATTTATCAATGAGGATGGAAAGATAATGGTGTAAGTGGTAGAGATGAGGAGCAGACACTGTTCATAGCCTTCAAGTTTATACAATAAGCTGTTTATACTGGCTGGAAATATTACTTGTGTTTGTATCCAAAGTGAAGAGGTGCCTCTGGAAGATAGTCTTGGGTGGACAGGCAGTCTTTGTGTTCATGTTGTTTGGTATTTACTTCCCATCTCTTTGGAGACCAGCCGGCAAAGCCTGAGATGAGATCATCACTTTAGGGGTTGCAGTAAATGCGATTGGTCTAGAATTTAGCTTAATAATCTCAAAAGTCAATGCCAAATTCTAATTAAGTCGCTCCTTTATGATAGTTGATCTATCCGTCTATGTATAGAAGTACATCTGCATATACAACCTAGGAACTCATTCTATATTAGGGTAACACCCTGCCTGGAAGAGAAAGAGATTGTGTTCTGTCTGTATTATTTTTCATTTGCTTCTTCCTTACCTCATGAAAAGAACCCATGGAGAACCTGGCTGGTAAGGCTCATTAGGAAAGAGGTTAGAGAAAATGACACTGTTAAACTTAAGTTCTTATTTACTAGAATTTATATAGTTTGTATGACCAATTATAGACAGATAAGAAAAGAGAAGGTGCCATCTTTCTCTGATCTATATTTGGTAGGCCTCTGTATCAAAAGCCTCCTAGGACATGAGCTAGGGTGTGCTGTTTTACCTTGTCACAACAGCTGCATACTAAGCTACTAGAGGCCTGGTACTTAGGCGATAGCCTGGGAGGAGTTCTGTTCCCCCAGACAATGGGTCTGTTGCTGCCATTGAAGGCAGCTTCAACTAAATCTCTATCATTGTACTAAAACTTGAGATTCAAAGGCTAGATTAAAACCTTGTGAGTTCAGAGAGTTAGAGTAGCAACTAGCTAACTTTCTCTCTTAGGTGGCATCCTTAGAATCCACTCTCCTTCCTCACTGTCCCAACCAAAAAACCCATGCTACTCTTCTCCCTCCTACTTCCTGTCAACTCGTTGCTAACCTCTGAGCCCAGGTTGGTTTTATGTAATTAATGCAAATGCAACACATCTTTACATAGTTAAACAGATGTAAGATATCTTGCCTAGTTAAACAAATATTCCACAAGATTTTCCCCTTTTTGTCTAAATAAAAGTAAAGGTTTTAACTTTAACATAGTAAAACTATATATAATAAGAACAGTTAACACAAAATAATTACATTTATAATAACCAATTACTTTGCATTTGACAAATTCAGAGAAAGCACTCATCTATCTTATCTTGATAAGTCCAAAGTTCTGTACCCAATTTAACCTTCTATCATAATTACAGAAAACTATAGCTGTAACTATCTAGTCCTCAACTCCATCAAAGTCTCCAGAAGGACATATGACCTGAGTAAACAGAAAATATAGAGCAAGCAACTTCCAAAGGTTTAGAAATGACAGACACAAATGGTTGCCTGGGCAGTGAACCCAGGTTCCTCTGCAACACTGGGGCATCCATCTTAGGCCTACAGACCTAGAATATTTGACATAATTTTCTATGAAGGAGGAATTTTGAAGGCCTGTCCTGCCTTGTACTGGAAAATTCAGCAGATGCCCTCTTTTGTGTCCTGCATGTCTACTTTGGATGTTATACTGCCACCAGTCAAGGCAAGAACAGTTTTTTTCTCCCAAATGGGGAAACTAGATTTGCCACATTGAAAGCAAATTGCATATGGGGGTTCTTTGATGCCCATCATCCTTTCTCAAGTAAATTGGTGATGCCAGGAGCAAACATGTCTCACTGTCAATGAAAAACCCTGTGTTAACACAACATTTTAAATGCCATATTCTTCAAGTCTTAGACGTGTTTGAAGACCATCTATCTAAAATATATCTCTGCATGATCTTGAAAACATACCTAACAAAACTACAAGTTTAATTGTTATAGAAGACTAACTACTAACCTCTGTTTCTTAATTATACTAAGTTGTTTATAATAATAGCTTTCAAGGACTAGACCTTTACATTACCTTTTAAAATAAACTGCATAAGTACAATGCCTTAAACAAGAGTAGAAACACATATACTGTAGACGTAACCAACCATCTTATTAAATAAGAAACACAGAACCAATGCAAAGAAGAAAGCCCAAGAGGTCAGAGCTAAGAGCTAAAACCTTACCCTTCCTCCTGAGGTGGTCCTATCTCCCTGAACCAGAGCTACTTCCTGTGTGTCTGTCTTTTTATAGTGTTTCTGTTCTACTTTCTCATTGGTTATAAACCCAACCACATGTCCACCTCATCATGGCCTGTCTGTATAGACCTCCAGGTTTTCTATGATTGGTATTGAGATTAAAGGCATGTGTATCCAATACTGGCTGTATCCCTGAACACACAGAGACTTACCTAGCTCTGCCTACCAAGCTGGGATTACAAGCGTATGCCACCACTGCCCTGCTTTCCTATGGCTTGCTAATAACTCTGACCCCCTGGCAACTTTCTTTATTAACATACAAATAACATTTTAATACAAATAAAATATCACCAATATACAGTATGTCATAACAAAAATATAAATTTGTATCAATATACAAAAATCTCTGAAACATATATACAGTATAATAAAAATATCCTTAAATTCACATCAATACACAAAAAGCCATATCAATGTAAAATATTTGAGATTGTTAGTTGTTTTTTAATTTAAAGTAGATGCAATAATCTACCTTTTTGTCCTATCATTTTTATATCACTCTATTTCTTTTTATAAAGAAATCTTTAAATCTAACCTCCCTTACTTATTTCCTCCTTTACCATGACCAGTAATGATTCCCAACCAACCCCTTAAATGATGACAAGCATCCATAACCCACCAAATGACCAAAAACCACCCAACCTACCTCTTGGGAATGCGGATGTCATGTTCTTAAAATTACTTCCTGTTGTCAAGGGGTCACAGTATCTTTAGGGGATCCTGAGAAAATTGAAATAATAAACAAGCCCTGGGAATACTAGCTGTAACATTTATTGCCAGTCTCTGAACAATGGGAAAATGCAAGGTTTATCTAAAGTCCTGGCAAAAGTAGTTTGTAAGGTTGGACCCGCTCAGCTATCAGCTTTGAAATTGTCCTGAGCAGTTTGTAGTCTGAAACTGGTCTTTGGGTGGTGTTTGTCAACTTAATGGCATTTCAACAATCCAGGTGGAATCATTGTTGTAATGTCCCATCATCCTTTTAGAGATTTCAAATGTCACTGTTAGGAATGGTTATGGTTTACTGCAGAAAACTTAAACATTGTAAATGTTATATGCAGCAGATCTCAGAGAGGTTAAAGGACCACAATCTATTAATTATATACAGGGTGCTCAAACTTCATTCCTGGTTACCTACTTCAAACTCAAGTCTAAAATCATGTACAAGAAGCTAGATGAAGCCTATTTCTAGAATTAGTTAATATGACCATTAATATCACAATGGGAAATATATTTACATAATCTTTTAATTTTATACCATAGAGACTAGTGACAATAGAATAGTCCCTAATTTTGGTTTTCATCTGTCCCATATCAGGTGGCTCTTCTGACAAAAGATAGAGATTTTGGGTTTTCCTTTAATGAAGTAGGACAGGCCCATAGGGTCGAGGAACTGGCTCAGATCAATTGCAAGGGCATGCACATAATGTACTTCTTAAGAACCAACCTGGAGTCTGTCTGAGGGACTAGCAATAGAAGCTGTCAGAGTTCCTGGTCACTGTCAGAGTTCCTGATCATGCCCAGCCAATAAGGGACAACCACACAGACTGGGTGCTGGGAGGAGGGTATATAAGGCCTTCCATGTTATTGAATAAAGGAGTTCATCATTTGCCTTCAACTAACTCCCAGTATCTGTGTCACTGATGCTGTGCCCTTTCAACCCCTCCCCCGAGGGAGCTTTTATGATCCAGCTGCACTTTAACAAGTGTGCTTGGGTTTAGAGAGGTAGAGAGCCATGCTCTAACTCCAAAGCCAGCTTTGATTTTTTAATTGAATTGAGATCACTAAAAGACCATGCACCTTATATGTTTGTAAAGAGCAACAGCAAAAACTATTTGGGAAGATTTATGAAATTTTATCCTGTTGGAAATTTGCCATACCATTAGGCCAATTTTATTGTTTTTCTTGAGACATTTTTCTCAGGATAATTCATCATTCTTCTTCAGATGTCTCATTTGTCCAGTGGTCTTCAGATTACTAATTAGATGCTTTAATTCTTTGGAAAGAGAAAAAAAAAAACCCTGTCCCAATACTAACTTTGGGGAGTTCCTTTTCTGCCAGATATAATTTTTGTTAAGACAAAATATTTTGTGTCAACAGAAAAAGCATTATCTTTTACTAATAAAAGTTATTAGTTTATTTACTAATTATTTTACTAATAAAAATTATTTATTTATTTTTCATATCTGATCAAATGAAAGGTATTTGTTACTCTTATAAGTTAGTTAGGATTGAGTGACCAAGCTGTTTGATGATCTATTGCCCCTCCTAATTAGGAAGATATTATCTTCTCTCTGCATAAGAATCCTGTGGGATAATAAGTAGAAGGTAAAATAACTAAAATACAATCAAACTTTAAATCCAAGTGATCCACATGTGCATCCTGTAGTTTCTTTTCTACCAGAGCCAATTTTCTCTCAGCCTAAGCTGATAGTTTTTCTTGGACTATAAGTCATCAACTTGTAAGGTTTAAAATAAATTACTTAATTCTTGAGTTTTTAATTCACCTGTAGGCCATAGCCAGTTAATATCTCCTAGCAACTTTTGAAAATCATTAAGAGTTCATAATTCATCCCTCCTGATTTGTATTTTCTGTGTAGTTTCTTTAAACCCATTTTATATCCTAAATAATTAATAGGATATGTGTGTTTTCTCAGGAGCAATTTATAATCCTTAACAAAATTCTCCTTACTTCATCCAACATTTTCCTAATGTATCTATGTCTGAGTTAGCTAATAAAATATCATCCATGTAATGGTAAATTATACATTGAGGAAGCTGTTTATGAATTAGTTCATAAACAAAATATTGACATAAGGTGGAACTGCTTAACATTTCTTGTGGAAGAACCTTCCAATAGCATCTTTTAACAGGCTGGAAATTCTAAGTAGGTATTGTGAAGGCAAATTTTTCTCTATCTTATTCTTGTAAAAGTATAGTTTTTAAAAAATAGTATTTTAAATCAATCACTGTAATAGACCATTCTTTAGATAATAAAGAAGGCAAAGTAATCCCAGGCTGTAAATTGTCCATTGGCTGAATCAGTTTATTTATGGTTCTTGTTAACATCCTCCATTTTCCAGATCTCTTTTTAATAACAAGTAAAGAAGAATTCCAAGGACTGATTGATTCTTCAGTATATGAGTATTTAACTGCTCCTGTACCAGCTGTGCTAGTGCCTGTAATTTTTCTGATTTCAAAGGCCATTATTCCACCCACATAGGTTTTTCAGTTAACTGTTTTAGAGGTAAGATTGTTGGAACCTTTGAAAGACCATCAGCTGTTGTGTTCTGCTCATGTACAACTTGAATGGTCTGTGGCTATCCTTGATGATACCTTTTAATATTTTTCTTAGAAGTATTGCTTATATTATAGCTTGTTTCTGAGATAGGGGTAATGTTACTCTTTGTTTTTTCCTATTGCTGCAACAAATCATACCCTCAGAAATTTATTGCTATGCTAGCCACATATTACTTTAATTTTCCTCTCTGTCCTTCTTGCCCTATACACTTGAGCCATCCCTAGAAGCTGAACATTTACCTCTTAAAGAGGTCAACCTGGATACTGAGACTTTGGTGCAATTATTGTTGCATCTGTACATGCGTCTATCAAATCCTCAATTTCTATGCCATTAATTCATAGTTTTAGCATTGGTCTTTGATCATTTATGGATGTTTGCTGAAATACTTGTTTTATGGTTTTTCCTGAAAATCTTGTTTTATCTACTGATGCTATTCTCACATCCAGAGCACAATGGTTTTTAAGAGCAGGCATTAAATCTTTTAATTGCTCTGTGGAGGGGTTTCTCCAATGCTGGCAAGGAATGAGTGAACCAAATTTGATATTGGAGCCTGCAGAAGGACCCTCAGGGCATTTTCCAATGGCAAAGGTTTACCTTGCTTGTTCCTTTTTGATCGTCATTCATTAGTTCAATGCCAGCATTTGCCACACCTTCTCCATACTCCAGAATGCCTTTTGTTTAGATTATTTCTAGAATAAACATTGTTTTGAGGAGCACCTTGCCTATAATCCCTTTTCAGATTACATTGTTTACCACAATTAAAACATCTAACATTTTCATATTTTTAGAAAGCAGTGCACCTGACCAAGCATCATTAGAAGTGTGGGGAACAATTTCAACTGTAATTTTGATCCATTCTTCTATGGGTGATGATCTTGCCTTTAAAGGCTACTGACCCTTATACATTATGAATTAGCATTTTCAAAAGCCAAAGATTCAATTTATATTTCTCTAACACTTGGATCAGATATCATTCTATTTATAACTAATGTCAATCTTTGTAAAAAAAAAATCTGTGAAGGCTTTTTGGGACCTTGTATAATTTTAATAAATGGCTCAGTCCTCTTTCTTCATTCTTCAACCCTGTCTCAAGAATTCAAAGTTGCTACACAGCGTAGAACCAAGGTATGGTCATCAAATATAGCTTGTCTTTACAAATCAGCATATTCAACCTCACTTAGAATTTGGTATTGGGAAATCTCATGACCTCCAGCCCTATATTGTTGTTTCATGGCCCTAGCTTGCTATCATCACCATTTTCTCTATTGTAACTGAGGATCAACTTCCAATAGTGCTGTAACTAAATCCTTCCAGTCTTGTGGAATAATTTTGTTGCTGGTTGACCATGAATTTAACATCTATCTTACATAGGGTGAATGCATACCATATGAAAGAATTGCTTCTTTAAATCTTCTCAAATCTATCATTTCTATGGGATTCCAATTAACTTCTGCATAACCTTGGGGGTTCCTATCATTTGGTGGTCATTCTTGTACAGTAACTAGTTGGTGTTCTAATTACCTTAGGCTGCTCCTCTTCAGTTTCATAATGCAATAGTGAAGTAGGTTCTACTCTAAATTCCTCTGTCTCTGTGTAATGTTTTTCTTATTTTCCTTAGGAGTCTTTCTAAGGCTTATATCTCATCAATCAAATTATTATATTTGGCACAGTTATTAAATCAATTTTAAAGGAGGAAATATTAATTACCAAACTGACAGTAAATTACAATTGACATTAAGTCAAACCCAGCTAGATTTTTTACTCCCTCATTTACATTTTCCATTAAAATACCCATTGTAGCACTATACAGGGTCCTATCACCCTGCATTACGATGTTCCCCATTATTAATGTGGAAAAAATCTCTCTTAAAGGGTTTCCCATCTATCTTACCATATCTGCTGACTTTTCCATTTGTCCCTGGTGTAGGTAGCAAAGTCAAGCCCCTCCCACACTTTTCAAAGGGGAGATCTGGCAAGTGGAAGCCACCTGCTGTAAATGCTCATGCAGAGGCCCAGATGGCAACTGCCAGCAGAGCTGGCCTGTGTGACTCTCCATCTGCATGGTTGTGCCAAGTGTTGGAGTGCCAAAATGCTGTTTTACTTTCATCACAGTGGCTATGCTTTAAGTTGCTAGCAGCCTGGCTACTAGTGCCTGGAGGGAATTCTGTTCCCCAGATAAGCTTTAACTAAATCTCTATAGTTCTAATAAAACTCAAGATTCAAAGGCTAGTGTAAAAACCCTCAAGCTCAAAGAGCTAGAGAAGCAACTGGCTAACTTTCTCTCTTAGCTGGAATCCCCAGAAGCCACTCTCCTTCCACACCACCCTAACTAAAAATCCCACACCAGGCTCCTCCCTGCTACTTCATGTCAACTCTTTGCTAACCCTGACACTTTGAGCCCAGGTTAATTTTTATTTTTTTATTTATTTATTTATTTATTTATTGCAAATTCATTTGAAGATTAGAGATATGTAATATTAAGATGAGACATAGGTCAGAGATTCTGGTGGGAATGAGTAAGAATGAGAAAAAAACTGGAAGAACTAATTGCAGACACTCAGAAGAGATGTAAAATCTCTAAGATGAATAATAGAATGTTAGAATGAAGAATGGCTGTAACTTGTGAGGTGAAGATATCAGGACCGATGCCAGTCCTGCACTGGTCTTATGAAAGAGAGACACATGCAGAAAGGACAGTAATTGGGGTGGTCTCAAGGCACTGACAGGTGTAGGACATTTGAGAAAGGCAAGAAAACAGAAAATGCTGCTGAGTAAGAACTGAAAGCAGACACATTATAGACAGGACTTTGATCATGTCTGTTCACACATAGTATGATAAGTCTACATGAATATTATTTTAAGTGAGACACTGTACTGGCTGGTTTTGTGTCAACTTGACCCAATCTAGAGTCATAAGAGAGAAAGGAGCCTCAGATGAGGAAATCTTCCATGAGATCCAGCTGTAAGGCATTTTCTCAATTAGTTATTAATTGGGGAGGGCCCAGCCCATGGTGGGTGGTATTATCCCTAGGATGGTGGTCTTGGGTTCTATAAGGCTGATCAAGCCAAGGGGAGCAAGCCAGTAAGCAGCATCCCTCCCATGGCCTTTACATCATCTCCTGCCTCCAGGTTCCTGTCCTGTTTGAGTTCCTATTCTGACTTCCTTTGGTGATGAACAACAATGTGGAAGTGTAAGCTAAATAGACCTTTTCCTTCCCACCTTGATTTTTGATCATGATGTTTCACTGCAGAAATAGAAACCCTAAGAAAGACAAATGTGAAGTGACTATAAAACTTACTCAGTGCCAGCAAAATTATTCATACGGTAAAGGCAATTGTGGACAAAGAAATCTCTTCCATCTCAAATATACCCTCATAAAATGGAGTAAATCAACCCAGTAAAGAACCAAGGTTTTTAGAGTCGAATTTTTTATACCCTTGGCTCACAAAGAGACAAGAAGAAAAGTAGAAAAGATGTCATTTGAAGTGAGTTTCTGAAGTGAGAAAAATCTGAATAACCATGTGGAAAAGTCACACTGGCGGTTATTAGGGAAGTGGACAGAATGAGCTGAGAGTGGCAGTGGAGAGGTGGCCTGAGAGCTGTTTCAGTATGTCATGGAGGAAGTTCTGGCTGCTTGGACTGGGATGGTAGGGGTGAGCAGGTAAGAACCGACAGGAAGGTCATATGGCAGGTGTAAAGTTAATAAGACAAGGTGATGAAATGGATATGTGAAACAAACTGGACAGAAGAGAGTGAGGAGTACTAGGTCAAGGAAGACTCCTGGACTTAAGGCATGGGACTTGGTGATCAGGTTGTAGCATCCTTTATTAAGAATCAAAAACCTGGGGTTGGGGATTTAGCTCAGTGGTAGAGTGCTTGCCTAGCAAGCGTGAGGCCCTGGATTCGGTCCTCAGCTCTGTTAAAAAAAAAATCAAAAACCTAAGAAAATCTGTCAGGGGATCTAGGGTTTTTGTTAGTACATGTTAAATTCAAGATTCTTGTTGTAACAGTGTAACAGGCACCATAAAGGAAGAAGATGGTTATCAGCTGGGATATCAGAATGGCTGGTTACAAAAAATTCCGAGTTTTACATCAGGGGACTAAATGAAATAATCATAAATAAAGGCTGGGAAACCTAAGACAAGGCAAGAGGAAATTTCAGGAGTCTCTGGATCGAAGAACTACTCTAAATTCTAGATTAAATCAACTCACCAATCTGTAGCAGCAAGGGCAGGCAGGGTATATTGCTACATTGTGATTCACTGGAACCTTGTGTGTACATAGTTCCTACTTAAGATTCCATTGTGTCTGAATTCACATTCCATTTTTAGTAGCTATAGAACAACAATGATGTCAACACTTATAACAAGACTGACATGGTCAGACAGCACTCTAAGCATTTTCATCTATTAACTCATGATACAATACTCTAAAATATAATTTCATTCTGACTTCCAATTGAGAAAATTGTTGTGCATGGGCTTAAGTAACACAAGTTTACATGGTTACTATGTGGCAGAATCAGGGTCAAACCTGCTTTCAAACTTATCTTTATAAATTTTATGTAGTAGTGACTCTTGTATGAATAAACCTTTTTTAAAATCCAAGGTTGCTGAACTATAATTCTATACAAACACTGTTAATTCTAATAATCCTTATTCTACTTCAGTTTTATAGTAACTGAAAGCAAACACCCAGTAAACAAACAAAAGCCCAACACTGTCTATCTTGTCATTTTATATTCTTTGGGATCTCATTTGGGGTTTGACATTCATGGTAAAATTAAATGTCAGTATTCTCCATTCTGAACTTGCCTTCATAGTCATTTCCAACACACTTTCCACTGAGTCTTGGGTGCTCAGAGGTAACCCCTCCTCCACTCACCCTGTTGGTACCCCCAGTGCTGCTTTTTCATCATGGTTCCTTCTATTCGGAAGAGAAAGTAACACAATTAAACTGAAAACCTAATTTTTATTGCACAAGTAAGGTAAGGCCTATGATTTTTGACATATACTGAAATTCTGTACAAAAAGTAAAAAAAAAAAAGTAAGAGAAACTATTTTTTTAAATTTTTGACAGTTTATATAGTTGCATAACTAATTTTCCCCATTTTACCCCTTCTTCTCTTCCCTCATCCCACTTCCTCTGAGCTGAAACACGTCCCTCAACAAGTCCTGCTCCACATTCTTGTCTCCTTTTGTGTGTGACCCACTCAGTTTAACTAGAGTTTCTTGCCCAAGCATGGGAGACAGGAGTAAGCGTGAGGGCAGCTTCTCAGTGGCTACATAAATGAAGAAAGCAACACACACCCTCCAGAAATCATTCCTGGCCCATCGTCTTTCAGGGACTATAGTTTTCTATGATGAAAACATTTATTTCTATGAAGATGACCTGTCATATAAAAAGTTATGTAAATACTTAAAGTATGAAATCATTGCCATGAAATCTTTTAATACATAAAAGTTTCCTGGTATTTTAATATACAAAAATGATCAATCACAGTTCTTCATTTTGTAGCTGATGTTCTAGAAGGAAATGTAGAGAGTAAAAAACATGTTGAAAATATGCCTTCTGCATTTCTAGAGGGAATGAGGAAGAATTTTTATGTCAGATATGTTTGACCACAATATGATTGATGGAAAACGAAAGTGTTTGTGTGGTATTGGATGGTATAAATAATGACTTCACTGACCTGAAGAACTATGAATAAAGTATGCATTTCAGATAATAGATTTGGAGATTGAAAAGTAACATGGATTGGAATCTTCAAGGATTAAAGCAGAGATTCCAGTTTTAAGAGTATAGTGCATACACCTTGAGGGGAAATTTAGAATTTTAAAAACAATTACCTTAGAGATCATATCCTTCCTATGTAGGTAAACAGAAATTAATTTATCTCCCTTTCTAAAACAAATATATACGGATACTACTAATATTCCTGACCATTTTATGAATTTTCTTTTTTTTTCTTGCTGTAAGCCCTGTGTTTGCATGTTGCTAGTGCAGAGCTCATGTCCTTCTTATTCCCATGCATGCATATATATTTAGATGAGCAAAATGCCTGTTTGGCTCCTTTTTTAAAAAATGTCATTTTTGTCACTCAGACATTTTGTCACAAAATATAGAAAAACATATATAAAGCAATAGCTTTCAATATACTAGAAATTAAATAAGGCAGGAAAGAACCTTTCCCCTTAAGAAACAAGAAAGCTCTAAAATTATCTTGAGAAAGTGTCCTGGGCATCCAAGAGGGAGGCAGAAGCAAGGCTCACTCTGCAAACTCCTAGGCTGCAGAGCAGATCTAAGCATGCAGAGGTCACAGGACACAGGACCAGAGCACGGACCCCAAATGGTCTTCCAAGTGCGTCTGCAACTTAGCCAAGCTCAGTTCAACCTGTGTGGGGAAACTGCTTCATTAAGGGAGAGAACCACAGGAACAGACTGAAAAAGACACCATTATGTTACTATAAGCAGAGAAAAGGGGGGAGGGTTCTCAGCAGACAGACTGGGATAAAAAAAATCACCATTTCCCTGCAGAGCACTCATGTTCAATAAACCTACTAATATAAATGATAAATCATAGGTGCTGGCCATGTCTGGTGGATAGGAGCCACCATCGAGCACTGATTATCATGTAGGCCTGAAAGAACAGACTTAAGGAGGAACAGGGTCTTGATTAACACCTGGCTTGATTCAATGCCGGAAGCTCCAAAGTTTTCAATTAACCTTATTCAAAGTACATGTAATGTAAATCAAATCCAAGAATTAAGGGAGAAGAGTTTTAAATGATTGCTTCACATCTGAAATCACAACTTTCTTAATCAGGAAATATTTCTTGCATAAATATTTTGGAGACACCACTTGTAGCTAGCATTTTATCTGGGAATTCTTTGACAAGCATAATAGGTTTCATTTAACTGCCTTTATGCATGCTCAACAAGGGCGTCTCGCTATTGCCTGTTTACCTACTTTATAAATTACTATTCTCATTGATGTGACAAATATTCAAAAAACAGTACATAAGGAAGAAAAAATTTTATCTTGGATAACAGTTTGAGAAGAGATACAGAAGGCCTTGTAAGATGGTATGTGCCACCACACCTGAAGCCTTCAGTTCTGTCTCTGGAGCACGCATAGTAGAAGGAGCAATTGTCTTTTGCAAGATGCCCCCTAACATCCTCATGCAAACACTGGCATAAAAGCCCTCACACAAACACATACACACACACACACACACACACAGAGAGAGAGAGAGAGAGAGAGAGAGAGAGAGAGAGAGAGAGAGAGAGAGAGAGTTTGGAGTTGGTTCATTTCACTGATCCCTGATATGTTTAACTCTAAACACCATAGACAGAGTAATTTTACCCTGTGTATGTGGCTTGGTCCTAGACTTTGTACCCTATGTTTGGGGAAAAAGCAAGGTTACTTAATTTCTTGCTTTTGTAATAAACTTTCAATGGCTTATTTTTCTTTCTAATTCTCTTTTCTGTTTCTCTCCATGGCCTAGTAATCTCTAAGCCAAATGAGTCCATGCTTGGAATACTTATTATGCATTGGTCGTCAGCTTTGGTCTCTTAAATATATATTCATTTTAAGAGATGAATTTCACTTTAGGATGTCATTGATTTGAGATAATCATATCTTGAAATGGAGGAACCTTTCAGGAAAGGTTCTAGGAAAAAAATTCTCACTGTCAAATGATTTGACTGAAGATGCGAAAAGAGGGTGTTGAATCCTCTAGAACTGGAGTTACAGGAGGTTGCAAGCCTCAGGATGTGGATGCTGAGTAGAATTCTCTGGTGCTTTACAAGAGTGGTAAGTGTTCCCTAATTGTTTTCTCATACCATTTTTCATTTTTAAATAGGAGCGCTATTACTTCTTTTTTGAGTTAATCCTGTGTCTAGCCATTTCACAAAAAGTGTTGATCAGCTGTAGGAGTTTGGCAGGAGCTATGTGACTTCTTTGAGGAACAAGGCCTGAGAATAGCATGAGTGACTCTCCTTGTGGCAAGTCTCTGGAGACCCTGACCCATTTGGCAAAGCCTGTGAACAGTTTGATGCACAATTCTGGGCATGACTCCTGTGGATATCACTCTATATAAATAAAACACTGATGGCCAGTGACCAGGCAGGAAGTATAGGCAAGACAAAGTGCTGTGGATATTACTCTATGTAAATAAAACACTGATGGCCAGTGACCAGGCAGGAAGTATAGGCGGGACAAAGAGAGAGGAGAATTGGGGAAACAGGAAGAAGGAGGGAGAGACACTGCAGCCACGGCCAGGAGAAGCAGCTTGTGAAGACACTGGGAAGCCACCAGCCACGTGGCAAGGTATAGATTTATAAAAATAGGTTAATTTAAGATAAAAGAACAGTTAGCAAGAAGCCTGCCACGGCCATACAGTTTATAAGTGATATAAGCGTCTGAGTGATTATTTTATATATGGATTGTGGGACTGCGGGGCTTGGGGAACCTGGAGAGAAGCCCTCCGGCAACAACAAAGAGAGAGGAGAATTGGGGAAACAGGAAGAAGGGGGAGAGACACTACAGCCACAGCGAGGAGAGGCAACCTGTAAAGACGCCGGTAAGCCACCAGCCACGTGGCAAGGTATAGATTTATAAAAATGGGTTAATTTAAGATAAAAGAACAGTTAGCAGGAAGCCTGCCACGGCCATACAGTTTATAAGTGATATAAGCGTCTGAGTGATTATTTTATAAGTGGATTGTGGGACTGCGGGGCTTGGGGAACCTGGAGAGAAGCCCTCCAGCAACACATGACCCTGGGAATGTGTGCTGCCTGCTCTCCTTGCTTTCACCATGCTAGCCATCCTGCTGGCCTGAATGTGTCACAATGCGTCATGAAGTTCAATATTACTTATTTGCATAACTATTCTGGAAAGACTATTAACATGTGAGATATGTTAATAAATAGATGATATCAGGAGTTAATGGGAACAGTCTAGAAACAGGGAATGAAGCAGAATCATAGAAACCTTCAGTTCTCTCATTTCCAGTAACTGTGCCAATACCCCAAGAACTAAAGAGAGATAGACATAAGAACCAGGGATAAGCAGTGTCAACTATTAAGAGTAAGTTTCCGCCAGGCGGTGTTGGCATATGCCTTTAATCCCAGCACGTGGGAGGCAGAGGCAGGTGGGTCTCTGTGAGTTCGAGGTCAGCCTGGGCTACCAAGAGAGTTCCAAGAAAGGTGCCAAAGCTACACAGAGAAACTCTGTCTCAAACAACAACAACAAAGAAAGTTTCCAAGTTATATTGCCTGTAGGATAAATGTAAGAACAAGGTATACCCCCAAGGGTGATAGAGAAGTACAGAATGTAGAATGGATTGGTCCAGCTTTGTCTGGTGAGGTGATTGTGGTAATCCAGACCCTACCAGATGTAAATATTAACCACTAGAGACAAAACTGTTTCTCATCGTGCATGATGCTCTAACCACAAATGTTGTCAATTGGGCATACTGTTCTACCTGTAGATGTGTCTAGTTAGAAAATTTCCTTTGTAGTTTGAAAGACTGATTATGTTTCTAATGGCAGAGATATAGATCAAAAAGGTAGTGGCTACTGGCGGGAAAGTTGGAGGATGATGGGGACAGAAGCAAGGAACAAACTGGCAATTATCCTAACCATTTTTAGAAACTTGAAGTAAAAACTGATCAACTGTTCATGCAAACCATTGAAACTGTATAAATAAAAACAGCCCAGGCCATCCAGAACCACTTGTTTGAAAGACAGGTGGCCACAGTGTCTTTGTTGCACTGACTTTACACATCAGTCCCAGATTATCTAACCCATTTGGAGCAAGGCTCCCAGAAGGAATTCTCTGGTAGAATTTTGGGGCTTGCTTATATGTATTATTATATCATCTGCAAATAACCATACTTTGATATCTTCCTTTCTATTTTCTATCCCCTTGATCTCCTTCTGTTGTCTTGTTACTCTGGCTAAGGCTTCAAGTACTATATTAAACAGACATGGAGAGAGTAGACAGCCATGTGTTATTCCTGAATTTAGTGGAATTGCTTTGAGTTTATCTCCATTTATTTGATGTTGACTAGTGGCTTGTTGTAAATAGCCTTTATTATGTTTAGGTAGGTCCCTAATCTCTCCAAAACTTTTATCATGAAAAGGTGTTAGATTTTGTCAAAGCTTTTTTCAGCATCTAATGAGATGATCATGTTTTTTTTTCTTACAGTTTATTTATAAGGTGGATTATATTGACAGATTTTCATATGTTGAAGAATCCGTACTTCTCAGGGATGAAGCCTACTTGATCATGGTGGGTAATCTTTTGTATGTGCCCTTGGACTCCTTTTATGAGTATTTTGTAATACCTACATAACATAAAATATCTTGGGGATAACTCTAAGCAAGTGAAAGACTGGTCTGATAACTTCAAGTCTTTGAAGAAAGAAATTGAAGATATCAGAAGATGGAAATATCTCTCATGCTCATGGATCCATAGGCTTAACATAGTAAACATGGCCATCCTACCAAAGGCAATCCACAGATTCAATGCAATTCCCATCAAAATCCTAACACAATTGTTTATAGAACTTGAAAGGACAATCCTCAACTTCATATGGAAGAATAAGAAAACCCAAGATAGCTTAAACAGTCCTATACAATAAAAGATCTTCTAAGGGTATCACTATCCCGGATTTGAAGCTGTACTACAGAGCAATTCTAATTTTTAAAAATGCATGGTATTAGCATTAAAAACAGACAGGTTGATCAGTGGGACCAAATCGAAGACCCAGAAGTGAATGCACACACCTACGGCCACCTGATTTTTGATAAAGAAGCCAGAAATACACAATAGAAAAAAAGAAAGCATCTTCAGCAAATGATGCTGGTCTAGCTGGATGTCAGCATATAGAGGAAAGCAAATAGACACATATCTATCATCCTGCAAAAAATTCAAGTCCAAGTGAATCAAAGAACTCAGTATAGAACCAGATACTCTGAACCTAATAGAAGGTAAAGTAAGGAATAGCCTTGAACTATTGAACTGCACAGGAGACAGCTACCTGAACAGACCATCAATAGTGCAGGCAATAAGAACAACAATCAATAAATGTAAACCCATGGAAATGAAAACCTTCTATAGGGTAAAGGACACTGTCAAAAGGACAAAATTCAGCCTACAGAATGGGAAAAGATTTTCACCAACTCCGTATCTGAAAGGGCTAATATCCAAAGTACATAAAGAACTCAAGAAACTAGACTTTAATGAAACAAATAATTCAATGTAAAAATGGGGTAAAGCTATAAACAGAGAATTCTTGACAGAAGAATCTCAAATGGCTGAGAAACAAAGAAATGTTTAACATCCTTAGCCATCAGGAAAATGCAAATCAGAAAGACTCTAAGATTCTATCTTATGTCTGTCAAAATGTCTAAGTTAAAAAACACAAGTGACAGCTTATGCTGGAGAGGATATGGAGCAAGAGGAATATTCCCCCATTGCTGGTGGGAATGTGAACTTGTATACACACTATGGAAAATAAGATGGAAGACCCTCAGAAAATTGGGAATCTATCTCCAAGACCTAGCTATATTACCCTTGGGCATATATCCAAAGGATGCTCAACTGTACCACAAGGACATTTACTCAACTATGTTCATAGCAGCCTTATTCATAATAGCCATAATCGGGAAACAACCTAGATGCCCCTCAACCAAAGAATGGATAAAGAAAACGTGGTACATTTACACAACTGGGAAATTACTCAGCTGTTAAAAACCATGACATCATGAAATTTGAAGGCAAATGGATGAAACTAGACAAAAATCATCCAATGTATTCATTTGTTAGCTATTAAGTAAAAGATAATCATGCCACAATCCATAGACCCAGAGATGCTAAGTAATAAGGAGAGCTTGAAGGAGGATGCATGTATCTCTCTGGGAATAGGAATTGCAATAGATTTTTGTGAATGGAATGAGAATTAGTGTAGATAGGAACAGGAGGGTTCAGGCTGGGGGAACAGGGCAGGGATGGAAGGACAGAGTACTGGGAGTGATGACTGGAATTGGGTGGGAACTTGGGGGGGGAGTGTAGAAATTTAGTGCAGAGGAAACTCCCTGGAATCTAGAAACTGACCCTAGTGAAGCTTCCTAGTAATGGAGGATACTGAGCTAGAACTGACCATCTTCTATAACCAGGCAAGGTTCCCTTTCATGAGAGTGGAACATTACCAGCCACAAAACCTTCGACCCACAATATGTCCTGCCTGCAAATTGTGCTGTGGTAAAGGTGGCTCAGAACTTGTGGGAGTGGCCAACCAATGACTGGTCCAACTTGAGGCCTACATTGTAAGAGGGAACTCACATTTCACACTGCATGGATGGCCAGGAACCAGAGGCTGGGCATCCCTGAGACCAGGATAGAACCAAATACAACTAGGGAAAAAAGTGAATAAAAACAGTCAATGAAATATTTCCTAATGATATTCTTCTACACTCATAGATCAGTGCCTAGCCCAATTGTCATCAGAGAGGTATCACCCAGCAACTGATGGAGCAGATGCAGAGACCCATAGCCAGGCAAGCCAGGCAAACCCAAAGAATAGGGGGAGGAAGGATCCTAGGCACTGTAGAATAAGACAAACTGAGTCAATGAAGCAGGGTTCATAAGGCTCACAGAGCCTGTATGGGGACTGAGCTATGTCCATCCTTAATATGAGTGTTTTTGCCTAGCCTTATTATAAGTTATCATGTCATGTTCAGTTGATTTCCTTGGAGGCCTGTTCTTTTCTTGAGGGAGGGGAAATGGAGAAGGAGTGGATTGGGAGAAGAAAGATGGGGGGAACTGGGAGGAATGAAGGAAAGGGAAACTATAATCAGGATGTAATAACATATGTAAAGAATAAAAACAAAAAATGGTTAAAAATAAAAAAAGAAGAGTGGTATGTGCTCTTAAACAATGAACCATCCATCTGTCAAACTCCCAAATTCACTATGTTTATATTTCTAAATCTATCTCTCCTCCTCCCTAGACTACTGCTTCTGTGATGGATGAGGAGTATGTATGTCCTACTTGCAAGTAACTACAGCCCAATGCTGCAGAAAGTCTGCTTCATAAATGGACACCAAATAAATAATAGTTGAATGTATTGTTGAGAGAAAAATCCTTTAAAAGTGGTAATGTATCTATTTAAAACCAAATAGATACATAGATAGATTACAAAATCTATTGTACATCTGTAATATTTAAGAAATTGTTTTGTTGCCTGGAGATGCTAAAACAAAAATATTGAACAAACAGAAGTCCCTGGTGACACACACTTTCTATAAACATTAACAAATTTTTAAATTATACATTAGAGGCAAAAGCATCTTGAAAGTGTATTATATCTTGAAAGTATTATAAGGAAATAAACTAAAATATGCAATGACATAAATGTGATTGATATATGTTTATTACATATGGTAACCCTCAGAAGGATGCTTCCATAAAGACAATGGCTCTTTTCCAAAAGATGACTCAAGAATTTAAGCTATTTCCATTTTCTGCTTTAGCAATTAAGCATGTAGTTGTCAAAAGCAAATTTTTATTCTCATATATTTGGTGAAAACTGATGTAGCATTGTGTGTATGTATCAGTACAGGTATGACAGGATGACCCTTTATCTTGCCTATCTCCTATTCTATATGGAATTTTATTCTCTTCCTTTTCATAAATAGAACCTATTTAATGAGCTCTGTTCACATATAACATGCCATCAAAAACAAACATGGTTCTTTAATGCATTCTTATTATCAATTCTGAAAATATTCCTAGCGTTATTTCATTTAAGATGTATTTAAGGTGATAAATGTCTTATTACTTATGTATACTTATCATTTATAATCAAAACAAAACTACTACATTCTGGAAATCAAATAAACATAGAGGCTAACTTCACTGAAGAAATTCTTACATGTTTCATGTTAAAGGATGCCATCAGATACACAAAATACTAAACAGGAAGTTTGAGGTAAGAGTAAAGTGATGGTTACATAGAAATTTAGGCAATGAAATCATTTTGTGGAAGAAAATTTTCATTGAGTTGACTTTCAATGTAATTGTACTTCTTTGTGCAACAGGTGTATGTTACATTAGAAAACCAACTTCTTTTCAATCTGTTCCCGGGTTAAACATATTAGGAATAATCCACAAGAAATTAGACTCCTCTAAGTCTGATCAGGGTTGATGATTCAATCTGCACCAGGTTTTTGTTTTCATTCTTATCTCTTCATGGGTTTCACTTCCATGTATAAAATATGCAGGGACACCCTCAGTCTTAGTACACAGATATATAAAAAGAATTCAGGGTCAACCTTTAGAATAAAAGCTAAGGATTTAAGCTTCAAAATACCTAAAATCAGAGACTTGTGAATGTTGAGAGTTGAAATCTTCAAGGTCTAGATCACCATTTAGTTGATTAAGAAAGATGATGTAGAACCCTGGTTCATTGCAACATTATAGGAATTGAAAAGCCTTAAATTTGAAGAGTAGGTGAAGTTGAGACAGAAGAATCATTAAAGAGAAGGTGTGGCTGATGGGAGTTTCCTCAATCTGCGACTTCAGTTGCAGTTTAAGTAAGGAAAGATCTTCTTTTTCATACTGCACAAAAATATTCAACTTGTTAGTTTCGCTTTGGTACATGGTGCAATACCTTTATATGCAAATAAGTATTCCCTCAAGGACACTTATTTTATTTTCAAGCACAAGAGTAATTTAGACAACTATGTATTAGTGTACAGACACTAATGATTGAAATATCACTTCCAACAAGAGTTTCTACCATTTCAAAGGAAATTAACTTACTAGACATTCTGGAAACTTAGAAGGAACATTTTGTCATAAACTGTATACTAATAGGTTCCTTCCCCCCACCAAGATTTCCTGGTATCAGTTTAAAAACAAAGTAAACCAAGAATAACTTGTACAATGGAAAGGACATGGCTATCTAGGGGTTATTTCTTCATGAATGCCCATGTGATTAACTGGCCACATAGTTATTCATCAGGGAGAATCATCTCACTCTTACTTAGTATATGGCCAAGTGCAAAGCCAATGGGTCTTTGCTTAACTGAGTGTAAAAAAGTATTCCTACGCTGTGGGATAATGCTCTTGTACACTGTAAAGATTTGTCACTTGAATTGCTTTAATAAAATGCTGATTGGCCTTTAGCCAGACAGGAAGTATAGACAGGGCAAGCAGACAAGGAGAATTCTGGGAAGAGGAAGGGCAGAATCAGGAGTTATCAGTCAGATGCAGAGGAAGCAAGATGAAAATGCTTTACTGAGAAAAGGTACCAAGCTACGTAGCTAAACATAGATAAGAATTATGGGTTAATTTAAGCGTAAGAGCTAGTTAGTAATAAGCTTGAGCTACTGACTGAGCATTTATAAGTAATCTTAAGTCTCTGAGTAAAATATTTGAGAAGCAGCTGCTGAGTATTTAGGAGTTGCTGGCAGGACAGAAACTTCTAAGTGATTGATATAAAGTATCACAAAGCAGTCTTGGCTATCTCTTATTTTGACAGTGCTCCCACTGCCGTTATATTCAAATATTTCCACAGTACACAGAAAGGAACTGGGAACCTGATCCTGAGCACAAAATGCCTAGTCAGACATAAGATATGTTTTCTGTGCTGTCAAAACTCTGTGGTCAAAACCTCTAAAACGTGTACATTGATTTATTTTTAGTTTTTTAAGGAAACAGCACTGTTCTTTACAAAGACTATTGGTATTTATACTTCGACCATCCATATAGGCTCTCTTTTGTTCTCTGTGTTTTACCAGCAATATTTTTTTGACATTCTAATAATAGCTATTCTAACTGATGTCTGATAGCTTTGTGGTTTTGCTTTGCATTTCTTTGACACCTAATACAGTTAAGTTTTTTTCAGAAACATGTTGGCTGTTTTTTCTTGGAAAATATTTATTCATAACATTTGCCCATATTTAATTATAGTTTTGTTGTTATTGACTATTTTGCATAGTTTTATTCACTTATTTTCTTTCTCATTGCATATTTGATCAGGTTTTATTCAAGTAGTCTGTCTCTATTTGCTCTATGGAATGAAACAGCTTTTAATAGTTTCTGTAGCAGGTTTTTCTTTTGCAGTAGGTTTCTTTTTTGCTGGTTTCTTCTCAGCTGGTGGTTTCTTGGTAGCTTAAGTCCCATCACCCTCTACCCCAAGGCTCCTCCAGCCATCTTGTCACCCACAGGCTTCTTGCTTGCTTGCTTGCTCACTGCCTTCCAGGCTGACCCCTTCTCTGATTTGACTGTCAGGTGGCTTCTGGCACTGCCACTTTCTTCACTGAAGTTTGTGATTTCTGGCCTGGTGAAGAATGGCATTCTTGTGCACAGTCTGCATAAGAGTGCAGCTTCAACATGAATCTCAGGTTTATCACTGAATTTTTCTTCAAGATTCTACAATGAATCTTTTTGGTTGGTGCTTGGAGGGCTCTTTGGGTCCTGGGCCTTTCAAGATTCTATTAGGGTCTGTGATCATCATCTTGGGCATGGGGAATTATAGCTACTCTTGAGGGAAGCAGCCTTATGCCAAGTGCCATGCAACTCATCTAACTTCCAGAAAGCACTTTCATTCCAAATGCAGAAGTACCCTACAGTCCCACCAGGAACAAATTTCATAATGTTCAGCTTGCTTACATAAAGCAGATTAATAGCAGGGTGTTTATGAAGCCCCTGAACTGGATATGTGGTCAGTTTCTCATTTTGCCTTACTGGCTCTCTTTCCTAGAGAAGAATAGTCTTTTTTAAAATGTCAATTTAAGCTTTAACTTCCTCAAGCAGCAGAGCAGCCTCCTCATTCTTCTCATAACTGCCAACCTTATTTTCAGTCACAAGAAATGACGGGTCAGGGACTTCCTCAACAGGATGACCTTTAAGCATCACCAAAGCAGGGAAGACTAAGGCAGCCATGGAAGAGCAGAGGGCATGTCTCTCTGGGTTGGGTTACTCTGTGGTGGTGAGGACTCTAGGTGTTGGTTGGTGCAAACGTGTAGTCTCCCAACAATCACAGAGGCATGCTGGCCAGAACAGTGGGTCACACCACTTCAGACTCAAAGAATTCAAGCCAGAGCTCTGCCAGTAACCCAAAACTCAGCATTGGTCTAATAAACTAACCTCAAAGAGCTATCTGTTGTTCCCCACCCTACCACACCCTACCGTACCCTACCCCACCCTGCCCCACCCCTGCAAGCTGCTGTGAACAAAGTTCACACTATCTGGTCAAACAGAAACTTTGAACGCAGCTAACAAAGTGGCATTTCTGCCAGATGGTTCCACTTTTTTTCAGGGTACACCAACATGATTGCCCTTTCTGTAATGCTATTTTAGAAGAATGGGTTCTTGGGACATTTTCTAGCTTAAGGGACAAGCCAAAGGTCATTTCACTGCCCCTCTCACTCCTCTCATGCAGTTGCTACCTTGCTTTAGTTCAGGAGTCATGGCAAGTTTGCATGTTTCCTGTTGTTACGAGTGCTTTTCTGGTTTTATAATGGCACTTGCAGCTTGGTGGAAGTCAGAAAATGTTCCTATTGACTCTGGGACCTTGGGTTCTTACAGCATCTATCTTGCGGTCAGGTGACAGGACAACTTGGAAATGCACATATGATCCTGTGACCAGAAGCATGTTATACCTGTTTTCGAAAACTTGGCTGTGGATAAGAGGGTGGTAGTGGAGAGACAGATTTGCACAAAAAGAAAAGTATTCCAATGATGAAGCCATCCTTTAAGTCTCTTCAATGTGCTTTGTGAATGAATATGCATGAGGAATATATGTACTAGATTATATGGAAACACTTCCTTACAGCTTCTAGATTATGTCACTGATAAAAAAGAATACTTTTGTTTGTTTGGGCATTCTGTCATAAGGAAGTAGTTGCCTAGACATTTAATGGTTAGATCTCACTGATCTTCATATGGAATAAGCCATATAACAGAAGAATTGGGAAGTCATGTGCTATTCAGATGTAAATGAGGATATTTAGTCAGCTAAAATAAAAGTCTTAGGGTTATTGAATGTGGGTGTTACAAGCTTTTAATTCTAGCAGAGGTTGGTGGATACTTGTGAGTGAAAGATCAGTCTGGTCTATACCACAAGTTCTAGGAAAACAGGGACTTTAGTAAACAGAAAGAAAAGAAAAGAGTAGTTACAGAGGATTTCTAAAGTGTTATTGTGAAACATGCATAAACTACCTTTCTATAATATGGGCAATTAAGAGTGTGATAATGTTCTACTGAAATTCATTGTTGCATTTTTTTCCACAAAGACCCACCCTTCTACCATATTTCTGTGTCCACATGTGCCAAGCAAAGCAGACCTCAGTACTTTGAAGATTCTTCCAGACAACTCAGAAGAAAAGGCCTGGGCTGCAACGTCTTCATGTTTGATAAGGCACTAAGGGGTACATGACATGAATGATGATTTCTCTCAGACTTAGAGTGTGAATTCATTTCACACTCTTCATTGTGTATGAGACTTATGCTATATCCTTATCCCCCACAGCAATCAGTCCAGTGTCTCCATTGTTGAATCCTACCTCAACTATAGAAATAAATACATGTGCCCACTGCTGCATCCAGTGAAAACATGTATCATTTCTCTTATGGGGGTGATTCGTTCATGTTTTGCTATCTTACAGATACTTGATTACAATATAAAGGTAATTGTAATGATATGGCATGAGGGGGCCTTTTGGCCAAATTGCCCCATGGTAAATGAGAGACAGAGACACCATGAAGGCAGTGCTCAGTAAAGAGTTTTGTTTGGTGGGGAGAAGAGAGGGGGAGAAGGAAAGGATGTGAAAGAGAGAGATGGGTGAGAGGAGTGCACATTTCAAGGGAACAGAGAGAAAGAGAGAGCAGGGAGGAGGATTTTATCTTAAAGTAGGATTTACATTAGGATGCACAGGGCAGGCCCCCAAGGGGTTGGCCACAACACTAACATTCCTCCATTTTGATTATTATTAAAAGGTGAGTTCCGGATAGCAAGTGTGGGATAAGGGTGCTGAATCCTCAAGACTGCTTCCTACTGATTTGGGGCAAAGTGGGAGGTGGAAGTTGGGAACTGGAGTCATGCACGGTAGGATGTGTGAGTGAAGGAGCCTTCAGTTGGCTGTCATCATGGAGATCTCAGGCATTTGTTGCTTGAGGGAGCTGAGAAGGCAGATTGCTAGGAGAAAAAAAATAGATTGCTATCATTGCCCTCATGAGTGGGGCTAACCATGGGAAGAGTGACAACTGCCAGAAAGAATGGAACAGAGAAGTGCCCTGGTTGTACAGAAGAGGCAATGGGGGTGAATGACTGAGACACGAGAACAGATACATCCCTTTAAGGACATCTTGGAAAACCAGGTTCTGGTTGCTGGGCATGTGCCTGCTTGAGTCTGGAGAGATGGTACCAGCAGTGAATTGAGGGATGATGTGATCTTTAGGAGTACATGAGCCATCACATTTGCTGTTTCTCTGGGGTACATTAATCCCAGTTGGCATCCTCAGTTGGTGGTTGGTACCCTTGGAGCTGGTACAGGACTGGAGTATCTGGAGGACCCTCTATGGATTGGCCTTGGCCCAGGCAAGAGGAGTGAGACTGTGAAATATGCTCAAAATGGGTGTGGTCCAAATGGGCTCTGGAGACTGTTAGTTTTTATTGGACCAGATTTCTTGATAGTAGCAGAACTTTTCCCAGGGGCCTGCAAGTATCTGTCAGACAGCTGGAACAGATTTACCTCCTGGTGACACAGCAGAAGACTATGGCTTTGAGTTAAGAGGTATGAACACTTCTTGGCTTCACCCCAAGGAAACATGTCTTTAAATCTATAACCAGAGGAAATTTACTCAAAGGAAGTGGTTGAGTGAGTGGAGGAAGAGGGAGACTTCCCTAAACATCATCAAAGTGAACAGAAGTGAGACAGCTTTCCTATCTTCACATAAATAAACCTTAAAACTGTGTCTTTTTATCTAATTCACCAGAAGATACTAGAGCAGTATTATCCCTAAGAGAATGAGGCCAGCTTATTTACATAGAGAACTGAGAAGGCAGCTGAAGCAAAGCCTGGTTGGTAGATGACATCAGAGATCTAAGAAGAATAAATTTTACCTTAGTTAGCAATTGGAAGTGACAGAGACTAACTGCTGCTACCTAGACAGCCACTCCAGGGTCCTCCATGGTCATTGAGAGCAACAACATTAGTCTTCAGCTGCCAGGCCTCAGAATATCCAATGGTTGTGGGGTAGGTGATATGGATTCACGACACACCCCCATGCTTAGGCATGGTCACGCATGTCCAGCAGGACCTAGTCACTTCTGCCTAGTCATTTCTGGGTCAAAACGTCTCACGTGACCAGGACCCCATGGCTTTGCACGGTTGCATAAAGCATGCAGTGCAACCATGTGATCTACACACATGTGTGGAATAGCCACATGGGCCTGTGTGTGCAAGCACAGCCCAGCCTTTACAAGCTGGCACCATGATTCCCGGCCCCACTTCATTCACATGTCTTTCCACAGGCTTGTGCACATATGTCCCTCTCCCTTATCTTAATAAAAACTCTTGTTAGTGGATTCTGTAACATTTTGTGATGTTTCCTTGCAGGGTAAGAGTGCCGCAAATAACCCAACATCTGGTGCTGTGACCAAACAGGTGTTTGCCTGGCCACAGGAATCTATGTAACACCACTGCTTCAATTGGTGAGTCCCCCACTTTTCAGCCAGCGTAAATGTTTTTCTGAATCTGTGAGAATGACCGTTGAGCGTCCGGAGTCTCACTGAGTATTCTTGAAATGGGGGAACCCCCGACCACGGTCTTTATTGGCTACAGTCGGCCCCTATCACAGGCTTAAATATCTTGCCATCTCCTACGTCTGCAGTTTGAGATATTCCTCGAGGTTGGACCACCGTTGTTGATGCGTCCTGGGACGGCACATTTTTTCCAGCTTGACGAAGCAGTAGATGCTGTTCCGGATTCCCTAGCTTCACACAGCGTAGGCCCCTGTCTTTCAGCTGATGAGCTGTCTAGCAGCCTGTGCCTGATGAAGATCCGTCCTTGGCCTTAGGGACGCTTGGGGCCTTGGCTCTGGATCAGGTTTTTTTTTTTTTTTTTCTTTTCTGCCTCTCTGCTGCAGACATGGGAAATAAGGCTTCCAACCCCATCAGTCCTCCCCTAGGCTGTTTTCTTGGGGCTTTAAAACCTCTCAGCTTAATGCCTTACATAAAGATTCCTAAACTGACCCGTCTCTGTACTAAGAGATGACCCAAATATGCTTTAGAAAACAACAAAAAATGGCTGCTGAGCAGCTCCTTAGATCCCGATATTTTATGGGAATTATCTAATTTCTGCCAGTGAACAGGCAAATGGAAAGAGTTGCCCTATGTCATAGCTTTCTTCTTTCTCAGTGCTAACCCATCTCTTCTGGATTCCTCCCTCCTGCTCATATGCTCCTAGCTGTGCCTAAACCGGATGACTCTCTGACTTCAGAATCTCTGACTCTAGATCCTGCTAACAAACCTCCACCTATCCGACCTTCTGCTCCCACCCTACTCCTAAGGCATCTGTTCCTTCAGCTCCTCTCCCGAATTCCTCTTCTTCTAAAGCTGATTCTTCCTCGGCAGCAACCATTTCCAAAGGCCCTGCCCTGGCTGCAACCTTCACTCCTCCTGCCACTCATTCTCAGACTGCTAAAGGCTTGACCCCAGCCATTCAAACCCTCAACCATTCTCCCTTTGTGAGAGGTGGCTGGTGTGGATGGATTGATTAAGGTCCATGTTCCATTCTCTCTCACAGAACTCTCTCAGATAGAAAGCAAGCTGGGTTCTCAAACTTCTAATTCTGCTTCCTTTACTAAACAGTTTCAATATATAGCTCAATCTTATAGTCTTACCTTTCATGATACATACATGATACTTTCTAATAACCTACTTCCTGAGGAGTGCAGGCAGGTATGGGAGCAGGTTAGGACTCATGCAGATGAGATTCACCAGACTAACCCCTCACACCCTCCAGGGGCTGAAGCGGTTCCTGACCAAGAACCACACTGGGACTATAACACCCAGGGTGTCTCTCTAGCTAGAGATAGTTTATTACCTCTCTTCTGATAGGCCTCCGTAAGGCTGCCCTAAAACCAGTAAACTATGAAAAACTAAAAATGATAATTCAAAATAAGGAAGAAAATCCATCTCACTTCTTGGAGCGGCTCACCAAGGCTCTACTTCAGTTCACTAGCTTAGACCCAGAGAGCCCTGAGGGTAGGCAGCTCCTAATGACACACTTTGTCTCACAGAGCTTCCCCGACATTAGGGCTAACCTTAAACTTTTAGAGAACGGCCCCCTGACCCCACAGGCAGATGTGCTGGCGATAGCATTTAAGGTGTACCATGGGAGAGATGAGAAAACCCCAAAAAGGAGCTGCCAGGTGCTGGCAAACACTCTCCGACCAGCTCCCCAAAAGCCATTTGGTCCCTGTTTCAAGTGCGGGAAAGAAGGCCATAGGGCCCGGGCTTGCACCACCGCCCCATGAAGGGCACCAACAAGGCCTTGTCCAAAATGTTGCCAAAAGGGTCACTGGTCAGCTGACTGTCCTAATGTCCCAAGAGAGATAGGAATGCCAGATGAAGACCACCCTCCGGCTGACTTTCTAGGCTTGGCCTACAGCAATGACTGAGGCTGCCCGGTTCCCGCCCCTGCCACTCCCATCTCACACAGGGAACCAAGGGTAATAATAGAAGTAAATGGGCGCCCCATCTTGTTCCTTTTGGACACTGGAGCTACCTACACTGTCCTGAGAGAATTTTGGGGGCTTACCTCTCCTTGTCTCCCTATTGTTGGGGTTGGGAGACAGCCTTATCTACCTCATCAGAGACCACCACTTAATTGCATTTTCAGAGGCATCCCTCTCACACACACATTCTTTTTTTTTTTTTTTTTTTTTTAGTTTTAAAAATTTTTTTTCTCTCTTTTTTTTTGTTTTTTTGTTTTTTTTTTATTATTATTATTATTATTATTATTTTACAACACCATTCAGTTCAACATAATAGCCACAGAATCCCCTGTTCTCCCCCTCTCGCCCACCCCTCCCCCCAGCCCACCCCCCATTCCCACCTCCTCCAGATCAATGTCTCCCCCGAGGACCGGGGTTGACCTGGTAGACTCAGTCCAGGCAGGTCCATTCCCCCCTCCCAGACCGAGCCAAGTGTCCCTGCATAAGTCCCAGGATTCAAACAGCCAACTCATGCAACGAGCCCAGGACCTGGCACCAATGCACAGCTGCCTCCCAAACAGATCAAGCCAAATGACTGTCTCACCCGTTCAGGTGGCCTGATCCAGTTGGGGGCCCCTCAGCCTTTGGTTCATAGATCCTGTGCTTCCATTCATTTGGTTATTTGTCCCGGTGCTTAGTCGAGGGAAAGAGTGGGAGATCCTAGCTGGTTCAAGAAAAGAGAGGGAGAACAAGGAATAGGAGACCATGGTAAATGAAGACCACATGAGAAGGTGAGAAGGGGAGGAAGCAGAGAGCTAGGGAGGCCCACGGAGATCCACAAAGATACCCCCTCAAAAGACTGCTGGCAATGGTCGCGAGACGGCAGGAACTGACCTACTCTGGTGATGGGATGGCCAGACACCCAGATAGTGGTGCCATAAACCCCATCCAAGGACTGAGGAATCTGAAGGCAGACATCCACGGCTGGGCCCCTGGTGGAGCACTGGGAGTCTAATTAGTGAGTAAGAAGAGGGTTTATATGAGCGAGAATTGTTGAAGCCAAGGTTGGATAAATCACACACACATTCTTAGTGGTGCCAAGCTGCCCTGTGCCTCTAATGGGAAGGGATCTTCTAGCTAAGGTAGGAGTGTCCATTTCTTTTGCTCCCCACATTCGCCTCATCCCAGACTCACCAGCAGCTCATCTCCTTCTTCTCCTAGCCACCCACCCTAAGAACTCTAACAGTTCTTTTCCCTTGCCAGCCTCTCAGGTAGACCCAAAAGTCTGGGGTACCCAGAACCCCTCTATCACAAGGTCCCATCAGCTTATTACTATCCAGTTACAGGACCCTACCAGATATATCACCCAAGCTCATTACCCTCTCTCACTCCAGAGCCTGAGAGGGCGTAAGCCTATCATTTCTAACCTTCTCTGGAAAAAGCTGCTCCACCCAACCTCTCCATCTTTTAACACTCCCATACTTGCAGTTAAAAGGTCTAATGGAACCTACTGCCTGGTTCAAGACCTCTGGCTCATTAACTCTGCAGTGATCCCCCTCCATCCTTTAGTGCCTAATATACTCTCCTGTCCACTATCCCTTCAGGAACCTCTCACTTTTCAGTTCTAAATTTCAAAGATGCCTTCTTTTCTATTCCTCTCAGTCCTCAGTCTCAAAATATCTTTGCTTTTACCTGGACTGTTCTGCCACATGGATTCAGAGACAGTCCACACCTATTTGGTCAGGCTCTGGCCTCTGACCTGCCTGCTTTCTCTATCTCTCCCTGGCTCTAAACTAATACAGTATGTAAATGATATTTTACTCTGTAGCCTGTCCTTACAGCTTAGCCAAACTAACACCTCTGCTCTCCTAAATTTCTTATCCAGCCGAGGTTATAGGATATCTCCTTCTAAAGTTCAGCTGTCCACTCCTCAGGTCACCTATTTGGGCCTAACCATTACTCCAACCCACAAGGCTATTACTGTAGACAGAAAGTGTCTAATCCAGTCTCTTACAGTCCCTTCTACTAAACAGGAGATTCTGTCTTTCCTAGAAATACCTGGCTTCCTACAATCTTGGGTTCCATCTTTTCCTCTCATTGCTAGCCCCTTATATGAGGCAGCTCAGGGCTCACCACATGAGCCCCTCCTCCATCCTATCACTAAACCTTTCCAGAAGCTTCTCCAGGCCCCAGTGCTTCATCTTCCAGACTTAACCCACCCCTTCTCCCTCTATGTAGCAGAGAAGGGGGGATTTGCCCTGGGAACTCTAGAGCATTAGCTGGGATCCTCCTTTGCACCTGTAGCCTATCTGTCAAAGAAGTTAGACCTTAACCAGTAAGGGCTGGGCACCTTGCATTCATGCCTTAGCAGCTGCTGAGCTCCTTATTTGGGAATCAAAGAAGCTAAGCTTTGGGTCACCTATCACTGTCTTCTCTCACCATAATCTGTCCCATCTCTTAACTTATAAAGGCTTACAAACTTGACCTCCTTCTGGGTCCTTTCTCTCCAGGTGGCTTTACTAGAGGATGCCACACTTACTTTCCAGGCCTGCCCACCCCTTAATATTTCAAGACTCCTCCCTCAACCTATTGCTGACTATTTTCCTTCTCATTCCTGCACTGAAACCTTAGAAGAGCTGTTACCTCACCCTTCACACATACAAGAGGGCACATTCCCTCAGGCCACTTATACCTGGTACACAGATAGCAGCTCCTTTTTATATGAAGGGACCTGTAAAGCAGGTTATGCCATAGTGTCAGATACTAAGATAACAGAGGCACAGGCATTACCCACACACACCACTAACCAACAGACTGAGCTGATATCTCTCACCCGTCCCTTCCAATTGGCACAGGGACAATCTCTAAATGTTTACACAGACTCCAAATATGCTTTTCATATCCTCCTGTCCCATGCTGCTATTTGGAGGGAGTGTGGCCTTCTCATGGCAAAAGGGGGATCCATATCTAACTCAGGCCAAATAATGGCCATGCTGGAGGCTTCCCACCTCCCCAAGGCTATAGGAATTGTCCACTGCCAGTCTCATCAGACTGATAGCTCTATCATCTCTAAGGGAAACAACCGGGCTGACCAGACAGCCAGAACAGTGGCCCTCCAGGGCCAAGTCTCACCTCACCCACCACTGGGAATCATACAGTACAGCTTACACCCTCACAGGGATATCCTGACAGTAGGCAAATTCGTTCCTATCTACACCAGCTCTTTCATCCTAATAATCTTGCTCTGTCTCAATTTGCAAAAGCCCACCTGCAGCCCACCTCTGAGAACTTATAGTTCTTAAGAACTATACTGCCTCTTGTGAGATCTGCCAAAACCCAGATCCCAATACCAAGTATAGGAGTCAGCTTTTTCTCACCCACCAGGCTAGAGGTTCCCTTCCAGGGACTGACTGGCAGCTTGATTTTATCCATATGCCCACCATCAGGAAAGTTAAATATCTCCTTGTGATGGTGGACTCATTTTCAAATTGTGTGGAGGCATACCTAGTTTCTAATAAGCATGTTGCAGACCTCCTTCTCTGAGAAATTATTCCTCGGTTTGGGGTTCCTGCTTCTCTTCAGTCTGACAATGACCCGGAGTTCACCTCTCAGATTTCCCAGACATTAGCTAAGGTTCTTAACATTCATTGGCATTTTCATATCCCATACCGTCCTCAATCTTCAGGAAAGGTGGAGCGTACCAACCGGTCTTTAAAAACTATTCTTACCAAGATGTCACAGGAACTTCACCTCAACTGAGTAAGATTATTGCCTCTGGCTCTTCTCAGGCTCAGGGCTCTTCCTAAAAAGCCTCTTTCAATTTCTCCATTTGAACTAATGTATGGAAGGCCAGTTCTAACACCAGGTCTTCTATCCAACCCTCCAACTGTTCCAGATAGCCTGTTAACTCCCCTTTTATGTCATCTAAGGTCTATCCTATGGAGCTACGCAGATCATTCCTTACCTCAGCCATGTGACAATGTTTGCCCACCTCCAATCTACATCGGGGATCAGGTTCTCTTTTCCCTCTAGGCCAGCACCCTTCACCCCTTTCCCCTAAGTGGCAGGGACCCTTCAAGGTAATTCTTGTGACTCCTACAGCTGCTAAACTCAAGGGCTTTCCTCACTGGATCCACCTGTCCCATCTAAAACCTTTTTTCTCACCTCCATCCCAGAAAAATCTCTCTTTATATACAGTGATGAGAACAGGGCCTTGTTCTCTCAAGCTCCAGAACATCAGGATCCACTGCCTTGTCACCAATTCCAGAGGAATAAGGTATCACCCCTTCCTTTCCCAACCAGGGCCACACAGAGCTGGAGGCAAAGGGACCATCAGAAATATCCAGGCAGTAAGGAAAAAATATACTGTAACAGTCTATCATTATTAAACTCAAGCAACTGATCACTTGTGCTTCCTGAATGCTAAACTAATGAAGGGAACATGTACCTTAAATAAACTACCTCTAATAAAGCTTGTCTCAGGTAAAAAAAAAAATAAGCAGAGTGCTAAAACACCATAATAATCACTAATTCTCTCACTGCCACTTCTTAACATGCCTCCATCTGGACAGGCTGGATCTACTTCAAATAAATGTCAACTCCAAAAAATAAAATAATGAGGATTCTTTTCTCTCAAAGCTTTTTCTATGTCACCAGTATCTTGTGAGACGAAAGGTTCCTAGCCACACCCTGAAGGATAGACAGCTGCAGAACAAGGGATAACAGAACTTCATCCCAGGACCCCCACCGTCATCCCAGAACTTCAGAAGCTACCCTCCCCATTTCCCCAAGAGCCAACCAACATCCACCATTCAGGCAGAAGCAGTCTTTGAGAGAAACGATGCCCCATACCCACTCATATGCCATTTTTTTCTTTTTTCTTCTTTAATAAAAAAAAAAACCAAGAGTCTGGGATAATATGAATTCATAACATGCCCCCACGGTTGGGCATGGTTGTGCATGCCCAGTGGGACCTAGTCACTTCTGCCTAGTCATTTCCAGGTCAAAACGTCTCACGTGACCAGGACCCCATGGCTTTGCGTGGTTGTATAAAGCACACAGTGCAACCATGTGATCTACACACATATGTGGAATAGCCACATGGGCCTGTGTGTGCAGGCACAGCCCAACCTTTCTTTATAAGCTGGCGCCATGATTCCTGGACCCACTTCACTCACATGTCTTTCCTTAGGCCTGTGCACATCTATCTCTTTCCTTTATCTTAATAAAACTCTTGTTAGTGGATTCTGTCATGTTTTGTGATGTTTCCTTGCAGGGTAAGAGCGTCACAAATAAACCAACAGTAGGAGCTTGTGGGAAGGACCAGCCTACCTTGTCGAGGTAAAAGTGAGGCAATATTTTCCCTGAGTCCTGCTGTCCATGGTTTGAAGAAGGCCCTGGCAGCAGTTGAGGTTCTTCTGTGCCCAGCCTTCTTCTTTGGAGGAAATAAAGGTGCTGCCAGGAGCCAGCATGTCTCTCTATCACGAAAAGCTTTCTAATTAAACATTTTAAATGTCATATTCTGCAGATCTCTGAACATTTGAGGACTGTCTGTCTATTAGGTATGAATGGCTGACTATCAATTAGTACTCCCTAAGTCTCCAATGTCTTAGCAGCTTGCATAAGGCTAGGGCTTACTGTCCCCTGAGAAGGCAAAGAAGAGTGACAGGGAAAGATCCCAGGGCTGAATGGGAACAGGAGAAAAGAGGTGAGTTGAGGAATGGCCCAACTCTGAGAAAAGGACCCTCTGAAAAAAAGACCCTCTCGGGGGACCAGAAACTCCATCCTGAATGATTTATATAGAAATAATTATTTCTTCAGCTCAAATAATACCTCTTTTGTTCTGCATAAAGAAGGTCAAGGTTCTTATCCTATTGCAGAATTGTTTTAGTTAATAAATCTATCAATTGACAATATTGAGTGCAGTTTCCTGGTATACCAGAGCTCAGTAGCTAACCAATTTGTCCTCTATGCCAGAGAGGGTCTACCTTTAACTTAGCCTTTAGCCTGTTCTGGGAGTGGGGAGCAGAGGACGATGTATTTATTCTCTTCCGTAACTGCTTCAGGCTGAAGTGGTGTGCAGGTGAACAGAGCCCAAGGAGACCAAGAGGCCAGTCAAAGGTAAGGAGGGAACCCAGGCAATGGGGAAGTGTGTGGTCATATGACCTGGCTGTAGAGACAGGGAACAATTATATTTGGTTGGACTTGTCCACATCATATCAGCCTTCAACAAGTCTAGAGCTCATCGTCCTTTGGAGCAGAGTGTAGTCAGCAATTGATGCTTGGATGTGTCTGCCAGCCAAGTGGAAACCTGCTGAGGCAGATAGACCAGAGACAAAAGTTAAAATTTACGAACTTATTTGGAACCTTTAGTCCCATGGTCTTAGTAATTGGGGAAGGGAGACGAGGAGACAAAAATACCCTCTCGGGAATAGATGGGCAAGGAAAACTCCTTTATCTGGAGCAGGGGTGGGACATCTGAAAAACAGCAGTAGACTCATACCCATAAGTTTATATTTGGAAGACAACCAAAGAAAATCCAACATCTTGAGTTTGTGACTGAAACTGCACCAGAACTCTATTAATGTTTAAATTGATTAAAAATTATTAAAAATGATTAAAAATGGTAAAATCTGAAAATTTTAAATCTTAATATATAGAAGGAGAAAGTAATCTGAAGCATTTAAATCATTTATTTATGTTGAGAGACCTAGTGGCTTTAGGAAAAGGAAGTCTTGATTTTTTTTTTTTAATCTATAAAATAAGCTGGCAAGTTGGCCATATCGCTAGCATGTGGCTCCACTGATGCCTGAGAGCCGCAGAGGGAATCAGTGACCTTGGAGGAAGGACACCAGGCTGTGATTGGATCTGTGCCATGCATTGGCGCAAGGCTGAGCTTTTTTGATACTGCCCCACCCCTGGTACAGACAGCTCAGTGCCAGGCACCCTGCCCATGCTTGAGCCACTGACAGGAAGTGACTTTTTGCTGCCCTTAGTAAAGAGGGAAGTGAGGTCTTATGGCTTGTCCCACTTTGACATTATCTAAGACGGTGCTTGCCTGAGTATGTGATCACCCTCTGGTGCCTGACCACGTGTTCACCTGGGTGTTTTTGTTTTGTTTTGTTTTGTTTTGTTTTTTCCCCAAGACAAACTGAACAGATAAGGAAAAGATAAACTGAAGCATTTAAAAGTAAGTCAGAAACACATTTACGTGGCCAGCCCCTGAGCCTTAGTAGTGGCGGCAGCAGCAGAGGGAAGATGGCTGTCGGAGTGGGGAGGACCGTGGCTCTGCTTGGCTCACCTGCAGAGGTGTCAGGGGCGGCAGAGGGAAGGAGAAGAGAGACAACCAGGGAACAGACAGAACAGTGTGAGACAGTTTGAGAGCAAAAGCAGGAGGGTGAAGGCACCAGGCAGCTGCAGGAAAATGGTTGTGCTGGGTCGGCAGGTGGAACAGGCAGATGAGGTACTGGCAACAGCATCAACGCAGCAGTGTGGGAGAGAGGGGCCCCCTGGCTGCATCATGGCACTGGTGGCCACAGGAGGAGAAAACCAGGAAACAGAGACAGAGAAGGATTAGGCATTTAGGCATTATGTGCATTTTCCACAGGAAGGTAGGAGGTCCAAGAAACTAAGAAACTGACCTCTAGTGTCCCACAGGACCAGTAACAGCTCAAGATAGCCAATGGACCATCATACAAAGGCCATAGCCATGCAGTGAGTGGGCACAAGCTATGCCATATGCCATCACATAGGAATGGGGCAGGAGAGCTGAAAGCTTGAGACACATGGTGGCCAGTACTGTGTCTTCGAGAAACCAATGTTGAGACAAGATGAGTCCTCACTCATAGAAAATGGCCAGAAGGGAAGGGGAGAATCTTACAGATAGGATGAAGGGTCCCAGTGGCGCTTCATGGGAATAGAGAGAAACTGAGAAGGGGGATGAGGGGTTTTTCTCTTAAAGTAGGCTTTACTTCAGAATTTGCAGGGTGGGTCCCCAAGGGCAGGCCAGAATGTCAACTGTAATAAGCACAACTACTGAGTGCCAAATATCCAATAGTTAGTATCCTTTTTCAGACATAAACTTAGTTCAGCAAATTCTCTGTGTCTGGTGTGGTAGTAGAAGTTGGTCATCTGTTTTCTTAAGGAGATCCTCACAAAGGCCAGCTAGCATCAATCACTCAGGAGGAACCCTGCAGTTTCCAACATTAAAGCAAATGCCCCAGAAAGCCAAGCCAGCTGCACACGGTCCAGCTGCTTCCTGGGGTCTAAATAAACAAAACTTCTTTGAATGGTAAGCCTAGATGTTTTGATGACTCATTAGTGTGGGTGGGTGATGTTGCCTGGGATGTTTTTTTGGGGTATAGAAAGGGTGTGAAGCACTACCTGGCTATATCCCAGGAGGCTTGCTGGGCCAGGTTCTGGGAAGAGTGGCCCTGTTGCTTCCTGTGGTAACAATAGGGTAGGCACTAGACATGGTTGACTGCAAGAGGTAGATTAGGCTTCTCAACAGTTTACTGTGATTGTGCAAGTCTGGGCAGGTCTGTCCTGATAACTGACTGAACAAGATTGGCCAAGTTTTTGTACGAAAACGTCTGGCTTCTTCATAAGGCCCTGAGCTGTTGCTATCTCCAAACTGTACTGACCACCAGGAGCTTATGTAGGCACCATGAGTGATTCACAGGATACAGTAGTGAACATTTGCATAATGCCACACTATGCTATAGGTTTCTGATAAATTTCCCCAGATGGTCTTAGGGTCTGTGAAAGCTATAAGCTCCTGTCTGCAGCACTAGTGAGAATAGCATAAGGACTGTGGCTTACCCTTCCTTATTTGGCTCGGCTGCAGAGACAAGACAGTAAATGCTATGTACTCAGTTCTATTATTTGTAGGGTTCTTTTTGAAATTTGTGCTCTTTGACATCTTGATCATGTTACTGATCCACTCTGGCACTCTGCCTTAGACTCATCAGTACAGTAAAAGCTGGTTCTTCTGCTAAATACCCTCTCAGTGCAGTGATATATTCCAGGCACCTGGGGCTGTCCACTTTGTTGGATTGCTAAACTTGAACATTTATTATTACTTATTCTCATTTCCTCTTATGAATTGTATGAGTTTCATTTCTGGGTTAGCAACAAAAAGAAATATTGAAAAGAAAGGACTCATTTCAGCTCACAATTCCAGGTTACAGTCCAGCACAGTATAGCATCATGAGCTTGAGGAAGCTGGTCACATCACATGCACAACTAAGAGCAGAGAGAAAAGACACATACAGGATAGTTTGTGTCACATTGGCTAACTTTCTCTTCTCTTATGCCATTCTGGAACCTTTTCTTCAGGGATGATGTTACCAACACTAAACTATGTCTTTCTTCATTCGTTAAAAATCAAGAAATATCCTCACAGACATGCCCTTTCCAATTTAATATAGATTATCCTTTAATAAGACTTTCCAGGTGATTCTAAGTTTTGTTGACAGTAAAAACTTACTAGAACATGGGTCATACATTCACAAAAATAGTTCACTATTCTACAATTTTTTGCACAGAACAATCACCATGTCTTTCCTTTCTTTTTCCATCTGATCTAATTCTCTCCTACCCTGAGCTATTTGAAATGTTGAGAAAGAGTCATTTCTGTAATTGACTCCTTGGGTAACTTACTCCAGAAGAGTGAGTTTAATTGGGGCATGAAAGGATACATGAGCAATGGTTATTTCTCAATCGGCATACACACCTCAGTATAAAGAACCCTGTTCATACTTCCAGGTGCACTGGATGATAGGAGAGAAAAGCCATGGCTGGTGAGTTGTCCTATTTTGAAAGGGGCCGGGGTAGTGAATACACACATGGGAAGGGGCTGGCATAGTGAATACACATGGGAAGGGGCCGGGGTCCCTGGAGACTATTGTTGGATTCTGTAGGTGTTTAGATGAGCTACATTTAGGAAAATGGAGTACAGTAGGGAGGAAACGTACACAGAAGATTCTCAAAGCCATTGGAAGGAAAGGCAGGGCCAGATGTAAAATGTACTTCACTGGCATCCTTCTGTCATTTTGAAACCTTAGCTCTTAAATACCCTAAGTCTAACAAATGAAATGGAATGAGTTTTAGAGACTGTTGCCCTCAAAGAAAATGAGTTACCATTATTTCTAATGTTATTAATCTGAATACACATGGGACAGAAAAGGATGGTTTCCTCAGAGGTCCTAATAAAGACAGCATCCCTTGCCCTGTGTTCACTAATGAGTAATGTTGAGGGGAAATGTGGTCAGACACACAAAGAGGATAGAGAAAAGTTAAAGAATGTGAACAGAAAATTTTGCTGATGAAATCTGAAAGGAGGCATACCCTGTTTGTGATGAGAAGATAACCCAGGACTGTTTGTCTGACTTGAGAAATCTTTGTGCTCCAAACAGATGACATCCTCAGGGTAAAGAGGAAGCAGTTCATCCGTTCAGTGGGTGAAGTGACAATAAATGGCTTGCTGGATGAGCTTTTGGAGAAGAAAGTGCTGAACCAGGAAGAGATGGAGAGAATAAAACTGGAAAATGACACTATTATGGACAAGGCACGGGACCTGTGTGATTCTGTCATTCGGAAAGGGCCCAAGGCATGTCAAATCTTTATTAATTATATTTGTAAAGAAGACGTCTACCTGGCAAGAAATATGGGACTTTCTTAAGGTAAGAAATAAACTCCCAGGAAAATTTAAGTGTTTCTTTCTTTCTTTTTTTCTTCCTTCCTTCCTTCCTTCCTTCCTTCCTTCCTTCCTTCCTTCCTTTCTTCCTTCCTTCCTTTCTTTCTTTCTTTACTTCTTTCTTCCTTCCTTTCTTCTTTCTTTCTTTCTTTGACATCAACTTTTTTATTGTCTTATGTGCTGGTTAATCTTGACTGTCAATTTGACCAATATACATTACCTGGGAAGAAAGTCTTAATGAAATATTATCTAGTATCTAATTGGCTATGGAGGACTTTCAGATTTATTCATTGATATAGGCAGATGCAGTTCACTGTGGGTGGTGCCATGCCATTGGCATTGTAAGAACAGTGTAAGAGAGGGTACAGTACTAAGGGAAAGCTGGCAAGAAAGCATCCCTGTGCTTACTCTCTGTTCTTGACATTTCTTCAGTAACAGACTGAAAACTGGAGGAGGTGCTAAATAAATCCCTTTTCTACTCAATTGATTTTTGGCAAGTTGTTTTGTCACAGCATCAGGAATAAAACTAGAGGACAAGAACTCAAACAGAACAGAAACCTAGATGCATGAGCTCATGAAGAGGCCACAGAGGGGTGCTGCTCATTGGCTTACTCCCCAGGGCCTGATCAGACTGCTTGCTTACAGAACCCAGGACCACCAGCACAGGGATGCCTCCACCCACACCAGGCTGAGACCTCCCATATCTAATTAAGAAAAGGCCCCACAGGCTTGCCTACAGCCTGAGCTTATGCACACATTTTCACAGTTAAGGTTCTGTCCTCTCTTATGATTCTAGCTTCTGTCAAGTTGACAAAAAAACTAGCCAGGGCAACACCCCAACTGGAAACTCAAACTATGGCACATTGTTTTATTCTGTCTTCAGGTGTATACCCCAATCTACCAACATTGCAGGTACTACCTGATACTGCATATCTAGCTTCTATATTGTCCTGGGTTTCCATGACAAAAGTGCTCCACGAAGTGGATTTTCTGAATCTCTCTCTTCCTCACTACACTGTAGCTTCTAATGTGACTGACAAGTGTGTATATCACCATTGAAGCTTCAGTCATGTTTGCAGCATAGTTGAATGTCATTCCTTTCTCTTTTTAAGATTTTAAAAGAAGCTTATGTTCCTTAAATATGTACATTACAGCAAACAAAAGCCAAGAGGACAAGAACTAAGGTCATCTAATTGCAAGTATGAAGGAAAATCCCCCCAAAGAAGCTATGTCTGGATGTGAACACAAAACGCCTGGAAGAAAATTTTGTATCCACAGAGACTGGTGGACCAATTGGAATTTCTGCTCTGTGGAAAGATTGGAGTTTTGTAGGTTCAGAGACTAATTAGTTTACGTTGGGCTAATTTTAGCCTCCTGCAACAGCCATTCCTTGCTCCACTCTGTATCTGAACCCAGTGATAATAAATAAAGACCCCCGAGAAGCTATTAACTCTGGAGAACATGAGATTTCACCAATCGGAGAGCTGAGATTGTTGTCATCAGATAACAGTTTAGCACTATAGCAAAGCCTTGCCCATCTCAGTGTATCTGCTGAACTCACCAATGCATTTTATACTTGCCTGGATTTATGGCTTTCTTGGTTTTCTAAAACTCGAAAAACTTGATGAAACTGCTTCCATGTTGGAACTTGGGATTTGGGTAACTGAAGTCTGTGTTCCTGGGCCCTAGAAATGGCTCCAGGATAAACCTCTCTTTACCTGTAAGATGAGAGCTGTGTTTTTATGACACAAGCAGCTCAGCTTGATGTGTCCTTATAGACCCCACTCATTGTGTTTTGTCCCAGCCCCCACCTCAGCAGGCATGCCCTGCTAGCCCAAGGGCAGCTCCTGCCTGGAAACTGAGTGGTCTGACTGAGGATCCACACCTCTCCTCCTCCAGATCCACTCTCAGTCTCATCCCCAGCCCTGTAGCAGAAAACCTGCTGCCTTCTCCTTTCCCTCTGTCCTCATCCCCAACAGATCACAAAGATCTTCTCCCCAAAACTCCCTTTCCAAGACTCATCCTCTTATCCCAGCCCCAACACCAGCAGGCATTCCCTGTGAACACTCCAGCCTAGTAAGCCAGGGAAACAGGAAAGCCCACTGAAGACCTCCCCCATCCCCTCTTCCCCTCCCAATCCAATCCCCAAGTCTCATCCTATCTCTGTAGCACAGTCCAGCTGCAGCCTCCCTTGCAAGTCCCACCTCCCAGGCTACATTTCCCATGGATCCCGCAGAGCAGCCCCTCCCAACTTCCCTTGAGCCACTCCTGGCTTTACTCCAGCCCCTCCCCCAGCTGGTGATCCTGCTAACCCACAGACCTCACAGGCCAGAGACCTTCTCTTCTCCCTCTGCTCTCCCAGCTCCAATCTCCAGTCTCATCCTCAGCTCTGCAGCAGGAACAACTGCGCAGCCTTCCCTGCACTCCGGTTCCCATCTCCTGTGGATCCCACAGATCTTCCCTTTCTAACCGTTCGGCCTTAAACTTGTAGCCTTGTCCCAGCTCATTCTTTGCTTATGACTGAAACACACTCGCTTCCTACCAGGAGCGATTCCAAGTATTGTGGAAAGATGATTTCCAAGGTTGACTCTTTGTCAAACTGAGTTTCAGACGAGTAAGTCTGATTAGGGAAGGAAGCATGCCCACACATGAATAGGGGTTATTGCTCAATCTGCATTCACGCCCTGGTGGAAACGAACTTTCAGTTTCAGTAGCTCCGGATGGTAGGAGAGAAACACCATGGCTGGTGAGTTTTCCCTGCTGTTAAAGGGGCTAATTTGGTGAATAAGTCGTTTGGAAGGGGGCTTTTCTGGGAGCTATCAGCAGCTTCTGCAGATATTTACTTGAGCTGAATCTGGGGAAAGGGAAGACTGTGTGGAAGAAATTTGCACAGCAGATTCTAAAAGCCACAGAAAGCAAAGGCCAAGGCCTGAGAGGAAATGGTGCTTTACTTGCATCCTGCGCCATTTTGCAATCTTAAGTATTATGTGTCCCTAGTCTGACAGCTTGACTGTCAGATGACTCACAGAGATGTAGGCTGCGAAGGAGAATGGTTTATCGTTATTTCTCTGTTTTGTTCATCTGATTTGAGAACATGTGAAGCCAGGATGAGCGTTTATACTTCTTGAGCTCTAACAGAAAGACAGTAACTTGGTACTCCTGCCTCCCCCATATGCTCCTGTGTAATGTTGAGGGGAAACAGAGAAGAGAGATAGCAAAAAGAAAGGGATAAGGGGTGTGTGTGAAAGAGACATTTTACTGATTCAGTCTGAAAGAGGCTATGTCCTCTTTACAACATGAAAGGGGCACGTGGTTGTTTTCTTGACTTGAAAAATCTTTTTGCCTTAAACAGACAACATCCTAAGGGCAAAGAGGAAGCAGTTCATCTGTTCAGTGGGTGCAGAGACAATAAATGGCTTGCTGGATGAACTTTTGGAGAAGAAAGTGCTGAACCAGGGAGAGATGGAGAGAATAAAAGCTGTAAATGCCACTGTTATGGACAAGGCACGGGACCTGTGTGATTCTGTCATTAAAAAAGGGCCTCTGGCATGCCAAATCTTTATCACTTACATTTGTAATGAAGATGTTTACCTGGCTGGAGTTCTGGAACTCTCCTAGAGTAAGAATGAAACTCCCAGGAAATTTTATTTATTTTTGCCAATGTTAACTTTTTTTTTTTTATTTTCTTATGTGGTAGTTAATCTTGACTGTCAATTTGACCCATATGGATTATCTGGGAAGAAAGTTTTAGTGAAATATTATCTACTATTCCGTTGGCTATGGAGGACTTTCAAATTTGTTTCTTGATATAGTATAGCCATGCAGTTCATGCCATTGGTGCCATTCCATATGCAATGTTAGAACAGTGTAAGAGAGAGAACAGTACTGAAGGCAAACAGGCAAGAAAGTATCCCTGTGCTTACTCTCTGTTCTTGACATTTCTTCAGTTATGGACTGAAAACTGAGATGTATACTAAAAAATACCTTTTCCACTAAGTTGATCTTTGGCAAGTTGTTTTGTCCCTGCATCTGGAATTAAACCATAGCAGGAATCAACTGGTACTGAGGGTGAGATTCTTGCTGTGATCACCCTGAGCATGTAAGGGAAGGAATATGGAGACTTTGGAAATTTGGCCTGGGTAAGCCATTGAGTGCATGGGCAAAGATTAACAGTCCATTACAGTGGACATTTGGAAGAGGAGAATCTTGAGAGGAATGCAGACTGTGAAGGCCTAGTTCATGAGGTTTCAGAGAGAATGTGCACTTTATTAGTAACTAAGCATCAGCCACTCATGTGAGCCTGTGATATTATTATGATCAATAATCTGTGTCTGCTGTTCAGACTTCATATAAAAAACTCAGCTGGGATTGGTTTCAGTCAGCATCACTGAGCTGAACCCTTCTGTGATTCATTTGAGATAATAGAAAAGTAGTTTCTTGGATCAGCAGAGAAGCTCATGCAATTGTGGTCCAAGGGAGCCAGGCTACATCTCAAATTCGGAACATATTTTGGTAATATAAGAGTCATGCCAAGAGTACCTATGGAGAGACAATGAAGGTCATTCACAAATATGAAGCCTCAATTGCAATGGCGATGATAATGGCAATCGCAAGACAGTGGACATCCATCAAGGAGAGCATCCGGTGTGTAATAGTGTAGGCTGAAGACAGATGCCATGTATTATGTGTATTATGGATGCCAAAACTGAAGGGGTGCTGTTGTGTTGATTGACACTCTTCCTGGGGAAAGATGAACAAATATCTGCTCATACCACATGGAGAAATGAGGATAGAGAAAAGTAAGGGCACATCAAATCTTACCTTGCTGAAACCAGGAGTAATTAATCGGGGTCATCTATAGGACTTGAGGTAAGTTTCTTACCTGAGCAGGAACAGCTCAGAGGCAGCTGCACCATAGAATGCCCACACCAGCATTGAAATCTGTGCATGATTTATATGCAGCTTGATAATCACAGAACATCTCTGATAGGTAGCTCTCCTAGTCTGGGCCTCTTCCAGGCATCTTGGTTGTATCTTTTCCTCAGCAGGTCTCAGTGTTTCTACAAGCTTGGGCATGGGAGAGCCTAGTGCACCTGGCCGGTTTTAGAGACTTCCTGAGGCTTCTGAGTTGTTTGTTTCTTGAGTATTAAGGAGACCTACTTTAGAATGTTCTGAGTTTTGACAAGCTTTAATTTAGGACTTTCTGAGTCCTAAGGAGCTTTTGTAAAAGATGGATGCTTTGATTGGGAGGAAATTGCTGCATACTATTCCACCCCTTCCTCTGGCTATTTCATTCTTTCCATCTCCTCTACCAACCCTGTTCCCTGTACTGCAGAGGGCTGATGTACCTGTCTGTCTAAGGCTAAGCATTAGGCCATTATGCCACAGAAATAGTTACTGGAGCTTCACTAGTGGTTATGAATCTCTGTGATATGAGATCTATTCCAAATAAGTGATAGTTAGTCTTGGCAAGCAAGCTAAGTGGATGCTAAAAAAGGAATGTTAGGAAGGACAAAGCAGTATGAAAAAAAATCTTCTCAATTTTATTGATTTTTTTTAATCAAAAGAAGAACATTGGATATAGTGGCATGAATGGGGTGGAAGGATACTAACGTATTTAGTTGTCATTTTTAATCCATAGTCTTTATCCCTACCATGGGATTTACTAGTTTCTGAAATTGCATCCCAGGCCAAGGTCCCTGATAAATTCATCTTTTTTTTTCTATCAGATAAACAAAGTCTGATCTGGTCTAGTGAATTGGGTATAAAACACTGCTTTTGGTATTTTAATGATTTTTTTATGGTACTGTTTCCTGTTTACTATCCTACTATTTCCGTGGTGCCCATGTGTTTGGGTCCCAAGAAGGGCTGCTTGGCATGGATCTAATCTGTACTCTACTCTGCTTCCATCCTGTCAACTGTAAGATAGCATCTCTATCTCATTGTCTCCTACATAAGATTTTCTCTGAGAAGCTACCTCCAGTCATGCTGGAATTATTAACTGGCTTGAACTTGTGTGAGCAACCATAGCTGCTCTGGGTTTGTGCTTGCAACAGACAGCCCACATTCTATACTCCATCTCTTACATTATACCCACACCACTTCTGTGATGTTTACTTAGGTTTAGGGCGCCTGTGGGCATATGTGTGAGTGGTATGCATGCCTCATCTGTGGATAAGGACTCACAGTCATGTATTCTCAACACTTTAAATACTTCCATGTTCCTGAGTTAACCACAACCCACTGTGGGGGAGGGAAAGGGGTAAACTTCCTTGGCCAGGGTTGATAACCTCACAAATTAGTGACTATAAATACAAATATTTAGAAGAGAATTTGACACCATGATCATTAGCAAAACATTAAATCTACTCTGCTGACCAGGACCTATGACCTCCCTGGGCTTTGACAAGAATTACAGTATCAGGCATAAATTCTTCCTGCGGCCTCAGATCCAGTCACGAAGCAGTGGTTACCCCCATAGTCATGCCACGGTCATCATTGCACCAGTGGACACATCTTGCCAGATAAGTCAGTATTGAAACACAAGGTCCAGTGCTATATGGGACTATTGATATCTTTTCTTCCCCATCAGCCTGCATAACATCTTGCAGTACTAGGAAGTCTGGAAAGCAAGGATTTTCCCACCAGTTCAAGATTCATTTCTCTATGTCTTAATGCCAAAGTGTATGGTGTCTTCAGCAAGAAGGTCTTACTGTCTAGTTGAAATGGCAACTAAGAGTTATAGCAATCATTTGTATTGTTTTGAATGCCTCTGGGGCCTCCCTAATCAACAGGTAGTAAGAAAGTAAGCCATTTCTGGCACTGAGATTTCCATATAATAATGACATCTTCTGGAAGCAGCACTGTCCAAACATAAAGGATACAAATGTTCAAGCTCATTTTAAAATATTTTTTTAATTGGCTTACAAATTAGTGAGATTTTATAAGGCTCCATTGTAGCATGAATCTTAAAGAGTCTTATTAATAAAATCAAACCCAAGGCCAGTTATTGGGGTCAATGCTGGTAGATCAGAGAGACAGAACGAGCCACAGCTATCTCACCTTGCCATTTCCTCAGCTGGTCCTGTTTCCCCAGACTGGAAGCTTCTGTGTCCTTATCCCAATGGCTCTCACCTGATCTGCTGCTTAAAAGCCTGAATGCTTAACCAGGCCAAATGCTTAACCAGGCCAAATTCTTCTAGTTTCTGGTCCTCACGCCTTATATATCTTTCTACTTTCTACCACCACTCCCTGGGATTAAAGGCTGGCTTTCTGGGATTAAAGGTGTGTGTCACCATGCTTGGCTATTTCCAATGTGGCCTTGAACTCACAGAGATCCAGAGGGATTTCTATCTCTGGAATGCTAGGATTAAAGGCGTGTGCTATCACTGACTAACTAGTGGCTTGTCTGTTCTCTGACCCCAGGTAAGTTTATTAAGGTACACAATATTTTGGTGAACACAATACCACCACACTCCATTATATAGCCTTAGTTTTGATTATCCCTTATTTTCTCTTTTTTCTCCATCACCCTATCCTGATACACATTTAAACTTTTAATCTGAAATGCCCTATGCCCACCCCCATCCTTTCATGTCATATGTTTTCTACTTGTCCTTATTAGAATTATTACTTAGGTTGCAAGATCATGGGTTTCCATATAGCTTTTTACTTACATGCTTCATTTTGGCTAACCTTTCATACATTCCCTTGTTTCCTGGTCTGATCCTTCAACCACACTCACTGGTTCAACCTCTCTGCTACCAGAATCTCTCCTATTAGTCAGGGTTCTCTAGAGTAACAGAACATATAGCACAGATCTCTCTCTCTCTCTCTCTCTCTCTCTCTCTCTCTCTCTCTCTCTCTCTCTCTCTCTCTCTCTCTCCTTCTCCCCTTCTTTCTATCTCTCTCTCTAAATAATATAATACCCCAAAATAGAAAATCAACATAGCCAAAGCTGACTTCAATGAATATAGGAAAGGAATCTGGGGTGTCCTCATGTTCAGTAAAACTACTGAAGAAAATGAAGAGCTCAATGCTCTATCATGTCTGCTAGGCAACAGCAACCAGTCAGTAGTGATGGTCTATATAGGTTCCTGAAACAGCAGACTTAAGTCCTAATTTAACAGAAGCAGTGAGAAACGTATTGTCCAACCTTCCACCCACCTGACTCAATCCATGTTATTTACATTTTGGAGTATGTATTGATGGTGAAATTTTCACAGAAGAAGTTGAATATGTATGTAAAATTGTGCCAAACAGTTATATTTTAATTTTGCTGTTTGTACTTGTGTGTGTGTGTGTGTGTGTGTGTGTGTGTGTGTGTGTGTGTGTGTGATGGTATCTTTATATAGTCTCAATCTACAGACATTTTCTGAGGTCTACCTTCTGTGAATTTGCCCTTCTAAGAACAAATCCAGATCATCCATCTGATCATTCCCGATAACCCTTTGCTTCCTCTGCAGAGTGAAGATGAGATCTGATGGACTTCAGTCATTTTACAGAGCTTCTTCAGGAGTATGAGTTCTTCTCAGATGAAAAAAATCCTTGCACTGAACCATGTCATCCTTGGTTTTCTGTTTCAAATAAATTTCTGTTTTTTTTAAATTCATTGTTTCTTATGTTTCACATTATCACTCCAACCAAGATGAACCAACATCAATGGAGGCTGTGGGAGATTGACAAATTATTTGTCTTCCAAATTCTCTTTGCTTCTTGTTCAGAGTTTCATTATAATCCTTAAGATACACCAACTGTTCACTGTGATAATTTCAGGCAGTATGAGCTACAGCCATGGAAACCAAATGAAGTCTTCATTCTGAAATTTCAGTAACATTGCATCCTTTTAAGTTACACACATACACACACACATGCACACAAAAACACTCTGATATTTCAGATATGGGTAGGTCAATAGTAAATATTTATTAAAAGTTCACAATTTCAGATATGGGTGGGTCTATAGTAAATATTTATTAAAAGTTCACAAGTCAGCTGGGCGTTGGTGGTGCATGCCTTTAATCTCAGCACTCGGGAGGCAGAGCCAGGCTGATCTCTGTGAGTTCGAGGTCAGCCTGGTCTACAGAGTGAGATCCAGGACAGGTACCAAAACTACACAGAGAGACTGTCTCAAAAAACCAAAATAAATAAAAAGTTCACAGATCTCCTTTACTTTCAATGCAATAGACTAGATCTGAGGACACTTTTGTTAGAAGCAGACCTTCTTCAAAACGTGTTTTAGGATGTACTGATACTGTCTTTCAATTCCAATGTGAAGGTGTGGCTGATGTTGCTTGCTCCCTGGGAAATAAAGATGGACACAGCCAGTACAGTATAGTGATGTATCAAGGCTCTGAATCTTTCTCTGGAGGAAATTGGCCATCATTCTTAGGCTAACTTCCACTCACATACATAGTGATATATATCAAATATAATCTTCTAGAAGGTACAGGACAGGTTCTGATTCATTAACTCCTGTCAATTTCTAAAATTTCAAGCATAGAGTATAGTACAGTGTGGTGGTATTGTGTTCCCCAAAATATTGTGTACTCTAATAAATTTATCTGGGGTCAGAGAACAGAACAGCCACTAGATACAAAGGCTAGAAAATGGTGGCACTCACACCTTTAATCCTAGCATTCCAGAGATAGAAATCTCTCTGGATCTCTGTGAGTTCAAGGCCACATTGGAAATAGCCAAGCATGGTGACACGCCTTTAATCCCAGAAAGCCAGCCTTTAATCCCAGGGAGTGGTGGTAGAAAGCAAAAAGATATATAAGGCGTGAGGACCAGAAACTAGAAGCATTTGGCTGGTTAAGCATTTGGACTGGTTAAGTTTCAGGCTTTTGAGCAGTAATTCAGCTGAGACCCATTCCGGATGAGGACTCAGAGGCCTCCAGTCTGAGGAGACAAGACCAGCTGAGGATCCGGCAAGGTGAGATAGCTGTGGCTTGTTCTGTCTCTCTGATCTACCAGCATGGACCCCAATAACTTGCCTCGGGTTTGATTTTATTAATAAGAACTTTTAAGAATCCTGCTACATCTGGCACCCAACGTTCGTGTTACGAATTCATGAAAAAGCTGTTTGCCTGTGGCCTTGTGAGCCTCAGTTCAGGCCCAAGCTACACTCAGCCGGTTGTGGTGGTGCACGCAGTAGGATTTGCTGAAGGAGACAGAGGCAGTAGGATCCCGAGTTTGAGGTCTAGGAGGCTTGGGAGAAGTTTCGCCCCGGACTGAGCCACAAACAGTGGTGGGACCATGGAAGCAGTGGCTACTGCTCCACGTTGCCAGCTCCTTCTCATCGTGTTGGTGACTGCGGTGATACTGCTACCAGGGACAAAGAGTTTACTGCTGCTGGTTCAGAGAAGAATTGCCAGGACCATCGTGTTACAAGAAAGCATCGGCAAAGGTCAGTTTGGAAAATTTTGGCAAGACAAATTTTGGTGGGGAGAAATTGCTGTGAAGATTTCTATTCTAGGGAAGAATGTTCATGGTTCCGAGAGACAGACATTTATCAGACTGTGATTGCTCCAAACCACAGAGGAGGCAAAAAAAAAAAAAAAAAAAAAAAGTCTGCAGGAAACCATGACCATGCCTAACAGTAACTTTGAAATCTTCAAAAAGATGACAGGATTCTACAACGATGATTCCACATGGACTATGATAAAGCCATTAAGCCGATTAACACCATGGAAAAATCGACTTTAGACTACAAACTGGTCAGAACAATTTCGAGAGGACAAGTTGAGATGATCCAGCCTGACAGACTACTCAAACAAGGACTTGAAACAAGCCCTGAACTTTCCTATTATGCAGAGACTGGACAAACGATACAGGACTTGATGATTAACCCCAAAATTTTCTTTTCAAGATTCCCTAAAGATATCTTCACCCCTAGAAAGCAAAAAGAAAAAGAGAATATAGATATGAGATAGATCATCGAATCTACTCTGAGGAAAAAGATAAAGAAATAATAGGATAAATAGGTAGATCACTGAATCTACACTGAAGAAAAAGGGGAAGATATAAAAATGACAAAAGGTAGACTAATGAATCTATTATGAAAGGAGAAAATATGGATATGATAAGATAAAAAGGGAGATTATGGAATCTACTTAAAAAGGAACTACTTGTTTTAAATAAGATAAGTAATGAAAATTTTTTGGTCTGAGTTTATCAGATGTTACTGGACTGGACATTGTTAATATATATAATGGAGTTTTTTGTCTGGATCTGTCAAATGTTAATGGACTAGACATTGTTAATGTAATCTTGACTGTATATTGCATATACTTATTGAAGATAGTTTTTCTTGTATTAGTTATAAGCTTTTTTAATTTTAGACAAAAAGAGAGGAAATGTGGTGGTATTGTGTTCCCCAAAATATTGTGTACTCTAATAAATTTATCTGGGGTCAGAGAACAGAACAGCCACTAGATACAAAGGCTAGAAAATGGTGGCACTCACACCTTTAATCCTAGCATTCCAGAGATAGAAATCCCTCTGGATCTCTGTGAGTTCAAGGCCACATTGGAAATAGCCAAGCATGGTGACACGCCTTTAATCCCAGAAAGCCAGCCTTTAATCCCAGGGAGTGGTGGTAGAAAGCAAAAAGATATATAAGGCGTGAGGACCAGAAACTAGAAGCATTTGGCTGGTTAAGCATTTGGACTGGTTAAGTTTCAGGCTTTTGAGCAGTAATTCAGCTGAGACCCATTCCGGATGAGGACTCAGAGGCCTCCAGTCTGAGGAGACAAGACCAGCTGAGGATCCAGTGAGGTGAGATAGCTGTGGCTTGTTCTGTCTCTCTGATCTACCAGCATGGACCCCAATAACTTGCCTCAGGTTTGATTTTATTAATAAGAACTTTTAAGATTCCTTCTACAGTACAGGATGTGTGCCAGGAATGAAAACCAATACATTTACTGGAATATTAAGTTAGTGCACTTTTGATGAGCTCTTTATGAAGCTGAAATAAAATCCAATGTGTTTCCTATTCTCTTGAGTTTCCTCACTGTAAGTGTCTTAGTTAGGGTTTTAATTGCTGTGAAGAGACACTATGACTATAGTAAATTTTATAAAGGAAAGCATTTGGGTGGCTTACAGTTTCAGAGGTTTAGTCTATTATCATCATGTTGAGAAACATGGTGGTTTGCATGAAGCCATAGTGCTGGAGTTCTACATCTTGATCCATAGTCAACAAGAAGTGAACTGAACACCGAGCATGGCTTGAGCATGTATGAGACCTGAAAGCCCCCACAGTGAAATACTTCCTCCACGAAGCCATACCTACTCCAACAAAGGCCCACCTCCTAATAGTGGGACTTCCTATCAGCTATGGGGTCCAATTACATTCAAACTATAAGTCACAGAGTGAGGTCACTGTAAGTTGAAGCTAAATACGATATTGAGTATTTTCAGTGTTTTGCTTCACAGAAAAGGTTCTGGCCACTGACAGTGATTTTTTTACTTTTGTATATGTTGGAGGATTTTATAATGACATGAATTCTTTGGGAGGACACAGTTTGAGGATGGTCTGATATCATTTCAGGAATCAAGAGTACTACCTAGGATCAATGCAGGACAATCATAGGATGTGCGGCCATCTGAAATTTCCTGGCTATAATTTGTTCAATATGTAAAATGGAATTAACACCACTGTCCACATGTCATCCCTCAAAGAACTAAAGGACCTTGCAATGGCCTAACTGAATGCTTGATAGCAACAGAATGAAAAGCAGTGAATTTATTATATGCCTTGCTATCAATATCCATAGAGACACAGAATCACTGTGTCTGAATAAAAGAAAATCCTGGAAATATGCATTATAACCCTGCTGCAGAGGTGACGAATGGATTTCCTTTAACATCATGAATACTACAAAACTTAGAATTAATCCAATCAACATAGCACAAGCCTATTCACTGCAAATAATTTCAAAGAGGATTAGAGAGGCTCTTGAGGGGCTTCATGTTCAGAAAAGCTATTAAAGCAAATGAGGGCCTTGAGGTCATGGGCATGTGCACCGGGCAGCACCCACTCTTCCGCCCTGGTGGTCATGACAGTGCCTGGAAGGACAGACTCAAAGTAAGAAGAGCTGGCTTCTTCCACCCACTCTGACTTGATCTCTGAAGCTCAGAAGTTTAGTTAACACTAGTCAGGCTATGTATAATGCAAATCAAATCTAAGAACTTAAGACAGAGTAGTTTAAAACAATTGCCTTAGTTTCTGAATTCACAACTTTCTTAATCAGGAAAGTTCTCTTACATAAATATTACAGAGCCACCACTTTAGCTAGAACCTTCCTAGAGAAATTCTCTTTTTCAAATAGAACAGCTTCATTTAATAGCTTTTAAACATGCCCCCAAATGGCAATTCTCTGTTGCCAGCTTACCTAGCATATTTGTTATGTTTATCAATGTTATGTCAAATACCTAAAAGAACAACTTAAAGAAGAAAAAGCTTATTTTGTCTAACATTTAAGAAGGTACAATCATCATGAAAGGGAGTCCCGGAGATGGAAGCATGAGATTCTAGTCATACGGAATTCCCAGTTAGAAAGCAGGAAATGATGAATTCTGGTACTCAACTTGTTAATCACCCTTTCTATTTCTCTGGGTATCCCATGTACATGCTGGTTCTACTCTCACCCTGAAAGAGCAAATCTTCCTTTCTGGGCTAAAGTGCTTTGCAAACACTTTCAAAGACTCACCAAGATCTCCTATAGGATTTCAAGTCAAGTTAAGTGACCACAAAGATTATCTGCACATCTGGCTTTTTTGTGGAATATTTAGCCTCCCCCATTTTAAGTCTTCAGTGTACTCGTTGAATCAACTTCTATCTTTTCTCATCAGAATGCTCTCCTTCCCCTCACCCCAACCTTATGCACAGACACTTAAATCTTCAGTTCTATTACTGACTCTTCTCATGTGAATTGTGAGGGAGCCTTTACTATGTGTCAAAATTCAATATCCTACCAACAATCTTGATACTAGTAGCCTATTAATTACTGTCCAAAATACTTGTTCTTCATATCAAATTCTAACTTTCTAATTTTTTAAAAATTTTATTGATTTTCATAATTGTGGTTTGTAAATAAAAGAGACATTTCTATTAACTACTCCTCAAAACAGAGTAAAAGGCTAACATAGCTACTCTATGCAATGTAAGCAGAGTGATCTCACCGTTTATGTAGGGCCTAATGATGACCTTTGCACCCTATGATTGTGAGGAAGCAAGGTGACCTGATTTCCTGCTTCCACAGTAAATGTTTGCAAGACTATCTCAAAACAAAGAGGCTTCTCACCCCTTTTTTCTTTCCAATTTTCTTTCCTGTATTCTCCCTTAGACCAGTATCTCCAAGGTGAATGACTCCATATTGGAAATACTTATATAGTGGTGGTCAGCTTTGGAGTATTAAATACATATCCACTTTAAACTTGATTCATTTTTATGCTATACATGTTTTTTTCCTACATACATACATGTGTATGATGTGCATGTGTACCTGCAGAAGCCAGCAGAAGGCTTTGAATCTCCTAGAATTAAAATTGTAGGTATTGTGGATGTTGGGAACTGAACCCCTGCCTTCTGCAAGAGCAACAAGTATTCTTTAACAGTGAGCCATCTCTTCAGCCCCAGTATATCTATTTTAAAAGATGAATTTCACATCTGGACAGTAGTTGGTAATGTCACTGCTTCCAAATAGTCAAAACTATTTATCCTAGGAAATGAGATTTTTCTAACAAGTATTCAGTGTGTGGAAGAATTCTCTTGACATTTCTGGAAAATTGGCCAGTGACTGTTTTATTAGGTGTCATTGCTATGTCACCTACCATTTTAGAAGTTGTTATTATACAAAAGCCTCCTAACCATAGGTGCCTCCCTCTCAAGTAAATTAATATGTTGGTTTTTGTTGTTTGTTTTTTAAATCAAGTACAGTCTTTGAAGTCTATCCTTTTTGATATTATTTACAAATTCAAGAAGATGTTTCTTTTCTAAATCACACTCAGAAATGTTCTCTGAGCCAGATATGGTAGCATACAACTTTAATTCTAACATTCAGAAGGCAGAGGCAGGCAGATCTCTGTTGGTTTGACACCAGCCTAGTCTGCATGTGAGTTTCCAGCCATCTAGGGTGCATAATGTGACCCTGTCTCAAATAAAAGCAATAACAATTGAAAGAAAAAAACCAGAAAGATTCTCGGAACTGCTCATTGTATCCCTATTTTGAGTCTTCTCGACTGTAGGTTGCATTGCCCTTTATCAAGTTCTCAAAGGTAAAGCACTTTTGTGGCTTTGTAAACTTTCTCTTAATTGACCAATGAGTTTCTTAAGTCACATTAAACTGGGCATGTCCAAAGCTAAAGTTATCATCTTCCTCCAAAGTTTTTCCTCTTACACTTTACCTATTCTACTAAGGGCATCACTATCTATGCATAATTTGGTATGCATGTTTTTAATTAATGTAGAATGTCACTTTTTCAGTTGACACCTGTGTTAGGGTTTCTATTGCTCTGGTGAAACACCATAACAAAACAACTTGGGGAGAAAAGGGATTTATTTTACCTTATTCTTCCAGATAACAATCTATCACTGAGGGAATTGAGTACAAAAACTCAAACACGTTGGAATGTAGATGCAGGAGCTGATGAAGGGACTATGAAGGAATGCTACTTACTAGCTTGCTCCTCATGGACTCCTCAGACTGCTTTCTTATAGAACCCAGGACCACCAGCCCAGGGATGACTCCACCCACACTGGGCTGAGCCCTCCCATATCTATCACTAATTAAGAAAAGGCCCCACAGGCTTGCCTACAGCCTGAGCTTATGCACACATTTTCACATTTAAGGTTCTGTCCTCTCTTATGATTCTAGTTTGTGTCAAGTAAAAAAAATAATAACTAGCCAGGACAACACCCCAACTGGTAACTCAAACTGTGGCACATTGTTTGATTCTGTTGTCATGTGTATACACCAAACTACCACCCTTCCAGTTATCACCTGATTGTGCAAACCTAGCTGTAGGGTCCAGGAATATAGGAATAAGATAGGAATATAGAAATACTCTTAAGAAATGGAAACTGACAGCCTTCAGCTTGGCTGGCGAAAAGGGATTAACCTTTAACTGCCTGCAGTGTTTTATGATGAGCTGCTCCACAACCCAAATGTCAGTTTTCCTTTACTAAAGACTGCCCTTTGCAGCTCTGGGGCTAGCTATTCTTTGATAACCCCTACCACTCACTACCAAAACCAAAGTTAATTTTTAATGAGTTCTCTGTGACAGCCTGCCATGCCTTGTTTCCTATCCCCCATCCCCACCTCCGCCATGGGAACCCAGCTATGTCAGGAAAAATTAATTGCAGGTTTGGACAAACATCAATTAACTGAATTAAGAAGGGCTACAGGGATATAAAAATATTATTTAGCTAAAATTCCCAAAACCATGTAAATGGAAAATTGTAAAAACCTAGAACAATTTGTCTCTAAGAGTTTAACTTCAAAATTGTACAAATTCCTTTGTCTATGTCTAATGCTTTACTATAAAAAAGAGGCTCATAGCCCACCCCCTCCAACTGTGACAGCCTCAGAATAGTGAAAACTGGCTGTGGTCTCAGCTGGCTGAGAAGTTTTTGTGCCCTGCAGTGACATTTCCATTCCTTGCGGGGTAGTGGTGGTGGGGGGCATGGAATAAAATCTGCTTCTGGTTTAATGGACTTTGCTGGTTTGTCACCCATTATTGTGTGACCGCAGACCCAACATAGCTTCTATGGGTTTCCATGACAAAAGTGCTCCACGAAGTAGATTTTCTGGATCTCTCTCTTCCTCACTACACTGTAGCTTCTAATGTGACTGACAAGTGTGTGTATCACCATTGAAGCTTCAGTCATGTTTGCAGCATAGTTGAATGTCGTTCCTTTCTCTTTTTAAGATTTTAAAAGAAGCTTATGTTCCTTTAATATGTACATTACAGCAAACAAAAGCCAAGAGGACAAGAACTAAGGTCATCTAATTGCAAGTATGAAGGAAAATCCCCCAAAAGAAGCTATGTCTGGATGTGAACACAAAACGCCTGGAAGAAAATTTTGTATCCACAGAGACTGGTGGACCAATTGGAATTTCTGCTCTGTGGAAAGATTGGAGTTTTGTAGGTTCAGAGACTAATTAGTTTATGTTGGGCTAATTTTAGCCTCCTGCAACAGCCATTCCTTGCTCCACTCTGTATCTGAACCCAGTGATAATAAATAAAGACCCCCGAGAAGCTATTAACTCTGGAGAACATGAGATTTCACCAATCGGAGAGCTGAGATTGTCATCAGATAACAGTTTAGCACTATAGCAAAGCGTTGCCCATCTCAGTGTATCTGCTGAACTCACCAATGCATTTTATACTTGCCTGGATTTATGGCTTTCTTGGTTTTCTAAAACTCGAAAAACTTGATGAAACTGCTTCCATGTTGGAACTTGGGATTTGGGTAACTGAAGTCTGTGTTCCTGGGCCCTAGAAATGGCTCCAGGATAAACCTCTCTTTACCTGTAAGATGAGAGCTGTGTTTTTATGACACAAGCAGCTCAGCTTGATGTGTCCTTATAGACCCCACTCATTGTGTTTTGTCCCAGCCCCCACCTCAGCAGGCATGCCCTGCTAGCCCAAGGGCAGCTCCTGCCTGGAAACTGAGTGGTCTGACTGAGGATCCACACCTCTCCTCCTCCAGATCCACTCTCAGTCTCATCCCCAGCCCTGTAGCAGAAAACCTGCTGCCTTCTCCTTTCCCTCTGTCCTCATCCCCAACAGATCACAAAGATCTTCTCCCCAAAACTCCCTTTCCAAGACTCATCCTCTTATCCCAGCCCCAACACCAGCAGGCATTCCCTGTGAACACTCCAGCCTAGTAAGCCAGGGAAACAGGAAAGCCCACTGAAAACCTCCCCCATGCCCTCTTCCCACCCCAATCCAATCCCTCAGTCTCATCCCTATCTCTGTAGCACAGCCCAGCTGCAGCCTCCCTTGCAAGTCCCACCTCCCAGGCTACATTTCCCATGGATCCCGCAGAGCAGCCCCTCCCAACTTCCCTTGAGCCACTCCTGGCTTTACTCCAGCCCCTCCCCCAGCTGGTGATCCTGCTAACCCACAGACCTCACAGGCCAGAGACCTTCTCTTCTCCCTCTGCTCTCCCAGCTCCAATCTCCAGTCTCATCCTCAGCTCTGCAGCAGGAACAACTGCGCAGCCTTCCCTGCACTCCGGTTCCCATCTCCTGTGGACCCCACAGATCTTCCCTTTCTAACCCTTCTGCCTTAAACTTGTAGCCTTGTCCGAGCTCATTCTTTGCTTATGACTGAAACACACTCGCTTCCTACCAGGAGCGATTCCAAGTATTGTGGAAAGATGATTTCCAAGGTTGACTCTTTGTCAAACTGAGTTTCAGACGAGTAAGTCTGATTAGGGAAGGAAGCATGCCCACACATGAATAGGGGTTATTGCTCAATCTGCATTCACGCCCTGGTGGAAACGAACTTTCAGTTTCAGTAGCTCCGGATGGTAGGAGAGAAACACCATGGCTGGTGAGTTTTCCCTGCTGTTAAAGGGGCTAATTTGGTGAATAAGTCGTTTGGAAGGGGGCTTTTCTGGGAGCTATCAGCAGCTTCTGCAGATATTTACTTGAGCTGAATCTGGGGAAAGGGAAGACTGTGTGGAAGAAATTTGCACAGCAGATTCTAAAAGCCACAGAAAGCAAAGGCCAGGGCCTGAGAGGAAATGGTGCTTTACTTGCATCCTGCGCCATTTTGCAATCTTAAGTATTATGTGTCCCTAGTCTGACAGCTTGACTCTCAGATGACTCACAGAGATGTAGGCTGCGAAGGAGAATGGTTTATCGTTATTTCTCTGTTTTGTTCATCTGATTTGAGAACATGTGAAGCCAGGATGAGCGTCTATACTTCTTGAGCTCTAACAGAAAGACAGTAACTTGGTACTCCTGCCTCCCCCATATGCTCCTGTGTAATGTTGAGGGGAAACAGAGAAGAGAGATAGCAAAAAGAAAGGGATAAGGGGTGTGTGTGAAAGAGACATTTTACTGATTCAGTCTGAAAGAGGCTATGTCCTCTTTACAACATGAAAGGGGCTCGTGGTTGTTTTCTTGACTTGAAAAATCTTTTTGCCTTAAACAGACAACATCCTAAGGGCAAAGAGGCAGCAGTTCATCCGTTCAGTGAATGCAGAGACAATAAATGGCTTGCTGGATGAACTTTTGGAGAAGAAAGTGCTGAACCAGGGAGAGATGGAGAGAATAAAAGCTGTAAATGCCACTGTTATGGACAAGGCACGGGACCTGTGTGATTCTGTCACTAAAAAGGGGCCTCTGGCATGCCAAATCTTTATCACTTACATTTGTAATGAAGACATCTACCTGGCAGGAATTCTGGAGCTTGAATTGGGTAAGAGCCTGCATGTCAGACTAAATTGAGAGTGCATTTTTATAACCAATATCTGATTCACATGTTTCTTATGCGGTTTGAAGATAACTCCCTCACCTCAGACTCCAAAGTTCATTTTTGTTTCACTGGCCCTGTCATATCTCCTGTCTTTATTACTCCTGTTCCTTCTGCCTGGTCTCATGTAGCTCATATTGGCCCCCAACTGACTGTATAAGCAAGATTACCTTTGAATGGTAAATTAATTGCTTTTGCCTCTCTTCAGGTTCACCAGCTGAAAATTCCATCAGGACAGATAATTTCCAAGGAGGACTTCCTTCTTCCTCAGGTAGACCCTAATCTTTTTGGCTATTATCTTCATGGAGTAAACCTAAGTTGAGGGGATATGAGTAACTCCCAAGCATTGATTCTGTCATTTTCCTCCTTCTATTCTCTACATGTCTTGCTCAAGCAAAAGCAGTTCTCGTGGCCTCACCACCCATATTTATAGCAAAACTTTCGGAGTGTGTCCCTCAACTCTTAACTCCGGAGTTGGGTACCAAACCTTACATTCATGTGCCTACTGCACATATTCCCATCTCCTCTGGATATTAGTTTCTAACTCCGCTGCAGGCAAGCTTCTCAGTCTTCCCTATCCTACTTCCCTTCAGTGTTCTCTGCCTTTGCTAAAGCTGTCATCATCAGCCATTGTTCAAATGAGAAACTCAAGATGCATTCTTAGCTCTTCTTTTCCTCTCCTACTTACCAACTTTCAGTGTGTGGCTAAGTTTTAATGGGTTCCCTCTCAAGTCCTCCTGCACTTTATCACACATCTGTTATTTATAGCATACAGTAATTGCCAATCATTACTCTCTCTATGGTTATCTATGTCAGCTATAATTTTCTTGGTCATTAGAAAGGTAGTTATCACATGCCAATTGTACTCTAGACATTGTTCTATAAAATCTTCAAGAATAATAAGCATGAAAAACGATTGTTCTGATTGAATTGAACTTGAACAAAAAAATATTACATGAATATTTATTTAATAGTATTTTTATCACTGAATTAAAGCTACAAATATTTTAAGCATAGTAATGATGACGCAAACCTTTATTAAGATAACATGGAGCTCAGTTAGAATGTCAATATTCATAGTGTTTCTTACATGATAGAAGGTTGTTCCTTATTCGAGAAGATTATAAAAGTCATTCTCAATGAGCAAGCAGCCTCTTTGTTAGTATTTCTGGCACCACCTGGCCTATCCCCAGGGCCCCCAGCTGCAGCCACTACATATACCTCTGGCATGCATGTGTTGTCAGTATTCAGGCAGATGCCTAACCATCCCAGGATGCTATGGCCATACCTTTAAAAGCAAGCGCTGCCCATTCCCCCTCCCTTTTTCTGCACCACTTCTCTCTCAAAGGCAGGTCCCCACGAATCTCCTCTCTCCCTAACCCTTTCAATAAACCTCCAATGTGGGTTTGTTGCATGGTGCGATCCGTTCTCATCACCACCACTATGACACTCTTCCAGGCCAGGGATCCTCCACACTGTCTCACATACCTACAACAGACCTAACTAACAGAACTGTGTTTCCAGCCGTGTTGTGAGAGACATTGGAAAGGATGTGAGAAGATTGTGGGAGACTTTGTAAACTCAGCTTAGATGTATCACACACCAAACACATGTGTGTCTTCTATTGCTTACAACTGATCATTCAGACAATACCTTCTGAAATGCTGGTAACAAGGATATCTTAGTGGCACAGGGTGGGTGCATCTTATAGACTGATTCTGAGAGTGTACAATCAACCTTCATTGGAAAAAAAAACAAAAATAATCTTAATTTACACAATATTAGAGCTACCACGGGAAACATTTATGTCCTGAATGACAAAAACCACATTAATATTTCAGTGGTCTTCATTGAAATGGCACCGTAACCTTATGGAAGCTGATGATCCACACATACCAGATCCATTGCTAATAATGTTAGTTTTGAATAAGCTCATGTCTTTCTTAAGAAATGGATAGTGTTGCATGTTGTAAGAGAGGTTTTTCACGGTAGTTCTGAAATAATTTCATGCACAAAACAATGCTTCCTCTCAAGTCAGAAAGGCAAGTGTTTAAAAAACACCCAATTATTCTACTGGATCTATTAATGATAGTTAATCCACATGTTTTATTCTATATTTCATGTAGTGTGACATTCTTATATACTTGAATACTTTATTCAATTACTTAAAAGTACCTCTAATATGAATAAATATTTGTTTAATTTGTTGTTGCTTTATACTTATTTGTGCAGAAGCAAGACATCTTTTTCCAAGTAATGAGTATTTTCCATATATTTCCAGTATATTCTTTCTAAGTAATTTATGTTCTTTTCTACAGTCAATACATTTTGATGACTTGGCTCAACTTGCTAAACATACAATTTATCTAACACCTTTTAAAATTAATCAAAATATCCTCATTTTAATTGCTTCATTTCTGTTCTCTAAGTACCTAAATAAATTATTTCTATTTTGAAAATATATCAAGTGTACATGAAATCATTTAGAAGTGTATCGCCTGATTGAAGATATTGGAGTTGGGATCCGATAGAAGCTCCAGGAGCTCATAGAAACTACTGTGAAACTCTCCCTCATAAGTTAGTGCAAACAATAATGAATTCACAACATTTGCACATTAATTTTAGCACTTACATGCTACTTCACGTTCATTCTAGTAAATATATTCAATGTTGTTCCTTCTTTGGTTAATGTACACATACAAGAGAAAGTGATCCTGAGGGAGAGGATAAAGAATCATTTCTAAAAAGTACTTAATGTGATGGCTACTATTGTGCACATGTTAAAAGAAAATAGGTAAGCATGTGTTTTTTAAATTTTTCAATGGAATTAAATAAGATATATTTTCTACCTCCCCTGCATGAAATTTCATCTTAGGCTTCAAATAATTTCTAAAATCAATTAAAAATCTTAATACTCTGTGCTTTGTTCTTATCTAAAATATTTGTTAAAATGCTAATCACAAGATAGATCCTAGATCACACCACTACTGGGCATCTCTGGCTTTCAATCTGCCCATTAATGATGGTGTGTATCTCATTCTACAGTGTGGTAATGAACCCAGGGTTGTCCTCACCTATCTTCACACATAGATAAGACTGTAAGAGACTTGATGTGAGAGCGCCAGGCTTCAATACATCCATGGTATTTTTGTCTTTTACAGAAACAAAGCAAGGACAGAACAAAGAAGGCAGCAAACTTCCAGGACCAAGTGGGACCCTCAAGTTATGCCCCTTAGATCAAGCCCAGAAGATTCGGGAAGAAAACCCTTCAGAGGTGCTGTGCACAGAATTTGGGATGGAGTGAGCTGAGGAATACTGAGGCCATCCTGAAGGACAGTGCTTCTTTGTCACAGCCATGTTCATTGAAATGTCCCAGAGACTCCATGAGCCACTTTGCCTTACATAAAAGTTCCTTACCCCTAGAATCTCAGGCTTAATTTGGAGTCTTACAAATTTTGTCAATTCCTTGGTATACAATAATAGCAACAGCAAAATCAGTGGATGACACTAGATTCTTACGTGAGTCAAATATTATTCCACACACTTTATATCAACCTTCAAAATGACCCACATTAGAGATTCAGAAACTGAATCAGGTACAGGTCAATATTATGTCTAGAGTCAGTAAAAAAATTGGAGGAATCAGTTTTACAATTTAGAGATCCCTAACTTTGTTTTTCAAAATTTTACTTTCAAAATTAAGGGTAAATGCCCAGAGACCACGTGGAATTTTGGAAATTCCATTAGCACTTTGACTTAAGAATCAATTCCCTTCCTGTTCTTAACCTAATCTTCACAAGGTTGTTTTCTTGAAGGAATTAAGAGGAGGGAACTAGGAACTACCATAAGCACATAATTAAACAAGGCTTTTCATCCAATCTGCCCTTCATACAGATTTATCCAATAATGAATACATCCACTCGTACACGTCTTGCCCTCATTATCTGCAACACAGAGTTTGAATACCTTCCTAGGAGGGATGGAGCTGATGTGGACCTCAGAGAAATGAGGTTGCTGCTGCAGGATCTGGGATATACTGTGAAAGAGAAAGAAAATCTCACAGCTCAGGTAGTATTGCTCATAACATGAAAACAATGTCCATATCTTTCAAACCCCTAGATAATGCTGGAAAACATGTAGCAGAAGTTTGTAATGATGATATCCTTTGGTGAGAAGCCACTGAGTATTATACATGCCTGTCAAGTGCTAAATGATAAATGCTTTAACCAAAGTCTCCTGAAACATCTAATTGGAAAATATTTCTACCAGTTGAATGATCTCAGGATGACTTCCTATAATCTTTATAGCCTTGATTTTCATAAAATTGAAAATTAGAAATTTTCTTTTCCATGTCCCTCATTTTCATTGAATTATTCAAGGACTCCCTTTACTGTTTCTAGAGACATCTCACAGTGTAATGATAGTTCATCTAAAATCACTAATCTGGTCTCTTACAGGAGATGACTGAAGCGGTAAAGGAATTTGCTGACTGCCCGGAGCACAAGACTTCTGACAGTACTTTCCTTGTATTCATGTCTCATGGTATCCAGGAAGGAATATGTGGAAAGACATACTCTGATAAAGTACCAGATGTTTTAAAAGTTGACACTATCTTTCGAATGATGAACACTTTGAAGTGTCCAAGCTTGAAAGACAAGCCCAAAGTTATCATCATTCAGGCCTGCCGTGGGGGTGAGTTCTGATAGTTTAAATCAACAGGACATTCACAGTCTGACCTTATCATTTATATGTAGACAGTACTTTCCAGTGTTTGGGGTTGATATGTAAATATCAAACAGCTGTTTTACTACACAGTTAATAATGCATTCTGTAGATTGTATGTCAAGTTGGTAGATATTTGCTTCATTTTCCACTAGAGAATATCACTATCAACTGTCAGTGAATACATATTGGTCTCTGGATGTTATTGGAGTCCATTCAAAGATTAATAGAGAAAAGAATCATTGAAACATTCCTATAAAACACACACACACACACACACACACACAGATACATACATATATATTTACATTCACATGTGTGTATGTATTCACATTTATATATATATTTGACTAAAAGCTGACTAATATGTTACAAATAGAGTTTAATAAACACTTCAAGCAAACAATAATTCCCTTGGAAATTGTTGGTAACATAAAATGAATTTTGTCTTTCTAGAGAACCGAGGAGTGGTGTTGGTAAAAGATTCAGTAGAAGACACTGGAAAAAAATTCCTAGTGGATGCGGATTTGGAAGATGATGGAATTAAGAAAGCCCATATAGAGAAGGATTTTATTGCTTTCTGCTCTTCAACACCAGGTAAAGAATTTTTTTTATGCAATCTCCAGACATAGTCTACTTCTACTACTACTTATTACATAAGATATTTAATGACTTCATATTCAATCCTTCCTTACCCATAGAGACAAAATATACATATTTTTTTCTGAATTAGTAAACTCTTTCATGATTCATAATGTTTTTCCTAGAAATATGAAGGAAAACAAAGAAATGAACAGATGAATATGCACCCTAAAGTTCATTAGAATCTGAAAGGTGCATACCATTGGGTTTAGTCAGGACACCAGTGTGCACAGGTATGAAGTATTTCCAAAATCCTGATGATTAAGACATGGAGACAGGAAAATTAATCACTGGACCTCAGGTCTTCCGAGCCCAAGCTGGACAAGTGCCTGCAATCCCAATGTTGTTGTGAGTAGTTGAGAGGGTGGACACGGGACAACCTCCTGAAAACATGACCAGCTAACCTATGCCACATATTGGAGGCTAAGTGGGTTTAATGTGAGATGGTTTTATACATGAAAAGAGATATTAATAAATAATTCAGTTATATGCTAAACAGTAATAGTCAGACTACATCCTAATACTTCCAGTTATTACATCTTATGTTAAGGCTAGTTGTTCTATTTTACCTGAGATTTCTTGGAATTTCTCACCAACATTTGCAAATATACTTCTTATTGTGGCAAGGATTAAACAAGACTATATGTGTAAAATATTGAACAATTCCTAAAATCTCAAACATTAAGTTATTCTTATTATCAAGGTTTTAATTTGTAATCTAACTCAAGTTACCTACTATATTAAGAATTAAATAAAACTCATTTGAGTCTTTCATTTCATGAATTTTCCATTTTGGGGGGCCTATATTATTTTACACAAATGCAACCTTAAGACCCTACCTCTGATCAAATAGCTTACAGATTATGTTATTGACAATGGTTACAATCTCTAGACATAGTCTACTTCTACACTGGTTAGTTCATGCCTTAATCTATATCTCACTCCATTATTTTCCAATGATAAAATTTCATGGCTATTGATTCATTCTGGGCTCATAGGGCCTTGCTGAATGATTGGTTACTGATAAATTCTGGCAGATGGAGAATCATCTTTGGAAATATACCAAGTAATAAGTCTATGAGACTCCATTGCATAGTTTCATACCATTGGTCACACAGACAGCCCTGATTACACTCAATGAATCATTAAAATGACAGAATGACATGCACACAGGAAAGAGACATATGAGTGGAGAGGTGTTGGCTTATGAGTGGGAGGGAGTTAATGAGAGGGTAGGATATAAACATAATCAGATGCATTCTATATATGGAAGAAATTGTCAAAATAAAAAAATATATTGAATTTAGAAATACCATCACAAAATATCCACATTTCCAACTTAAGAATGTAGCCAACTTTATTATTAGATTTAACTGTTTCTTTATATCATTTCTTCTCATCTTGCACACACATTCCTCTCTGGTTGTAGTCTTCTTCATCTATCCATTCTTGCCATCCATGCTGCTGGTTTCTATATCTCTTTCTTTTGCTATCTTCACTATTCTTTGTAAATGGTTCAGACTCAGTTGGGCGGTGGTGGCACACTCCTTTAATCCCAGCACTTGGGAGGCAGCTCCATGAAGATCTTTGTGAGTTCGAGGCCAGCCTGGTCTATAGAGTGAGATCCAGTAAAGGTGCAAAGCTACACAGAGAAACTCTGTCTCAAAAAAAAAAAAAAAAGTCAACAACTTAGCTGGGTGATGGTGGCACACGCCTTTAATCCCAGCACTCAGGAGGCAGAGGCAGGCGGATCTCTGTGAGTTTGAGGCCAGCCTGGTCTCCAAAGCAAGTTCCAGGAAAGGCGCAAAGACACACAGAGAAGCCCTGTCTCAGAAAAAAAAAAATGATTCAGACTCCACCTATCTTCCATACCCACTACCAAACCCAGTTGTAATTTGCCTGTGTAAACCTCAACCATATAGTAGGACTTTTTGGAAAAGAATCTGGACTTAGTAGGACTTTTATGGAAAGAATTTGGCCTTTTATTCTCTTCACTGTCAAAGTATTTGCAGAGATACCTATTTCTACTCTACATTTCCTTTACCTAGCTCAGATTTTTGTGGTGTATTACCTGTTCTTCAAATGTCTCTTTTTGGTAGAAATATTTACTCCCAACTTACAATTAAAAATATTGCATTTCAAAATGTGCAACAGACTTAAGTCAGAGCCATTACATGGCATCCTGGATAAAAACACTCAGATACTTATTCTCCCTTACCCTAGGGCCTGCCTCTCTACTAGATTTTCAGCTCTTTGACATCAAGAACTACACCATCTGAAAATCTGCATTGTATTTAGCAACTGCCTTGAGGAAGAGGGAAGGGGAATTCATTGAATTTTATATATCCATTGAAAAATGGCAGGCAGTTTATGAGATACAATATAGATTCTATAATGTGTCCAGTTAGAGTGGAAAGGTTAGAGTGGCCTATATCCAAAGTAAGGCCTGTCATAAGATTTGGAATATATGTTATTCACAGATAATGTCTCCTGGAGGCATCCTGTCAAAGGCTCTCTTTTCATTGTGGAACTCATCAAACAAATGAAAGAATATGCCTGGTCTTGTGACCTGGAGGACATTTTCAGAAAGGTAGGATTCTGAAGCTTTATTGATTCTACTTCCCTGGTCCTTGGCTATTTAGGATGGTTCTAATGGGAAAGCTCTGGACATGTTTGTCTTGTAATAATGTAGTCCTTTCCAAACAGCTTTGTATTATTATTATTTCTTTTTGGTTAGTCAACAATACCTCCATGATGCCAATGTTTTATGATCAAAAGCTTTAAGAAATAATCATTTACATTAACTGCTATCCTGCCCCTATTAGAAAATGGAACAGAATCTAATATCCCTGTGTCCATCATATTTGTAATTCTAGCAAGAGAACTTAATAGTCTGGGATGTAGTCTCATAGCCTTAGTTCTTACAAATGCCTTGAGTTATTGTTTATTGTCATGCTAGTCAATGCAGTTTTTTCCATCTCAAGTCAAGATTCTACTCTCTGAAAATAATGGCTGTAAGCCTCCTTTCTCTTTTAGGTTCGATTTTCATTTGAACAACCAGAATATAGTTTACAGATGCCCACCACTGAAAGGGTGACTTTGACAAAACGTTTCTACCTGTTCCCAGGACATTAAAATAAGTATGTTGTACCATTGTCTATGTACGTGTGTGTGTGTGTGTGTGTGTGTGTGTGTGTGTGTGTGTATACAGCAGGGAAATGTTGGATAAAGACCACTGAAGATTAATAAAACTGATCCTGGTCCAGGTTGCTAGGTCTGACATAGTTATTGGAGAGAGTAGGGAAACACTGAAGGGATGCCAGGTAGCATGAATCTTAAAAGTTCTTATTAATAAAGTCAAACCTGAGGCCAGTTATTGGGGTGAACACTGGAAGATCAGAGAGACAGAACAAGCCACAGCTATCTCACTGGATCCTCAGCTGGTCTTGTCTCCTCAGACTGGAGGCCTCTGAGTCCTCATCTGGAATGGGTCTCAGCTGAATTACTGCTCAAAAGCCTGAATGCTTAACCAGCCGATTGCTTAACCAGCCATATGCTTAACCAGCCAAATGCTTCTAGTTTCTGGTCCTCACACTTTATATACCTTTCTGCTTTCTATCATCACTCCCTAGGATTAAAAGCTTGCTTCCTGGGATTAAGGGCGTGAGTCACCATGCCTGGCTGTTTCCAATGTGGCCTTGAACTCACAGAGATCCCAGATGGATTTCTGCCTCTGTAATGCTAGGATTAAAGGAGTGTGCTATCACTGCCTAACTAGTGGCTTTTCTGTTCTCTGACTCCAGATAAGTTTATTAAGGTACACAATATTTTGGGGGACACAATACCACCACATTGCCATGTTTTCAGTTCTCTACAAAGAACATTCTTTCTTAGCATTCTCAGATTTGGATGGGTCTTTCTCAGGGTTAGTTGTTGTGAACCAAAATTTTGTGAGGCCTATGTTCTATGTGTCTAGATTTCATCTCAATAGAATAAAACTTAAACATCCCTTGGTTCTTCTCTGTTATGAGTGTATATACCAGAATTACAGGGTGATATGATAATCTGCATATATATCAACAGAATTCTTATGTTTGTGTAATTTCTCTTTCCCTTAGGAAGCCAAGAATTCCATCATTCTGTACCTGTTTTGGGAATCATGTCAATGAAAAGCAACATTTCACTAAATGATGCAATAAATCTCAAACAAAACTGAAAGGCTACCCTGTTTGTTGTTGCTGTTGCTATTGGATTTTCCTTTGCTTGATTTGATGCTCAGAGCACAAGTGTGTCTTTTTTATTGAATTAATTCTTTGATAATTTTATACATGTATAAAGTGCATTTTGATTACTATAACTTCATACCTTCTTTAGTATTCTTTTATCACGATAATTACTCTCCTCTCTACCATTTCCTTTCACAGACCCATGTGTCTTTTTTTTTTTGAGACCTACCAAGTTTAACCAGGATCATCAGGGCAACCATGGGAAGGGACTGTCCACTGGAGCCTTGTAGATACCTAAGTGGAAATACAACTGCAGACAGTTAACTGGCCTTCTCTGTAGTGAATTACTGTTCTGTCTATGACCTTGTAACACCACCCCTAGATATGTAGTAGTAACTGACCTACCTACCTATGACCTTGAAGTACCTGCCCCTGGGGCATGGCTTGGGACTACCCTTAAGACTTGAGACACTTGTAGGCTGGTTTCTTTTCTTACTCATGGGCTGGATGTTGCAGACAGTCTCAGTGGCAGAACAGCATTAGACTGTATCTCAGCTTTCCAGGGTAAATCACCTGTGCTGTAAAATTCCTTTACCCTTTAAGCAGACTCCATGGATTTCTCATTATCTGGCCCCCAATGTGGGGCACAAACCCACAACCCTGGGATTAAGAGTCCCATGATCTATCAGTTGAAACTAATTTAGCAAATTATCAGCCTTAGTAAATTGCATTGTTATGGATTATTATATATTGATACAATTTAAACTATTTTTCTACTCCTATGTAAGATAATTTGTATATTGATACAAATTCAAAACTATAATTGTCATATTGCCCACATGTTCCTACTTGTATTTGAAATATTTTGTATATTAACACAAATGGAAAATTATATTTACCATATTGTATATATGTTCTACTTTTGTTTAGAATATTTTATATATTGATACATATTAAGGATATTGTTATATTGCACTATATATTTCTACCTCCGTTTAAGATATGTTGTGTGTTGTCACAATTTTGAGGTCATTGTTCTTACACTATACATCTGTTTATAGACTGTTTACCTTGATATGTGAAGTCTTAGTCCTTAGGTTATTTAGGTAGATAAGACTTACAGATTAATAGTCATCTATAGTTGTGTTAGTTAGGTTTTCCAGATTTACAGAAACTTATGTCAGATGGATAGGAATCTTTAAATGCTTCATAGACCTAGGGAACATGGCATTTAAAATGTTTTGATAACTTAGAATTCTGTTAACGTTGAGACACAATTGCTCCTGGAAGGACCAATCTTCTCACTTGAGAGAATGTTGGACTTCTAAGACACTCCATTTGAAAGTTTGTCTTCTTCTTGGCACAAAATGCCCTGCTCAAAGAACTTCCCTTGCCTTGACTGCTGACTGTATGAGCGCTGTCCTTTCTGGACAAGCAGGACACAAGGAAAAGTGACTACTGAAACTTGCCAAAACAGGTTAAGATGGTCTCTCAAAATTTTTGCTTCTGAAAATGGTCTGACAGATATTCTAGTCCTTTAGCCAAAATGGATGCCCCAATTGTGCTGAGAATCTTTAGGTGACTGTCCAGGCTGCCAGCTGTCTCTGTCTATTCTCATTTTTTTTTTTTTTTTAGAATTTGCTTGTTTGCACTTCCTGTTTTCTCAGGTAATATTATTTTCCTTCTCAAGTCTTTGATTGGATTGAAGACTAGATAGTTACAGTTATAATCCTCTCATATATCTTAGCTAAGAATATTTCAGATAATAAAGTTAGATTCTTTAGGATAGAACAGCTATTGGGGCAATCTCTGTAACATGCCATTTACCTATATTCTGGACATTTCTGGATTTTAGTATATGTCTCTTGTTTGATGTTGTTCTTGCTGGTTGTATTTCTATTTTTGTTTATGTTATTACCTTTACTTTCTCCTGGACAATACTTGATAATTGTTCCTATTGTATATAGTTTTCTACTAGGTTAGAATTTTCTTATTTAAACAAAGGGAGACATGTAATGGATAGCTGTTCTGTCTATGACCTTGTAACACTGCCTCTAGAGATGTAGCAGGTAACTATCCTACCTACCTATGATGTTGAAGTACCTGCCTGTAGATGTAACCAACCGTCTTATTAAAATAAGAAACACAGAACCAATGTAAGTGAGAAAGCCGAGAGGTCAGAGCTCAGAGCTAAAATCTTACCTCCTGCAGTGCTCCTAGCTTCCCTGAAAAAGAGCTACTTTCTGTGTATCTGTCTTTAAATAGTCTTTTTGTTCTGCCTTCTCATTGGTTGTAAACCCAAACACATGACTGCCTCGTCACTGTCTGTAAGTACCGCCCTCCAGGTCTTAAAGGCACATGTCGCCAATGCTGGCTGTATCCCTGAACACACAGAGATCTACATAGCTCTTCTACCAAGTACTGGAATTAAAGGCATGCACCACCACCACCACCACCATGCTTTTGCTATGGCTCTAATAGCTCTGCCCCCTGGGCAACTTTATTTATTAACATACAATGAAAATCACATTTCAGTACAAATAAAATACCACCATATTTCCCCTTTTTTATTTTAATAAAAAGAAAAAAAAGTTATAACTAACAAAAGAAAAACTATATACAAAAGTACAATAACTATATACAATATATACAAGTAACAAATACCTAAACGATGTCTAGTCCATTTGTGTTTGACAAATCAGAGAAAATAATTTCCTTATCTATCCTATTTTAGTAAGTCCAAAATGTATCTAATTCACTTTCTATCCTAATTAATCTTCAACTATAACTAATCTTCAACTCCCTCAGAGACCCAAGAAGGAAATAATATAAGCTAACAAAAATAAAAACAGGAAGTGCATGCAAGCAACTTCCAAAAATTTTGTGAGTTGACAGAAACAGCCAGCTGCCTGGACAGTCACCTGAGGTTTCTCCACAGTGTTGGGGCATCATCTTCAGCCTATAGGCTTAGCATATCTGACAGACTCATTTGTGTAGCAGGATGTACACAAGGTCAACAGTTCAACCTCACATTAGGTGAGAGCAGTCCATGTACCAGAAACACCTGAATTTCACTAGTGTCATGTCATGATTCAGGATTTTAAATTCTGGAAATTGTTGACAGTTTTTGAATTCAGCTGTCCATTTTTCTTGGCTGTGTATATATGGCTTCATCTCAGCTCTCTTTCAGGAAAGCTAGGAGCACTGCAGGAGGTAAGATTTTAGCTCTGAGCTCTGACCTCTCGGCTTTCTCTTTTACATTGGTTCTGTGTTTTTTATTTTAATAAGACAGTTGGTTACATCTACACCTGCCCTTGGGACATGGCTCAGGGCTATCCTTAAAACCTGAGATGCATGTAAGCCATGCTGATTTCTTTTCTCACTCATGGGCTGGATGGTGTAGACTGCCTCAGAGACAGAACAGCATTGGACTGTACCTCAGCTTTCCAGGACCCTACAATAAATCTCCCATGCTGTAGTGAGTTTTCTTCCCTAATAAATTCATTCACCCTTTAAGCAGACTCCATGGATTTCTCATATTACCTACCAGAATCCCTTAGTAGCCAGAGTGTCAACAGAGTTCTTAGACTTGGCTCTTGAGGCTGAACTGGCTGGGCACCATTATTTCTTTTAAGGTATCATTTGCTTGTCTTTCTCTATATACATATAAAATTGATATCTTCACCACAGGTGTGTGAATTGCAAGAATTTAGAGCTCAGCAGAAGAGAAATAGGAAATAGAACTGGGAAGGTGACAGCCAAAATGATAAATGGCATTTCAAAGTGAAGTGCTTACTACTGTTGAGGCTTTCACAAGAATCCAGCAATTTCTACATGCTGCTATACTTCACGGTTTCAAAGAAAATATTGATTCAGTCCAGAACCTTAAAATTTCAAAATCTCATTGTAAAGATAAAACAGTCAGCACCCCTAGCAAATATGGAATAATTAGCAGACACATATGACATTGAACAGGTGGTCACTTGTGTTACTCCACAACATTTGTTAGGTTAAGGAAGAGCTGAGAGAAAGGCCCTCCACATGCCCCTTTCTAACCCATCCCGTCTAATCCAACATTCCCTATAGCCTCAAAATTGATCACACCACAAACTTTGTCTTTGGCCCATTCTCTAGCCATGTCCCTGATACACCTCTTTGCTGAGATCATGTGGTCAAGCATGCATTCTATTAAAGCCTGAAACTGCCTCTATGAGCAAGGAGCAGTCTTTGTTCAGAGGATACCACACATAGTGGTGATTAGTCACTCTCAGCAAAAATATATACACAAAGGCAGTCTTGCACAGTTAATGAAAGACATTCAAAAAGGACAAAATGGTTGCTCTGAACTATGTTTAATAAAAGACTAAGGCTATAAGAATACACAACAAAATGACATACCATCATGATTAACACATTGAAATAGGAAGCAAGAAAATTGTTTAATTCTCCACTGGAAATGAGACTTTTAAACTTCACTGACAGCGCATTAGCTCTAGAGAGCAGAGATAGTGAGACTGAGAACTCAAGAGGAGAAAGAATCAACAGTAGGTGTTAGTTACTGGAGCCTTGAAGAATGGCGAAAATGCAAAGTGAAAACCTCTCAGAGGGTGGAGCCTGCAGAACACTATTTTATTTCCATTTTTGCTGCTGTTGCTTTTTTGTTTTTAATTTCATAAAAGGAAGGACTAGAGTTCAGGAAGAGAAGGGCAGTTTTATGAGTCATAGGGGACTTCCTTACAAGGGCTGAGATTTTCTGGGCAGTCTTTTCATAATCTAATCAGAAGCCCCCACTTCCCTATACTAAGGAAATACCCAGCAACTTACGTTTTACAATATGAAGCTATCTGCACTGTGGAAGAGAATGGAGGCTTTTTCTCATGGCTGGTGAGCCTGGGAGCCCTTCCAGAATAGGGGCTAGGACTTAAATCATAAAAACCACATTATCCATATCTCTGAGAGAGGCAGAGGTAACAAAAGGGAAACAGCAATAATGTAGAAGCCAGACCCCACCTGCCTGGTCATGGTGAACTGCAAGCTACTGTGTATCAGGAATTGTAGAGATAATGAAATACATGTAGCTTTGAGCCACAAAGACAGTGATCTCTTGTTTTCCATTTCTGGGAATCAAAGAGAAGGTAAGAACAGAATAACACACATCTAAGAAAGCTCTAGAAGTCTGCAATAAACTCTGAAATTTTGTTTTCCTGGGATACTGAATTTTTTTCACTTAGGCACCAAAATTCCTCTTATAAACAGATTAGAGCACACATGAGGTCACCACCCATTTCCCATCTATAGATTAAAAAGAATTCCATTTTCTTGCTAGCTCTCTACTTCTGCTAAAACCAACTCTGATGCAACTCACTCTAGGATTCCTTTTGACTCCTGTCTCTCTTTGCGGCTCTTAGCCTTCTGTTCCATCCTTGGCGTACTTCAACAATAAGAATGGGAAATGGACTGACATTACACAAAACAAAGTATAGTATCTTTATACAAATACACATTTATAACATTCTATTATGCTGCCTGGGACTGAAATACAGACTGGATGAGTTCCATCTTCTAATTTTCCTTCTGATTTTTTTTTGTTATCACCGCAAACCCACCTAAGCAATAACTACAGTGACAGCAAATAATCTACAATTATGATTTTTGAAGTATTTAATGATCTCTGTCTTCATATTCAAAGTTACATGAGTATGTTAGCATTACCATTGCTGTTTTATGATTGATGAAAAGTTATGTATATCACCCTAGGTCCAGTAGTATCATTTGGGAGAGTGATCTGAGTTTGGCCATGTTCACAAACTCAGCAACCTGACATTACCTTACTTTTCTGCAGAAGTCTTCTAAGAATTGCTTGCATTTAACCATTGCCTTTTCTGATTTTGTTGCACACTTTTGGTCAGAGTATGGTCCCTTCTAAAGCTTATGAATATAATAAAGCTCATATATGTGCATGTATATATTTCAAGTTTTAAGATGTGGTATTAATTTTCATGGTTTTCCTACTTTTATAAAAATGTCACTTGACTTTTGATAGAGATTCCATTAAAGCTATAGTCTGTTTTAAGTGTTTGGCTATTTTAACAATTTTAGCCCTTCCATTCCACAAACATAGGGTATCTCTTCATTTATATATGACATTTCACATGCATATTAGATGTATCTTTTACCAGTTTGGATAGATTCATTCATTTTTAAAACTTTATTTTTATTTATTCTTTGTGTCTTTTATATCATCATCTCTATCCTATTCATTTCCTCATCCCTTCCTATATCCACCCTCTGCCCTTGCAACCTCCCCCCCAAAAAATAAAATAAAATAAAATTTAAGAGAAAAAAGGAAGAAAATAAAGGAAAAATCAATCATGTCATGGAAGCTGTAGTGTGACACAGTGAATCTTGCAGTAAACCCCTTTATCAATATATCTTTACTACAAGTGTACATTGCAAAGAGTCGTCCTTCTGTTTTGAGGCCTCTGGTTTCTGCTACCCTATCTATACTGGACCCTCACTGGGACTCCTCTTGGATATCCTGGGGCTGCCCTGTGTTGTGAAGATCCTGCAGCTTTGGATCTGCAGCCTGGCCCCTTCATATGTGGAAGCAGATCACAGAAAGGGAGGATGTTGGAGATGGCTAACTCAACCCTGGTTCTGGGCCTGGGTCATTGCAGAGTTGATCAGCCTATCAGCTCTTCCTTGTCCTCACCACCAGGGGAACTCTCCAGAATTGCCTCGGCTAGTTCACCCCTTGAGGAAATGAGCAAGAGGCGGGGCCAGATCTCCTGCTTTCACATCCTCAGGGTCAGCTCTCCTACATCTATACCATCAGGGCTAGCTCCACTGTGTTGTCTAGGCAAGGTGTGGGGCTACTCTCCCAAGTGCTACAGCTGATGAGGAGTAGGAACAGCTTTCCCACTCATAAGTTCATGGCCAGCTCTTCCACCTGCCATAGGTGGCAAGGGACAGGGGAGGAGGGCATCTCTCCCCTGTCTACACCCCCATATGGCTGATGAGGGGCAGTGCCAAATCTTCCCTGATCATGTTCTCAGGGTGGTTCAACTGCACCCTTGTTGGGTCAGCTCTACTCTGTTGCACAGAAGAGGTTCAGGGCCCACATTCCCTCGTGCTCATTTGGTAACGGGGAGAGTCAATTCCCTTACCTACCACAGGTAGTAAGGGAAGTGGGCAGGGCATCCTAACCCCACTCTTGTTGCTATATGGCAGATGAGGGGCAAGACCAGATCTCCCACACTCACATTATTTGGAGCTGGCTCACCCCTGCCCCCGTCAACAGGGTCAACTCTGTTGTGCTGCCCAGTCAAGGTACAGGGCCTGCTTTCCTGAGTGATGTGGCTGATAAAGGGGAAGGTCAGCTCCCTAGCCAGCTGAAGGCAGTAGGGGAAGAGAAAGGACATCTTTCCTTTTCCTACTACTACACCACAGTTGAGGGGGGCAGTATGAGCTAAGCCTCCCTGGTGCCCTCAGAGCTAACTTACCTATGTCCCTGTTTACAGGGTCAACTCTACTGTGGTGACCAGGGAAGACACAAGGCCTATTCTCCTGAGTACTGCAGCTGGTGAGGGGTTGAAATTCATTCTTGTATAGATTTTTGTAGCTACTTTTAGTGAAATTTATTTCTTGACTTATTTTTCAGATAACTATTACCATAGAACAGCTATATTTTCATATGTTGAAATTTTTTACATTTTTATTGAAAAAAATCCATACAATATTCTGTTTAGTTTCCACTACCCAAATTCATATCAGATCACACATTACTTTCCCACCTACCCTAAATCATGACCATTATTTCTCTCTCTCTTTAAAAACAAACAGGCAAATAAAAAATAAATCAAAACAGAATAAAACAAAGAAGAAAATACATATACATACACAAAACTAATAAAAACATGAAATTGAAAATAATAATATATAATCATAGTAACAGTAAGGGCAAAAAAATCCAAAATAAAGTAATAAAAATAATGTCTAAAAAGTACCCTTGAGTTTTATTTTTTGTTTTGTTTTGTATTGGTCATCTACTGCTGAACCTGTGACCTACCTTTAAATGTGGTTTGTATACCCAGTGAGATTCCACTGAAGAAAGCTAATTTTTAAATCATATGATCTACTAATAGAACAACTAGTTAGTGTTTTCTATTATTTTAGTTGGTAGGCTTTTTGAGACAGGTTCTTCCTATATATACATCCAAGCCAGGACTCACATTCACAGCCATCCTTCTGTCTCAGTTTCTAAAGTGTGAGAGTTCAGATGCATAAACCATTATACCTATTAGTTTTTATAATTGATGAAATATTAAAACATCCTTTATGTTCCTTAGAATCAGATGCTTTATATTTTGTTTTCTAATTTCTAGAATTTTCAATATTTTATGGAACAGAAGTGTAGAGGGTAAGTTATTTCTGATCATATAGATATTATTTTATGTTAGCCATGGTGAACTTTTTCATATATAGTTTTGTTATATTGTAAATCTTTTTATCACTTACAACTCATCCCTCAGTCAACACTCTTCTCATTTGAAAATACAAATCACTATGACAGAGGACCAGAACTCAGGCAGAGTAGATCCTCAAACACTATTCTGAGTTCTATTTAATTATTATTAAAGTCTGTGTGATGATGTCCTGAAACATCATATTAGTATGTTTTCAAGCATCTCTTCACCAAATGGCTCTTAATATCATCTGATGTTATAAGAGAGGGCCCCTACATTCTGAGGCCCTGTGTTTCAAGTCTTGTTTTCCAGTTCTGTTTAATTGATAATATTTTTCATGATTTGACCAACTAATAACAAGTTTTTTGTGTATGCGTTGTAAGTTTTATTAATATCCCTTTCACAGAAATTGTTTTTTGTGGCATCTTGGCGAGAAAGAACATTCATATGTAACAACTGGCAAATCAGTAAATATTTACTGTTATAGATCTTACGTCATAGTGGACTATGTATGATCTTAATTTGTTTATTTTCTAGTAACTTGTTAATTAAATTTTATTATATTTATTTGTTATGATATTTGAAATGGATAAGTTATACTATAGCACAAGCTTACTATGAAGATCTAGTATGCTTATATGAACAAAAACTCAGACTAGAGACTTGTACCTCATAGTGGCATGGTTGGCTTGGACTGTTTTCTAGGCCATCTCTATTTAGTTATAAATGAACAAGCAATGTTGTTTTTTTATTGTTTTATTTATTGTTAACTCTATTGAGTTAACTGCTGTTATGTAATTTTTCATGTTTTGTAATATCTATGTGTTTGTTTGTTTTTCAAAATAAAAGCCTAACAAATGCTTAAAAGAACACACAAGACAGCAAGGACAGGGAGCCCTGTGACCTGTGCTGAAGTCCTTGCTCACTATGTTGGTAAATTTTCATTGACTATGTCACTAAATTGTAAAAGCAATTTTGACATTGACTTTAAGCACTTAGTGACAAGTCTTGTAAGGTTAAGTGAGAATTGTCTGAATATTCTGCCTGTCCATATCCTCCATGTCCAAGTCATCTTTAGAACTAAAATTAAAAATGGTATTTTGATATCTATATTCTACTACCCTATAAAAATTTAATCATCCTAAGGAACAATACATCAATTCTTTGCCAAATAATTTTAGTACACTGGAAGATTAATATTCACAATATATTGGCTTCTAAATTCTGTTTTTAATAAAATAAAATTAGGACTTTTAATGCACTTGTCCATTTATTCGTAATACATGTATTTATAAATAAATCCTTTAAAGCATACTGCATTAACTGAAGAAATTGAATGCAAAGGACTGAGAAGACTGAAGACTCACAGGAAAACTCCTGTCCTAACAAGAGTACTGGCTTCCCTGAAAACACACATTCAGGATGACTCATCATCATTTCAACAATGACCAAGAGAACGGTACAAATAAAAACAATGAGTGGCTAATGTTATGGAATGAAGAGAATCAGCTGCCAAAACACTTAGTTCACAATGACCTGATAAGCACGGCCTTGTGTAAACTGTGATACCTCAGTAACCCCCCCCACTCTATCCCCTACAGACAAAGAGAAGCTTAAACCAGGATTCCTAAGTGTAGATAAGAACTTAGACCCCTTTTCCCCAGGTGGCTGTATCTGCTACAGGGACTTTGGAAAACACAGTCAGGATATTCGACCAAAAGACTAAAAAAGGAGGCGGGTTAAAATAAATTATATGGTATGTGCCTTTAAGAACTAGCCTCACAAAGAAAGGGGAGGGCTCCTTCCCACCTCCCTGCTGTGAGTGAGAGATTTGGAAGAGCCTCCCTGGAGACTTGTAAACTTAGAAAACACCTTACTTTTGCATTCTGTACCTAAAGTCTTCAGTGGCAGCTTTGGGGACTGTGATCTAGGCCAGGCTAGTTTCAAGTCCCCAGAAATGATGGCGCCAGGCCCAGGAACAAAAGAACAGAGTCAGGATGTCTGATGGTAACCAATTAACCACGAGATGCCCCTCTCCAGAGATAACAAGACCAGACCCCGGAGATGAGTTGTAAAACTCCTGACAGGGCAAACAGATAAGATAAAGTCCAGGCCCGGGAAAAACTTGACCAATCAAGGATGGACCCATACTAACCCCCTCCCCTCTAAGAAATTTTATGGGTTTTGCCTATAAAAACTAACTTCCCCAAGAAAGAGGGACTCCTCCCTGCCTCACTGTATTGGGTGTAGGAATGAGTCCCTATCTAGACTTGTATCTGCAGAATAAACCTTGCTGTTGCATTCTGGACATCCAAAGGTCTACGGTGGTCTCTTTGGGGGGTCACAATCTGGGCATAACAAAACTTGAAAGGATGTCCCATTTCTGCCGGTGCAATGAAATCGGCGTGTAATCTTGTGGAGAAGGGGAAAAACGGACATTGTTTTTCAGATCTTTCATATTGCAAAGGCTGCGGCTAGGGTGAGTTCAAACACTCTGGCTTATAGTTGAATGAATCTTTCTGTCTCTAACAGAAAACAACCACCCTTACAAACCACTTAAGGTGCTGGAACAGCTGGGAAAAGAATTCTTTATGGAGTATTTAGAAAAAAAACTGGGGGCAAAGCAATGTATTGAAATTAAAGGAGGAAGAAAAGCAAAAATTTAACAATGCTGAGTGCAAAGACAAGTGCTGGTCTTTGTAGATGCCATGAAAGAGAAATACAGCAAAGTAGGCAAAATACTTCTCCAGACTTTCCTTAATGTGGACGGAAGGCCCAATAAACAGCTCAGAGTGTCCATTATCTGTTCACACACCCCGAGCCCTCATGATCTTCCAATCTTGGTGTTACTGAAGTATCATTTTTCTCTAAAATAGTTAACCTTTCAGGGATTGTTTTGTCTTTCATGGGTTTCCAAATAGGTAAAAATCTAAGTCCAATGTTTAAAATATTTTGAGAAATAGCTAGTCATCTGACAGTTCTAGAATAGAGCACTAAACCTAAATTTTATCACATTGAATTTTGTGACTCTCATAAGTTTTAGCATCTGTGACATGGTGCATAATAATACTTCCTGACATGGTCTTGTAGAGCTAGAAACATGATAAAACCAGAAATTTAACTCCCCAAATGCTAACTCTCACCCAAGGTTCTTTCTTCTAGATTATACTCAATGCTGCCTGCACAGTCAGTACTGCACTGGTGTTCCACTGTTTCATGAAATGAACATACATAAAACTAAACTCTTCCCATGGAATTAATTAGCTGCTTTACTACAAACTAAAAAAAAATCTCAAACATAAAACTAAACTAGAAATAATGCAATAATAATAATAATAATTAGATAAAGGTATTCAAAATGTTTCTAGCAACCTCAGAAATCATACCAAGGTCCAAATTCTGAGCTTAAGGGAACTGCATACTCAGCAGTGAGGAGGCACAAGTGAGCACTCCCATGAAAGGTTTTAGGAAATGCTGGGCTCTATGTATGTTGGAATCTCCAAGATGAGCTCAGGACAATGTACTGGCCCAATAGACCAGGCCACAGGGGAAGATAGAATATTAGCGTAGGTCAAGACTCTAGCTAGCCATTTGGATATGAGTTTATTCTGAAGGATCTCAGCATATGCCTGAACAAACAGAGTAAAGGATAGGAGGAATCCAAGATATTTGTTTCATTGAACTACTTTGTGCCAGGCAATTTCAGTCATAGACGTTCTCTCTGCCTAGGATGATACATTTTTCTTATTCTACAGATCCCTCATTTTTGTATCAATTTTATGGGTTTTTAATCAGCGTATAAAAATTGGAAATTAAAATTTTGTCTAAATTCCTAATTTTTAAATTTCTTCCCATCCATGATAGTGGTTAGGATCCACACATGCATGCAAAAATGACAAAATGTATGATACATTGCACTAAAGAGTATTACTAAAATGATTTCCTTAATTTTTTTCTCTTCATTATATATACTATTAAAAAATCTAAGTAGATAACACTCTGGTACGTAAATTATTCATGCTAAGATATAACTGAAGTAAACAAAGATGAGGAAACATTTAGAGTAAACCCCAGGAAATTTAAGGTCTTTGTTGGGTATGAAAATGTCAGGTGGTGGTAGCACACGCCTTTAATCCCAGCACCTGGGAGGCAGAGCCAGGCGGATCTCTGTGAGTTCGAGGCCAGCATGGTCTACAGAGTGAGATCTAGGACAGGCACCAAAACTACACAGAGAAACCCTGTCTCAGAAAAAAACCAACAAATAAACAAACAAACAAGCAAACAAATAAATAAAAAATAAATATAATTTTCCTTTAATCCCAGCACTCGGGAGGCAGAGCCAGGTGGATCTCTGTGAGTTCGAGGCCAGCCTGGGCTACCAAGTGAGTCCCAGGAAAGGCGCAAAGCTACACAGAGAAACCCTGTCTCAAAAAACCAAAAAAAAAAAAAAAAAAGAAAATGTCAACTTTGATCACAAATTACAGTGGTATTCTCCAAAGAATTATCAGAATTCAGGAACTTATTGTTGGGTTGTTCTAATCTCCACACCAAGAACTTCCCTGTAGATGTAACCAACCGTCTTATTAAATAAGAAACACAGAACCAATGTAAAAGAGAAAGCCAAGAGATCAGAGCTCAGAGCAAAAATCTCACCCTTCTCCTGTGGTGGTCCTAGCTTTCCGAAAGAGAGCTATTTTTCTGTGTGTAAATCGTTTCATAGTCTTCATTGCCTCTTCATTGGTTGTAAACCCAAACTTGTGACTGCCTCGTCACTTTCTGTATGTACAGCCCCCCAGGTCTTAAAGGCATATGTCTCCAATGCTGACTGTATCCCTGAACACACAGAGATCTATGGGATTAAAGGCGTGCGCCACCACCGCCACACTCTATCTATGGCTCTAATAGCTCTAACCCCCGGGCAATTTTATTTATTAACATACAATCAAAATCACATTTCAGTACAATTAGAATACTACCACACTTCCCTCTCTTTCCTAGCTGTGCAAGGTCCTGTACTACAGATTAGCTACCCCTAATCTTTATATATTAAAGAGCCTTCTTCCCTTGATTTTCTTCTAGACCATTTTGCTCAGCCAACAAACCAGGTCTCATAGTCAGACATACAAATTTACATTGTGTGATTATTTTACAGTTGATCTAGAAATGGAGGAACCAGAAGAATCCATGGACACTCACGAGCTTTGTTCCCCTGAGGAATTCATGAGACCTTTGTAGAAAAGAGACTCAAGATGCACTGCCCTTCCTGCTTGGAGCAGAGAGACAAAAACAACTTTTCATACTAAGACAATTTTTAAAAACTCTGAGTCCAAGATATGGGGTTATAACTGCTATAGATTATAATTTTGATTATAAACACATTCTATGTGTCTTTTAACTCAGGAATAAAATTCATAGTGTTCATTTAGTTCATTTATTTTTTTCTCTTCTATGCAAGGTTTATGAGAATTTTGCCTGCAGTTATGGAATTTAAAATATTTATAAAACAACATAGTTGAGTAGTAATTATCTGCAGTCTAGTTAAAGAGCACACACATTGAAGATGTTTCATTATTAAGGTATACGAAGCATGATATTGATACACTAAAAACTGTACCACAGTAATGTTACGGAATGCACTTTGTTTTACTACTTGTTTAACTTGAGCCAATAATATCTTTGGATTTTAAATGTGACCTATGCCTTGAATTCTAGGGAAATCTAACTAGGTACAAAAAGAGGAAAGAATAGTAATTACCTGGTTTTCTAAAGACTTTTGTTTAACTATCCTGATTATAATCTGTTATGGCTTTAGCCCTTGAGAAGAACAGAGGCTGTATCTTTTTGGTTTGAGGTTGAGGGAGAAGGAAACTATTGAGACCTTAATAAAGCAATGTTTATGATTGACAGATAGATTTTCAGAAAACTCAAGTAAAAGAAATCCATTGTATGTCCATTATCTACAGATTTACCCAATAAAAGAAGACAAAGGTCACACTTGAAAGGCTCTTATCATATGTAATGCAGAGTTCAAACATCTCTCTCTGAGGTATGGGGCTAATTTTGACATAAGGCATGAAGGGCCTTCATGAAGACCTGGGCTACACTGTAGTGGTGAAAGAGGAGCTTATCACTGAGGTAAGAGTCACTACACCTTCATATATAGTGAACATGTGTTTTAATCAATGTTAAGCAAAAAACTCTACAAGCCTAGGGATACATGCATGTGCAGATGTGTGTGTGTGTGTATGTGTGTGTGTGTGTGTGTGTGTGTGTGTGTGTGTGTGTGTGTGTATGGTGTGAGTGAGAGAGACAGACAGACAGAGACAGAGACAGACAGACAGACAGAGATCAAAATAGTCAAATTAGGAAAATAAAAAAAATAAATCTGTGTCTCTTAAATTCCAAATATTTCATGTACCACACAAAAATGTCTAATGTGGGTTCATATAATATTCTTAATTCCAAAGTAGAGGAATTAAGATTCAGTGCCATGACATAATGTGGGTCTGGTTATTTGTTCCCATCTGTTATAGGAAGAAGATTCTCTGAGCAAGGCACTGATCAATGATGACAGCAGAATATCATTAGGAGGTATTTTATTGCTCCTTTTTAAAGATTTTTTTTGGGGGGGGGCTTGTTAAAAGGTAGTGTATAATTTTACTCTAGGTCCTTGGAATATCTAGTCTCAAGTTCTTGATCACCCAAGCAGTGTCAGGTAATGGTTCTATTTTGTGGAGTGGGACTTCAGTCAAATAAGTTATTGGTCATGATATTTTTATGGCACCATTGCCTCAGCATATCTTGCACGCAGGATAACATTTTGGATAATATTTTGTATATTAGCCCTCAATCATGTGAGTAGTTAATAAAAATATTTTTTCATTCTTTAGGCCATTGCTTTGTCTGAATGGTAGTGTCCTCTGTCATGTAATAACTTCTCAGTGTCATGAGGTTCCATTTATTAATTGTTGATATTGCTGCTTGTGCTAATCAAGGTGTCTTGTTCAGAAAGTCCAGTGCCAGTGAGTTCAGGGCTATACCCCACTTTCTCTTCTATCAGGTTCATTGTAACTGGTTCTATGCTGAGGTCCTCGATCCATTTCAAGTAGAGTTTTGTGCAGACTGATGAGTATGGAACTATTTGGATTCTTCTATATGCAGTTACCAATTTGATAATCACCATTTGTGGAAGATTCTGTCTTTTGTCCAGTGTGTATTTCTAGGTTCTTTACTTTAAAAATAATAGGGATGTGGGTATCCAATTAGATTTCATTTATCAACATGTCTGTTTTTCTGCCAATAGCTTGCTATTTTTTTATTTCTATTTTAGCTATCTTGCATTTTGTGTGTGTGTGTGTGTGTGTGTGTGTGTGTGTGTGTGTTTCCATATGAAGCTGAAAATTGTCCTTTCAATGTCTGTGAAGAATTGTATTGGGCCAGGTGTTAGTGGCACACACCTTTAATCCCAGCACTTGGGAGGCAGAGCCAGGCGGATCTTTGTGAGTTCGAGGTCAGCCTGGTCTACAGAGCGAGATCCAGGAAAGGTACAAAGCTACACAGAAAAACCCTGTCTCGAAAAAAAAAAAAAAAAAAAAAAAGAATTGTATTGAAATTTTGATGGTTATTGCATTGAATCTGTAGATTCCTTTTGGTAGGATGACCTCTTTTACTATATTAATCCTACCTATCTATGAGCATAAAAGATTTTTCCATCTTTTGGTATCTTTTTCATTTTCTTGAAGATTTTAATCATACAAAAATTTCTCTTGTACTTTTAGAGTTATCCCAAGATATTTTATATTTTTGAGAATATTGTGAAAGGTATCATTTCCCTGATTTCTTTCTTAGTCCATTCATCATCTGTACACAGAAGGGCTACTGGTTTTTCTTAATAAATTTTATATCCAGCTACTTTGCTGAAAGTGTTGATCCCCAGTGGAATTTTCAGAGTCACTTATGTTACTATCACAGCATCTGCAAATAAATGTACTTGGACTTCTTCCTTTCCAATTTGTATATATTTGGTCTCCTTCAGTTGTCTTATTGCTCTAGCTAAGACTTCAAGTACTACATTCAATAGTTATGGAGAGAATGGATAACCTTGTCTTGTTCCTGATTTTACTGGAATTACTTTTCATTTCTCTCCATTTAAGTTAATGTTGGCTCTGGGCTTGCTATAACTGCTTTTATTATGTTAAGATATGTCCCTTGTATCCCTAATCTCTCTAGCACTTTTATCATGAAGAGGTGTTAGATTTTGTCAAAGGCCTTGTTCTTATCTAATGAGATGATCATGTGATTATATCTTTCAACTTGTTTATATAGTGGATTGCATTTATTGATTTACTTATGTTGAACCATTACTGAACTTCAGGGAAGCCTACTTAATCATGGTCGACATTTGTTTTGATGTGTTTTTGCATTCAGTTTACAAGAATTCCAGCACCTATGCTTAAAAAAAACAATTATTCTGTAATTCTCTTTCTTTGTTGGGTTTTTATGCTGTTTGGTTATCACACAATTGAGGCATAGTAAAACAAACAGGGGAATGCTCATTCTGTTTCTGTTTTGTGGAATAATTTGAAGAGTGTTGACATTAACTCTTCTTTGAAAGTCTGGTAGAATTCTAATGTAAAACTGACCGTGGGATATTTTTTGGTTAGGAAAATTTAATTACTGTGTTAGTGTATCTAACGTAAGTAGGATGTGATAGCTAGTTAAAGGAAAAAAATTTCACAGGTCAGCTATTGCTGATTGTGGGATTCAGCCAGCATTCAAGCCTTAAAAAGAAGATGCTGAGATTTTAATCTACTTTAGTGAATCCTCATCTTGCCTAGGGGTTAAAACTAGATCATCCTCTAAATTGAATTCCCATGAATATAAGGGAAATAAATGGAGATTGGGAGGTATCTAATTAGATATAATGTTCATTTTATCTAGAGTATAATCTTACATGGGGTGGGGTAGTAATAATGAGTTAGAGTATTCATTAGCTTCATCTCAACAACTTCTGAATCCTCTGTCATCTCTGCAGGTTTCTGCACTTGAAATGGAGCACGTTTTCTATGAATTTTGAAGGTTATATAGTTCACAGCTTATTTTTGGCTTTAAGTGCAACAATCAAGCCTTAATTTCCAGATACCTACCACTGACTGGGCAGCCCTGAAAAGATACTTATTTCCTGCTAACTGAGAAGAGTAAGTAGATTTATCATTAGAGATCTGACTACTTAGATAGTCAAGTTGATGTTTTTGGGTGGCATAGTTCATTCACTATTGGCATATTTGTTGTTGTTGTTGTTGTTTTACATCCAAGCTACAGTTTCCCTTCCCTCCTCTCCTCTCAGTCCCTTCCCAACTCTGTTCCCATCCCTTAATCTACTCCTCTTCTGTTTCTGTTTAGGAAAGGACAGGTCTCCTAAGAATATCAACAAAATATGGCATATTGATTTGCATTAAGACAAAGCACATACCTGTTTATTGAGGCTGGACAAGTATGAGAAGTAGAGTCCCAAAAGCCAGTAAAAGAGTTGGAAACAGTCCCTGTTCCCACTGTTAGGAGTCCCACAAGAGGACCAAGCTACACAAGTCTAACATATATGCAGAGTGCCTAGGTCTGTCCCATGCAGGCTCCCCGGTTGTCAGTTCAGTCTCTGTGAGCCAAGATTACTTGATTTTGTGAGTTTTCTTGTGGTGTCCTTGACCCCTTTGGCTCTTACAGTTCTTTCTCCCCATCTTCTGCAGGATTTCGCAAACTCTGCCTAATGTCTGGCTGTGGGTCTGCATTTAATTCCATCAGTTGCTGGATGAAGCCTCTCTGATGAAAAGCGGGCTAGGCACCAATCTATGAGTATAGTGGAATATTGTTAGGCATCATTGCATTGACACTGCTTTTCCTCCAGTGGTGTTTGGCTCTATCCTAAGTCTCTGGGTCATCCAGTGTGTGGGTCTTGGTGCTCCAGGCAATGTGAGGGGTGGGCTCACTCAACTCACAAGGGTTTTAGGCTAGACCGGTCACTGTTTGGCCACTCTCTCAATCTCTAGATCATCCTTACCCCAGCACATCCCATAGGCAGAACAGACTGTAGTTTGAAGGTTATGCGGCTGGGTTGGTTTCCCACTCCTTCCATTTGAAGTCTTGCCTGGTCACAGGAGATGGTTCTACTGTCAAGTTTTTATTCTACTTCCACGCATTTAGATTGAATTCATCACCTCAAAAAGATAAAGCAAATGATAACAGCTATAAGAAAAACCAAGGTAAAACCAAAAAGCAATAATAAACCGTGGAAGGCATAGTTTGACAATTATTGAATTATGCTCATATGTTCATCAGTGTTTATATTCATTTTTGTCTTATGATGCATCTTTTCCTATCCTGCATAAACTACAGAGAATCTAGGTGGATATCAGGTATAGCAAGAACATGGTTGGCAATGAATGATGAGTGAAGTGCAGTGGATATCGTTCTATATAAATAAAATACTGATGGCCAGTGACCAAACAGGAAGTATAGGCAGGACAAGGAGAGAGGAGAATTGGGGAAACAGGAAGAAGGAGGGGGAGACACTGCAGCCACCGCCAGGACAAGCAGCATGTAAAGACACCGGTAAGCCACAAGCCACGTGGCAAGGTATAGATTTATAGAAATGGGTTAATTTAAGATATAAGAACAGTTAGCAAGAAGCCTGCCATGGCCATACAGTTTATAAGTAATATAAACGCCTGAGTGATTATTCTATACGTGGATTGTGGGACTGTGGGGCTTGGTGGAACTTGGAGAGAAGCCCTCCAGCAACAGTGAAGGGGTGGATTCTTTATGGAATGAACATGCTCACCATCTATTCTCTGTCTCCTCTCCAGAAACAATAAGCAACTGAAGCTCATTTCATCAGCCTGGCCAAGGATCAAGGATTTTGACCAAGGATTGTGCTGTATACCTATAATCCCAGAACTAGGGAAGCTGAGAAAGAGATGATTGTGAATTCAAGACCAGTCTAAGAAATATAGTGATATTTTTGTCATAGGAACAAAACAAAAAAACACTTTACCTAAAGATAAAATACATGCATTTAATTATGTGTATGTTACTGATTACAAATTGAAAGGTGATTGAGATGGTAAATTTCAGATTATTTACATTTTGCCAAAATAAAAAAATAATATCAAAACAAAGTACTATTAGAGAGAAAATGGAGACTGGAGCTCATTTAACTTACACAGAAGAGAGAGAAGCCACTTTCTAACACTGATGAAATGAAAATGGGGCTTAAATGTGGTTTTCAAATCACTATGATGGTCCAAGCCTCCAGTCTCAACATTCATGAGTCTGAGACAGAAGAATCAAGGGTTTGCTACCATCCTGGGTGTCTTAGTTAGGGTTTCTATTGCTGTGAAATGATGCCATGACTGTGGCAACATTTATAAAGGAAAACATTTAATTGAGGTGGCTTACAGTTTCAGAGGTTTAGTCCATTATCACTATGGTGGGATATGAAAGCTTGCAGGCAGGCATGGTGCTGGAGAAGGAGCTGAGAGTTCTACATCTTGAACTACAAGCAACAAATAGTAAACTGTAACACTGCATCCCTTAAGCAGGAGACCTCAAAGCTCATTCTCACAGTAACACACCGACTCCAACAAGGATACACTTCCTAATAGTGCACTTCGTTTGGGGCCCATTTTCTTTCAAATCACCATACTGGGGCTATGAACCGTGTCTCAAAAAGTTACTTAATAATTCATACTACATGGTGTAGGGAATAATTGAAAGCCATGGCATTGGCAACAGGAAGAGAAGAGACAGTTTAAGCTAGCTACAGTTCCTTTTTATATGAAGTATTCAATGACAGAAAATACATAAAATAGACATGCTCAAGTGTTAAGAAGATAGATAGATATGCAGCAAAATGATGTCTTCTGGTCATAAAAAAAAACCCTGCTACATGGCTGCTGCTACCTAATATGAACTCAATGGGGTTGTGACTATCTTACATGAACTCAATGTAGTGTGACTTATCTCACATGAATTCACTGCAGTTGTGACTATATTATATGAGCTCACTTTAGCCTTGTTTACCTTGTATGACTTATCTCACATGAATTCACTGCAATTGTGACTATATTATATGAGCTCACTTTAGCCTTGTTTACCTTGTATGAACTCACTGAGGTTGTGGCTATTTTACATGAACTCACTGTGGTGCGACTACCTTACATGAATATTGTGATTAAATCGCTACCAATCCACTGAGATAGCTTAAAGATTATAAGAATTTATTGGGGGGTTAACTCACAACGAGAGTAAAGGAGAGAATCTCAGAATCACAGAGGGGCAGGGTACGGTCCAACTTGGTTCTCAGGAGAGCTCTGCCTTGATCCACAGCACAAGCATCCAAGACCACGAGGTAACAAAGAGAAGAGCAAGCATGTACATGTATGCCAGGTCTTAAGTGGGTCCTTGTCTGGCCAAGCCTCAGGGGGACAGGTACCTAGCAGCTACCTGCTGCCTCCCTAGGGGCTATGCTTCCAGTTAATGCACAGACAACCACCCCTACACATGAGCTTACTTCAGCCTTGGTGTCTTATGTAAAACTCACTGAGACGGTAGCTATTTCAGGCTCATGATTGGAACCATCAACATTTTGTCATGGGTAGAGGAGAGGCCCTCCCTGAAGGACTATTGGCAGCTAAGAGTTCTTTAAAGAGGAGTTATCAACTTCTTCAGTGGTATAACCACTGCTAAGCTTCCATTAAATAACCTCCCATCTGTGATCAATAAAGAAAATCTAATAAACACAATGGTACACTAATAGAAAAGGGACATGACAGGAGGGGACTTGTTGAGAAAGACTCCAGCAGGAGAGGAAAGGGGATAAGTATGGGAAACAGGGGTGAAAATAGCTATAATTCATTCTGTGTGAAACTGTCAAACAAAATCATTTAAGAAATGATTACACCATTCAAAAAATAGAAAAAGCTTAGGGAAGTTGTATCTAAAATATAGAAGTAAGGCAAATTGGGGACTCTGGTTTTTATTCTAAGCTTTTCTACACTATGCTATTCATTGAATTTTGAATGTAATAATTTGACAATATAGCATTTTGAAGTTATAATCTACTAAACTTGGTAATTCTTTACTTATCAGAATATATGTTATTCACTATGAAGTTTTAAAAAGCAAGTTAATTGATTCCTGATATGATTGTATGACATGACACTGTGGTAGCTTTTCAAATCTCATTTTGATTGGACTAAGAGAGGCTTGTCCTGTCCTTGAGGCAGGGATGATTGTGAGAGAGTTTCTGGAGAGGATTGAGTGTGGGACAGGGAGGAGAGCTGGCCTAAATGTGGTTCCTTTTGTTCAGAGGTCCTGAAGTAGTTAAAAAGGAAAAAAGGAGAATTCCAACTGCGTGTTTCTCTCCCCTTTTCTATGCTTCCTGGTCTGCTAAGAAATGGGCAAGCGCTCTCTCTCTCTCTCTCTCTCTCTCTTTCTCTCTCTCTCTCTCTCTCTCTCTCTCTTTCTCTCTCTCTCTCTCAGAAGCACCAGGTAATCTGCATGGGTGCTCAGGTGTCCAAGCTGGAAAAGTGCACAAGGCTTTGTAAAGACAGGGCCTAGAACTGCACATGATTCTTTGGAGGTGATGTGTTTGCCACACCAATTAACTCCCGAGGCCTTGCCTTACTATAAGGTGGCTGATGTAAAAAGCGAACAGCATTAGAACTGTATTAAGTATTTTATAAAAAACAGAAAAAATTCACAAGGAAGGCAGCTAACGTGTAGCCCTCAATATCATGTAACATTCTTTCCATTTTATAAATATTTCCATTATTTAACTTTTATTGCCATCATTTATCCATAAAATTTTAAAAGTTACAGTGAAAGACTCTCTTGTGCATTTTACAAACAAAAATGTGCACTTTTATCTCCAGATAAATAATATCCAAAATTGACAAGTAAAGATGCTGACTCAGAGACAAGAAACAAGATTGCTTACCTGGGTTTGAATTGGTGGTAGCCACATCAAAGTTTGACATATCTCAGCATCGCTTTCCTCTGAAGCCTTCTAGACTGGCACATTCCTTGTTGAGCAAGTGCCACTGTTGTGTGGTCTCTTATCTATGGAAAGGCCCAGTGACACTGAGAAAAACAGAAGTCACATTGCACTTTGAAACAATGCTAAAAACAGACTGGACTCAGAATGTATTTGTGTGTGAACATACATTTTTAGTCAGAAAACATTGTTGTGTCAAGGAGAAGCATTGCATATCAAAGCAGATTCCTGGTTGACCTTCTGGACAAAGAGCAAGAGAATTTGCCAAGCTGGAATCTCCCAGTGAGACAGCATCATCAGTGTTTCTGGAAAGGAAAGGCATCCCCGCCCACCTCCCCCACACTGAGACAGCATCATCGGTATGTTTCTGGAAAGGAAATGCAGACTGTTTCTGAGATTGCTTTCGATTTCGTTGCTTTTTACGACCAGGAAGCCTGCACAGCCATGGCGGGTGAGTCCTTTCTTTGTTTATGATTCTGTTAAGGAAGTTACATATGGGTTTCAGAGAGCAAAAGTAACGATGCGGAGAGACTTCGTAGGAACAGAGTTGTTTTAGTCCGGGAGTGAAGGGGCTATGGCAGCACAGATTACAGAGGGGGCATGCAAACACTGAAAGCCTCCAACTTAGTATTTTACAACTGCTGGAAAGAAAGGAAAATGTAACCAATTCAGACTCATCATTTCAATATTTTCTTGTGGCTTAAGGCTTGGCTTTTGATTCACTGACTTGAGGTTCTCTCCAACTATGTGAGTGTTCTGTTGTGAGGGTGAGAAGCTGTACTATTGAACAACTTGCATGTCCTCCACCATTCTACTAGGTGTCTGAACTGCTCTCAGCAGCAAGCAAGACAGCTAGCTTGATTTCTTCATCTCCACACAGAGAAGCCTACCAGCCCCGGCAATATAAGAGTAAATGACAGTATAGCTGTACGTGTTCACAGTTCACTATGCCCTATACGAAATATAACGTCTTTCAAAGTTATTAACAAACATGAGCAAAAGCGGAAGGACCATGAGTGATACACAGAAATGTCAGATATCTACTGCTAAATTGCTTAATGGAGTTGTTACTCTTCTCTCAACCTCAGTTTCCTCCTGTATAAACTTGAAGAGTGTTAGACAAAATACATGTTTGTGTGCTTTCTAGACAAGTCACACAAGTCACACAAGTCGATTTCAAAAAATAGAAGAAATAATTAAACACACACACACACACACACACACACACACACACATGTCTCATCCTAATGTATTAAGCGGAATACCAAGAATTTCATTCAGGGAGTACTGTTTATTTGGCTATGTAGATGATTCTTATGTACATTAAAATCTGAAAGCTCCTAGTGTAGGAACAGATATCTAAATTTCTTTTCATGCCTAAATGCTATAATTTTCACAGGCAAGAGGACACATGAAAGAGATCCAATCTACAAGATCAAGGGTTTGGCCAAGAATGTGTTGGATGGGGTTTTTGATGACTTGGTGGAGAAGAATGTGTTAAATGGAGATGAGTTACTCAGAATAGGGGAAGGTGTGCGCTTCCTTCTGAACAACGCTGAGAACCTGGCTGAGAACATCTTTGAGAAAACAGAAATGGCAGGCAAAATATTTGCAGGCCACATTGTCAACTCCAGGCAGCAGCTGAGACTAAGTGAGTAGTTCTGGCCAAACGCCATCAACTCATTCCTTTCCACTGCCCATGAGCCTTCCATTTTTATTTCTCCTGTTTTCAAGGGAAGTCTAACTTACCCACATCCCCCAGACTGTTGCTTGTCTATTTGTTTAACAGATTAAAAAGATTCCAATTCAGCCGGGCGGTGGTGGTGGCGCACGCCTTTAATCCCAGCACTCAGGAGGCAGAGCCAGGCGGATCTCTGTGAGTTTGAGGCCAGCCTGGGCTACCAAGTGAGTTCCAGGAAAGGCGCAAAGCTACACAGAGAAACCCTGTCTCGAAAAACCAAAAAAAAAAAAAAAAAAAAAAGAAGGTTCCAATTCACCCCAACTGCTTTTCTATTCCCGCATATTTTGCTTTTGGTTGGACAGTTATACCATTAATTACCCCCACGAAATTTACATATTCCTTCCTTTACTTTGTTTCACTATCGAAAACATGGTCTTAATAAGGCAGGTCTCTGGCTGCTTTACTCATGAATATATATTGATTATACAAGAACAACATCTGACAGATGACAGGTGCTCAGACAGTATTAAGTTAGGTTGAATTCAGTGATAGTATTTATAGTGTTCTGAGCTTCTGGTCACATATAGAGATATAGACTTATTCTTAGATATAGATTGTTGAATGGGGGAGGGGAGAAGTCCACACTCTTTTTCTCTTAGCTCTGGCTTAATTCCAGAGAAGAAATTTTCACCTTAATTTCTAATGGGAAAAAAAAAAAAACCCTGAATTTGAAGGTTAGTGGAACATTAATTTATCTTTAAAAACAATAAACATATATTGTTATAAATTGTGTGTGCGTGTGTGTAGTTGTCTCCTTCACATCTCAGGTTTTCTGTTTTGGCAGGACAGCATCAATTACTGCAGGGCAGTGGGGTGTTTATGCCTCCATTAAATACTTAACACAGGGTAGCTGGTGGGACTTATTCTGCAGGGCCACAGATTCTACCCCAGCAAGCGATAGAGAAAATGTATATCTTAAATTCTTGACTTTTTCTTCTATGTTATTTTTGTTGTATGAAGTCTATCTTTAATACAGTCAAGTGTTTTTTTTTTTCTTAGAAAAATAAATTCTAAGAAATTTTGGTTACAGATTTTGACTAAATCTTTGTTTATATAATAATCACAGTAAAGAAAAAAATCTTGGCCGGGCGGTGGTGGCGCACGCCTTTAATCCCAGCACTCGGGAGGCAGAGGCAGGCGGATCTCTGTGAGTTCGAGGCCAGCCTGGGCTACCAAGTGAGTTCCAGGAAAGGCGCAAAGCTACACAGAGAAACCCTGTCTCGAAAAACCAAAAAAAAAAAAAAAAAAAAAAAAATCTTGCTTTATAGGGATGTGCCTCATTTTTTTTTTCATTTTAATTTGGAAGAGGCTAGAGTGTTTGTAAACAAATATGAAGCTTGGAGAACAGACAGAATCTCCATGTTTCACAGAGTAACAGAATAACATGGTTTACTTACCAGTGTTGTGGGAGGGCCAGGAATTTAGTTACATCCCTCTAAAATCTTATTGTTCCAGAATTTCATTCTGATGATGAGGATGATGAATCTCAGAAAATATCTACAGCATCTTCTCCAGCAGGTAACTGCCTCCATGCCCCAAAGCAACACATAAACCAATTGATGTCAATTTTCACGTTCCAGTAACAACCCATGGAACTGTGGTCTTGTACATTTTCATTCTTAGAAATGACAGCAATAGATAGATGCTGAGGGAGGGAGAGTCACTTGACACTAGGGACATGGCCACTGGTCGTTCAGATCTAGTGGGTAGTCATACACCCATGAGCAACTCGGGAACATTATTTTTTTTTTTTTTTTTTTTTTTTTTTTTTTTTTTTTTGGTTTTTCGAGACAGGGTTTCTCTGTGTAGCTTTGCGCCTTTCCTGGAGCTCACTTGGTAGCCCAGGCTGGCCTCGAACTCACAGAGATCCGCCTGGCTCTGCCTCCCAAGTGCTGGGATTAAAGGCGTGCGCCACCACCGCCCGGCGGGAACATTATTTTGACTTGGGTTAATAATAACACAAGAAAAAAGCAAAAGGAGGAAGTGACTCTGGATGAGTAAGGAATGGGGAAATGAGCAGTGGTGAAAAGAAGATTAAACCTGGAAATCCGGACAAGGAAAGACTGAATCCACGAATGTCCAGTTAAAACAAGCTGTATTTTGAGGTGTACCCAGGACTGGCCAGAGGCTTTCTCACCCTATTGAGATTTGAGAGAGCATCCCCTGTTGGTCTCTTGAGGTCCTTTTTGTAGTTGGTTGTTACATTTTGTTATATTTTATTAGAAAGATACAATGGAAGGGAAGGAACATGGGTAAGTATATACATCATGTGAATAGAGTCACAAGTTTAGTGTAGGTTGGGAAACATATTTTGCAGCTTACATCAGATCTAAGAAACAGGAACTTATTCCTAATTACAAACTGAAACCTTAACTTACTCTTTAGCTACATTAACTGCAAATAGAACTCTTAACCTGCAAAGTATATTTTCCTATTTTGAACTTGCAGTAGTGGTGGATGAGCATGGTCAAAATGCATTGTATAACCATATGGAACTTAAATAAAACAATAACAAAAAACCATACATAAACATGAAAATGTCTTTGGAACAGAGCACTGATAGTCCTTTTTCTCCAGACTCTGAAAATGGAGTTAAAGACAGAAAAGATGATGAACAAACTTTATCAGAGCAGATATCCACTTTCTCTCTGACAGGTAACACCCCCAAACCCTTTTGTTTCAAGGGGTCTTATCACTGGCGAATGGGGTCACAGGCTCCCTGCTCTACAGCAGAGACCATTTCACTGAGACTTGGAAAGTTTGGGTTTTTCTCCAACTCCACCACTAGAAAGTCTCTCAAATACTTGTTCTCTACTTCTCTTCAGAATTCACAAAAGAAAAAGAAGATGAAGAAATGAAGGACGATATTGGAGTGGCCCCTGCATCACATCCACTACTAACAGGTAATGTCAATCCCAAGATACATGCAGACACTACTTGTGATAAAGTGGATTTTAAGTCTTTATTGGTTACAGGACTAGGACCACAGCCAAGAAGGTCATACAGCAAGGCCATCATTATCACTGACATGTGTCCTGATAGCCCGTATTTTAAAATGATGTTAATAATAACTTTACATTTATAAAACACTAGGGATTTCAGAAAATACTAGCACAAATAAGATATGGTTAAGCATGTGAGTATACGGTGTTTTAAAATTTATATGTAATATATATAATATATATTATATATATTATATATAATAATATATAATATATAATAATACTAATAATATATATAATAATATATAATATATTATATATATATACATATATATATATATATAATTACCTAACATGGTATGAGTCACACATTCCTTGTGTTCACCAAACTGATGAACTGATGGTGTTCATTAAGGAACTGCACTAGTCTAGAAGGAGGACCAATAGTGCTGTGTAAATGATTTATTTTCAGAAGTTCTTAACAAACTAAGGAATAAACCTTTGCGATTTTTTATGTTTGTATGCTTATGTCTTATATTACATGAAATATAAAATTGCTGTTGTCAATATTTGGTTTGCATAACTGTAAGAAAAATAGATCAAGATCACAATTCCCTTACCAGGGAGTTTATAATTTAGTGAGTGCTGATATACAATAATCATGTAAGAAGGATATGCACTCAGATGTTTAGCCAAGTCCACCCCCACTGAGAAGATATGCTAGTATATAACTGAAATGTGTAAAGGGAATTGTGCAAAGCTGTCGAGCAAATCAGGAAGCCCCAAGACAGGAATGAACTTGGATGTCATATGCCCATCTGGAAGGCTATCATGACTGTGAAATAGGAAACTAAGAGTGAAATAAGTAAAGCTGTAAGTTCAGAAATGGATGATTTCTTGCATTTAGAGACCAGAAGACTCACTACCCTTTGGGAAATCAAAGAAATAAGAGCAAATATTTTCAAGAAATTGAAGAAATCAAGTCATTGGCAATGAAGTACTTTTTCCTTTGTCTACTGCCAGATTCTGGGAATACAAAGATAAAACTTTTTTTTTCTATTTTTAAGTTTATAAACAATAAGCACAAAAACATGGAAGAATTCATGTGATTTTTATGGGAAAAGGAAAGAAATGTTCACATGGCCTGGATGTGAGGATGCATATTTTACAATAGCTAGAATTTTAACAATGTCTTAGACTGACATAGGCTTCCTGTCACTGGTATGGTCTGAAGGGTAGTAAAAGGGTAGAAAATTGAAATATCAACTTCTAATATAAATAAACTAAATGAAACTAAACTTCCTTACAAAGTTTAGATCCCTGTGATTCTAATATGTTGAATCTGAAAGTCTAACCAAAGTCACAAATACTAGAAAAATACAAAATTGGCAGGGTCAGTGTTAAACATAAATAAAAAGGAGGAAAAATCAAGACTTTGGTTTCTGTCCTTTTACATGTGAAAAGTTGTCCTCCTTTCAGTACAGTTTTCTGAGGAACAGCAGTTGAGCACTTCAGAACAATAAACATGTGGCCAGCACGTGTGCCTGACTGGGGGCTGTTTCAATTCTTTGGTTCTGTTTTCTCTTTTAGCTCCTCAGGAAATCCAGAGCACAGAAGCCCATGATACACTGCAACTTTGTCCTCGAGATCAATTCTATAAGATGAAGACAGAAATGGCAAAAGAGGTGATGAGCTTTGGAAGCAGGGGGCTGGAGTTACCCTAGTTAGACCATGTGTATTTTTTTCTATTTCTTATAACGGATCTCTACAGATCAGACAAAGAACATTGGACTTTATCAAGTGATATTCAACTTAGATTTCCCATTTTTAAATCTCATCTTAGAATACGTCCTTAAATCCACCCCGCCACATAATCCAAGCCATATCACTAGCCAAAATTAATAACATACTCAGGCCCTAGATATGTTTTCAGTCTCGAATCTTACCATTTCATCAACCGAACATAACTCCACCAGCAACATTCTGTTCACTATAATTATTTTTTGTCAGCTTTGTTTAGATTTTGGAGGCATGAGGAGGGCCTTGATCAAATTACTCTGTGTCTGTTAACTTCAGATATATCCAGTGATGGAGAAGGAAGGCCGAACACGCTTGGCTCTCATCATCTGCAACAAAAAGTTTGACTACCTCCTTGATCGAGATGATGCTGAGGTTGATATTTTGAACATGCAAGAGCTACTTCAAAACCTTGGATACTCAGTGGTGCTAAAGGAGAACCTTACAGCTCAGGTAAGCCGTGAGCAGAGAGCAGATCAGCCTTCCCTGAGCTATTTTCAGCCTCACTTTTGGTAGCAACAAGAACAAATATGTCAGAGTACAGGAATTAGATCTGTTCCAGGATAGGATTTACTGGGTTTCTACTGTTTCTAAAGCATAGTCTCAGAGAATATTCACATAATGCCTGTGCAATATTATTTCAGCAAGACAGGGGTCTTTCTTAAGTGCTGGCCAAGTGTCTCTATTACCTGTTGGTCTGAGGGAGGCAAGAAAAAACACATATGACTTTAACAACGTCAGAACAAAATGTCTAATTATTGAGAGTTAAAAAAAACTCTTGGGGTTTCAGTTCTATCTAAAGCAATCAAGGTGAATTTAGTTAAAGAATGTAATACTTGATTATTGTTTGGTATCAAGGAATTTCATATTTTCAATTTTTATCAGCATAAGCTTTTCTGTCTGCCTCTCCTTTTAATGAGAATTTCCCAAAAACCAATTGCAATAGATTTGGCTTTGATTATATTCCATCTCTTAGATCCAAGATCCTTTTTAATTCCATAGGACTATAAACTATCTAAAACAAGAAAATTTCACTAATTTTCACATCTTGTGCATATATTTTTATTTCTTTTACAACCGTACATGGCACAGACCACTCAATTCTAGAAATTATTTTATTTTTTCTGAACTTCCTCTGTTATCCGGATACAAACTGTGTGAGGAATGTGCTTGAGAATGACTCCAGAGTCTTTTCAGGAGATGGAGACAGAATTACGGAGGTTTGCCAGCCGTCCGGAGCACCAGTCCTCTGACAGCACCTTCCTGGTGTTCATGTCCCACGGCATCCTGGAAGGAATCTGCGGGGTGAAGCACAGAAACAGAGAGCCGGACGTTCTTCATGATGACACCATCTTCACAATTTTCAACAACTCTAACTGCAGGAGTCTGAGAAACAAACCCAAGATCCTCATCATGCAGGCCTGCAGGGGCAGTGAGTCTGAGTTGGGCTCTAGGGTGTGGTTCTGAACTTTCTTCTATGAGTCTGGCATGTTCTAGAAGATAAATAAGGGGAACATTTTAGTGTTGATGGTGTGTTCGGTACAAAAGAACTATCTTATGTCCTATGTTTCAAACGAATAACAAGTAGCCTAGAAAAATAAGAAACGTCCCAGTCATTTGTCAACATTATTGTTCTAGGCATGATGGGTATTGTATTGTTCTTGGTCAGTGGGAGTTTCTTTAATAGTAAGGTATTTTGGGGGCTGAGGAGATGGCTCAGTGAGTAAGAATGCTCACTCTGCAAGAACCAATCCTAAGAACCTATGTGAAAAGCCAGAGATAGCATGTATTCACATAACCCCAGGACCACAGAAGGTAGAGACAGGCAGATTACTGATGCTTGTTAGCTACCAGGTTAGCGTCAGGTTAAGTGAAAAACACTGCCAAGAGAATAAGTTGAAGAGTGGTAAAACAAAATAATTGACATCATTCTTTTGAGCCTCCGAGTGTACACACTGACATGGATAACTGGCACTCACATATGTACACGCATCCCCTCCATACAAAACATGTGCACATAGATATTCACATTTTCAATAAAATCATCATGTAATGTGCCAAATGAAAGTATAATGGCAACAAATACACTTTATCTCTGTGGAGTGTGTGTGTGTATGTGTGTGTGTGTATGTGTGTGTGTGCACGCGCTCATACATGCATACATGCATGCATGTGTTACATTTGTTTAAGAAGTGCATTCTCTCCTAGGACATAATGGAATTGTTTGGGTATCCACAAGGAAAGGGATAGCCACTGCTGATACAGATGAGGAGAGTGTGCTGAGCTGTAAATGGAATAGGTGCATAACAAAGGCCCACGTGGAGAAAGACTTCATTGCTTTCAAATCTTCTACCCCACGTAAGTGAGCTCAGATGTTCTAAATCTGTTAGTAGTGTTTGTATACAGTATGTTTGGCTGAGCTCATATACTTTCAGTGAACATTCTGTGTCTAATTATTGGAAAGGTTTCAATGGTAAAGAAATTTAAAGTATTTGGATTATCATAATTAGATTTGCTTAGAAACTTTCAATGTAAACAGGTTGTTTTGTGGAATCCAAGATTCAGATATTGTAACTATAAAAAAAGTGAATGATATTTTATTTTGACTTGCTTTTAAAATATATCAGTGACACATCAATCCATAACATTCTCTGTGATTTCCCCAAACTGAATCAGTAAAAACGGCTAGGTCCACAGCAAACACTATGGTAACTCTTAACCTACTATTTTAATGTAATCTGGGAAATTAGTTAATTCTTAAGTGTCTGCCTTCACATTAACATAGTCAACAAATGACCAATGCCCTCCCTGGGACAGGGAAACTATAATAAAGGTGACAGACAGCCCAGAAACAGCTCATTCCCAGTAGCTGATAGTCAGTATAGCCGAACATCATTTTTTAAGCAGTCTATAACAGGGTTCTATCAAGGATTCAGAGAGCAAGGCACCTTTAGACAACAAGTTAGCACAAATCACAGTTCCTTTGCATCCACATTCTGTGATTAAAAGGTCTAAAGTGTGTAGGAATTATTTGGAGATGTTGATATGCAGATGTCTGGAATGAGCCTGGACACGTGACCTTTCTAATAAACGTGGTGATGTATCTGCTGCTGATCCATGACCATGTGTGAGCTGAGAGATTACCAGACTCTCCGAGTGTAAACTAGAGAATAAAGGCTGCACACAGTGGCCACCACAACAAGATGAGGCACACTTTCATTTGTTTTATGTATTGCAATTCTAATGAGATTTTATTTGAAACAAAAATTCTATCCTTTAACTGACAAAAGGAACTAAAACTTTTATATGATCTAAAAAGAGTACTGGAAGACTGTTTAGTAGTGGAAATAAAGTCTAGTACACAAAGTTATTTTGTTAAGATTATGTATTCAAAACACTGTGCTAGAATTGGGCTAATAAAAAGCACATTTCCATAATGAAAGCACATGTGGACATTGACTTTGAACTAATGCAAGCTTGCGGGGTAGATATTAACTGGAAGGGAAAACATGAGTACATTGTAACAGAAACAGTGATAGGCCCTTGCATTAGATGCTATAAAGGGATATTTGGCTCACAGGATAAAGAGGTTATCCACCTCAAAAGAGAGAGGATATTCTACATGGTATAAACAGAGTCTATGGAGGACCTAAGAAAAGCCTGGTGGAAAAGACAAGGTTTCATCAGCACAGAATCAAGAAAGAGGCTGGAGACAGAGGCAGGCATCAGATAAGGGAAGGCCTTAGATGAACTTTTATGGTAATAGCTTTAGTGAGGTTTAAACAATGAGATGATGCAGATCTAACTCTGAAATGAATGAATGCAGTACAGTGAGAATGGATGCAGCGAGGCAGGTCAGACTGCAATGAGAGTACTGCGACCCAGAGATGATGATTATAATGTGGGGTGAACAAGTCAACGGCTCCAGTAATTAGTAATGTAATCAATATGACTCATTAGTTTAGTTGATTTGATTGGGGAAAGATGGGGAATATGGAGATTACAGTATTCAAGAAGATGATTATGGTAAATTTATTTAAAAGGATATTTTATTTTCCATAAATAGTGTACTATCCTGTTTTATAGCATGCTGAATTATATTTAGCAGAAATCTATATGGAAGGATATATTACAAATATGTTCTGATACTTTACAAATTAAAAGGTTGACCAATGTGACTGCTTTAAAGGGGAAAAATTAATTATGCAAGTTTGAGATGGTCATGGCATAGCTTGGGATGAAACTATCAATAAAGAGTTACACTCTTGTATATTTCACAGAAGACATCTGCCAGAAAGGTCAAGTTTGGGGATTTTAAGTTGTCAAAAAAAAATTTACAATCCTAAAGATGAATAAGAACAACAGGAAATAGAAAATAGTTAGACAATTCTTGGAGTGAGGATGAACAACCTCTTGGAAATGAAGACTAAAGATGGAAAGGCTAGCCAGTGTGCTTGACTCATCAGGCTAGAGGAAGACCAGGAGAATGGATTCCGGAGCTATTAGTAAGGCTGTCAGAGATGACAATTTCTAATAGGAATGATGGACCAGGTGCAGGTGAGGCCTAATAAGTGAGGTTGATTTAGGGATTTGGAAATCCTGGGTGACAGGGTGCAGTTCTGTTTTGTAGTATTGGTAGAAGATCTAGGAGGGAGAAGCCAGGCAGGAGTGAGCAGAATCATGTGGAAGGGAGCTGCCGAAGACAAAGTTTGAGCACAACAGAGGAACGAGGCAACAAATGAGTGCTGGCTAAGTGGCCATTAGAAAACGGCCACTCTGCTTTAAGAACAGAAGCTTAGATCAAGTGGCAGAGCGAAGGTCTTCCTATGGAGATTGCTCAAAGGGAAAAATAAGTGCAAAAAATTTCCCCAGGAGGCAAATGGGGTGAAGAGGCAGGGAAGAGAGGACTGGTTTGAGACGGGAGTTTTTCTCTATCATGAAGTTGGTACTAGAAGGAATCTGCTCTTTTCCAGGACTTGCTTGCTGGAGGCTGTTCATTCGGCCTTGCCTATTAAAAAACCCATGTGGTTTTATGACATGGGTCTATACAGGTTTCCTATTCATCTTTTATGGGACACCAAGGTCTCAGCTTTACTCAGCTGTGGCCTCTTGTCTTCTGCGAATCACCCAAGAATACTTCGTTCCTAAACTGTGGTGTCAGGAGTACATCATCTTTCACCATTCCCATGCTTCTCTTTGCAGATAATATTTCTTGGAAGGTGGGGAAGAATGGCTCTCTCTTCATCTCCAAACTCATCGACTGCTTCAAGAAGTATTGTTGGCGTTATCATTTGGAGGAAATTTTTCGAAAAGTAGGAGTTTGTTTTAGTCTTTTATGTCCTTGACAACTGAGAAAAGTCACATGCCAAGAGCCATAAATGGTTTTATCTTGATGCTACTAATTACATCCCAATTTATCTCATGAATAATTTTCTAGAATACCACATACAAACAATACTTGTTTTTCCAAAGCCTTCCTATTTGTACAGCCTTGACTTATCACTTTTCATAAAGTACTAAGTCATTCTGTCTGCACAGTATTCAAGAAAAAGCTACATATTCCTTCTAATATACTACCCAGTCACAATCTTAACGTACATGATGAGAATCTTTTTTCCCTTTTTCTGTGAATAGCAGCAAAAGAACTCCCCTTCTTAGGAGATCTCTAAGGACTTTCTTCATCACTGCAGGTTCAACATTCATTTGAGGTCCCAGGTGAACTCACTCAGATGCCCACCATTGAGAGAGTATCCATGACACGGTATTTCTACCTCTTCCCTGGCAATTAACACAGGTAACACACGTGCAGGTACATGTATGTGGGGAGTGGATTTGCAAACCCTTTTCCAGTTGGTACAGAAAATCTGACTAGGATGAAAAGTGATGGTGACACACCAGCTTCCTCTTACTGAAGCATTTCTTTAATGAAAAAAAAAAAACCTTGATTTTATTTGTTTTCAGCTACAGTGTAGTTATTGAGTGAGAAATTATTAGTCTTCTGGTAGTCAAATGGAAACCTACTGAGAGTTAACATTTTCTCTCTAGAACTCAATCAGTGAAGGGAAATATTTGGTTTTGATGCACATACAGCATTCTGTAAATGGAAGCTATGTACATGAATTATCTCTTCTGAAGAAGCCGGTTTGTTGAGCTACATACTTTATGTTTGAGATGAGGACAGTCTGAGTCACCCTGTAGACTGAGAAGGCATTGTCAGAACTATGCTGAGATAGCCAGTGTCTACTGACCACACTCCCTCTGAGGGATATATACAGCCCATATCCTTTCTGACAATATATTTCTAACTTCAGAGACCATTCTAGTTGTATCTTAAATCCAGTACAGTAATGATCTATGCATGTTCCTCTCTACCTTTTCAAGTGAACAGATTATAACAAAAAAATTGTTCTTTAAGAAACTAATTTTCCATCAAGAAGTTCAGAACCAAGCTCTCAGTCTATTGAATTTCCACAAACATCAGGACTAAAAATAGAATCACAAGTAGACCAGTGAGCAAATAAATCCAGAGAGACTATATACCTTTCTCATTTTATAAGAGTAAATCATACTCATTACAAAACAAATATGAGTCAGACTTTTAAAAATAATAAGGAAATAATCACTGCCAAAGTTTTTGAAAAAAATATATTTGTAAAAAAATTCACTTTTATTCAATTTTGTCTGTTATTTTTTGTTATTTCCTTTAATAATGGTAATGCAATGTTTCCTACAGTTTTGATTTTCACACACCTGTTAAGCATACACAACCCGTCATTGCCTCTGACCTTACTTGTAGAGTTGTATTTATTATTTAATTCATACACACATTTTAAAAGTGATATTTTTATGTCTTTATTTTTGTTAACAAAAAGTTAATTTTCTCAAAATATATGTCTAAAATCAAATCAATGTATTTAGATACATTTCTATGGACCTTTATAAATTAATACCACAAAATGATGAGAAACTATACATATACATATATATATATGTATGTATATGTATAAAACTATATAACTATATAAATATTTGGAAGTTTTCCTGTATCTCACCCAGTCCTCAGCCGCTCAGACCCAAATAAACACACAGAGGCTAATATTAATTATGAACTGTATGGCCATTAGCTCAGGCTTATTACTTATGAGCTCTTACATTTAAATTAACCCATAATTCTTATCTATGTTTAGTCATGTGGCTTGGTACCTTTTCTCAGTTCTGCCTTCACATCTTGCTTCATCTGTGTCTGGCTGGTGACTCCTGACTCAGCCTTCCTCTTCCCAGAATTCTCCTAGACTGCTTGCCCCACCTATACTTCCTGACTGGCTACTGGCCAATCAGCGTTTTATTAAACCAGTGTACAAGAGGATTATCCCACAGCATTTCGCTTTTTTTTGTTTAAACAAAAAGGAAGGTTTTAACTTTAACATAGTAAAATTACATATAATAGAAAGAAAAGGGGGAATGATGGGTGATAACATTCTGTATGCTGTGATTACGTGTTGCTCTGATTGGTTGATAAATAAAGCTGTTTGGCCAATGATAAGGCAGAATAAGGTTAGGCAGGACATTCTAACTAGAGAGAGAGGAAGGAAAAAGAAAGAGCAGAGAGAGACACTGCTAGCTGCCCCCAGGGGAAGCAAGATGTACAGATACTGGTAAGCCACAAGCCACATGGTAAAGTATAGATGTATAGAAATGGATTAATTTAAGATATAAGAGCTAGCTTAGCAAGAAGCTTGCTATGACTATAGTTTAAAAAAAAAAAAAAAAAAGGTGAGGCAAGCAGACTAGGAGAATTCTGGGAAGAGAAAGGGCTGAGTCAGGAGAGTCATCAGCCAGACACAGATGAAGCAAGATGACAAGGCAGAACTGAGAAAAGGTACCAAGCCATGTGGCTAAACATAAATAAGAATTATGGATTAATTTAAGTGTAAGGGCTAGTCAGTAATAAGCCTGAGCTAATGGCCAAGCAGCTATAATTACTATAAGCTTCTGAATGATTATTTTATAAGCAGCTATGGGATTGCAGGTCCTGGAAGGACTGGAAAAAACTCCAACACACACACACACACACACACACACACACACACACACACACACCAATAGATAGAATACTTACATACATCTAATAGTAATGAAAAGTTGTGGAATTCACTGTCACACTATTTATTAATCACTTGGCTTCTTTGACACCAGTTCCAGGTGTGAAATGGTTATGCCAACACCTTACTCCACAGGTTGATGTGTTCATGGCAGGCCTCTGCTATACTGCTGGGTATTTGGACAATTGCTCACTGTAAAAGCTGTTACCATTGTATGTACTGACTTGCCTCTCAATGGTGAATGCCATGCCATGTTGTTAATGAATATCTTCATTAGTCATATGTTGTCTATACTCTCCTTAGTTATTCTGATTTTGTATGCTCTTCCAGCTAATTTTTATAACAATCTTAAAGATTTTCACAGTTGCTAAGAAGTTTTAGTGGCATTTGACTGTGTAGGACTGTGCTTTACTAATTCATTGTTACATTTCCCTTTTAATTTTTAATCAGGAGTTTTATATTTATATTTTTATAAACTTTTCAAATATTTAAAAAAGAATATCCCTAGGCTATTTTATTTTGTCATAATATTAAAATAAGTTTTGTTTGTTTTTGTTTTCCTGCATAGTTTCCAACCAAGTATTGCTGTGGGTGAGAAGAAAAGAAAATACAAAGACTCCTGAATTGTTAAATGCATAAAACCTTTCAATTAGATGTTATATAGAATATCATAAATCTAGGTAATTTTCCACAGGTTTTTCTTGAGGGGGGACTGATATGTAAACATTTGCATGAAAACTATAGATTAGTTTCCTATTTCCAAATCTTTACACATTTTATTTCATTTTATTAAATCTCATATTCACAATCTCTATAAATTGAGTGAAAAAGGAACAAATCAAAGAGCACCTGGACATGACCTTTTGGTAGTGTAGGAACCACATAATTGGAATTTACTCACAAAGCAGATCTTATCTACAATGGAGTTGAGAATCAAAGTGTCTCCTGTACATAGGCAAGCTAAGAGTCATAGTCCTATAGGAACAAGATAAGGGAGAATGATGTCCACTGCTTACCTCTGTCATACATGGTTTCCATGTCTAGTGGCTGCCTAGCATTCCTTATAATTGGTTTGTTAGGATATACTTTACAAATTTGGGTTATTTATACATTTGTTATATTAAGTATTTTTGTAATAAAAATATCCTCAGACACATACATTTAAATTTCTGTCTGTTAGTATTATTGGGAAAAAACTTTCAAAACAGAAGTTACAGGATTAAAAACATTAAGAGTATGATGATATTTTATTTGTGCTGAAATGTTTTGTATTTTGTATGATAATAAGTTTGCCTGGAGATGAAAGGGAATAGCAAGCCATTTTCAAGTAAACATAAAAGTCAGGCAGTGGTAGCACACGCCCTTAATCTGATCACAGGGCAGGCAGAGTCTCTGTGTGTTCAAGGACACACTAGGGAACAGCCAAGTGTGGTGACACACACCTTTAATCCCAGTACCAACCATAGATACCTGGAGATCTGTACAGACAGGCAGTGACAAGAAAGTGAGGTAGCTGGGCTAAGAGCTAATGAGAGGGCAGAACAGCGAGGCAATAAAAGCTTGGGTAGACAGGAAGTAGCTCTCTTGGGAAGCTATGGTGATGTGGTGAGTTAAGGCTAGCTGGTGGCTTTCACGATTTCCCTGATCTCTAAGACTTTCACCCCTATATTTGGCTCCGTGTTTCTTATTTAGTAAGACCATTTAGAAATTTGTCTACATAAGGGTAATTTTTGAACACAAGATATTGTGCAAAACACTGCAAATTTGTGTTCTTCAGCAGCAGGATGTGACAAAGCCTACCTATCTCTACTTTGCCCAATCTTGAGAAGGTTGCATTATTATTTTCATTTCACTGAGCCAAAAATAAAATCAGTGTTTATTATTTGCCTTATAAAATGTTTAAAGATCTTTATGTATACTCTTCGGTCATTGTCTGTGCATTAAATGTTAGCCTGTGCCTCTTGGGGGATACAAGTTCTATATAGGTATGGTTTGAAGTTGTAGGAGGCACCCTTGGTCACCACCATGCCTTAAACCTTACCAGAATTGTGGTCTCTCTTCTGACATGCCCTCTAACAATTCTATATTCTAAATGGTCCTTCTAAAATTACAGACTATGTTTAATCTGCACCTATCAAAAGCATCTCCTGAGCAATGCTGAATAAGGCTCTGGTGGTCTTTGCAATCTTGCCTCTTTACATTTGCTTCACTTGACTTCCTCAGGATCTCCAACATAGCTTGTCTTTGCCATTTATTTGTTCATATCTTCTCACAAGAACAAATCTCCATAAGGGATCTTCCTTTTCTTTTTCCTGGGTTGGGGGGGGTGTTCAAGACAGAGTTTCTCTGTATAGCTTTGGCACCTTTCCTGGAACTCACTCTGTAGCCCAGGCTGGCCTCACAGAGATCTGCCTGCCTCTGTCTCCCTCCTACTGGGATTAAAGGTGTGGTCACCACTGCACAGTGGGATCTTCCTTTTCTTTGTTATGCTATTCAGAGTGCTTAACACAGTGCCTGTCAGAGAGAAAACTCCCTAACTCTTAATTAGAGAAGAATATTAATGTAGAGAGCATTATATGGTTTATTACATATTGAGATTTTAGTAGACTTTGTAAGTACTCTTAAATTACTAAATTAAGTTACTTTACTTGAGGATTTCTTAAAAACTATTTTGTCAAATATATTCATTTTCCCCTTGATTTTTCTTGGGAACTATTATGTGTCCAGAATACATAATCTACCCTTTTATTCATGGTTCCTAAACTTCCCTTCAAAAGCAGAGCTTGTATATTAGTTAATGTAATGGAGGTACAGAGTAAACAAGGCTGGTACATGTTTGACTTAAACAGAGATGTTCAACATAAGATACCTAAATGTGTTGAGCTATAAACTGAGCTGAAGAATCTTGGTGCAGTACCATTCCTTTTTCTAGATCAACCATTCTATCTCCACATTCACCTTTATAAGATAGACCCTAAATTTGTAACTTCATTCTCTTGCACCCTGTATGTCAAACTAATGGCTCAATCTGCCCATTCTACTTTTACATGTCCTCTCTTCCTATTCCTGCTTACTGCTGAGGTCACATGTGGTTTATTTCTCATAATCTTACCATTGCTCAGCCCAGTTCCAGATTGCTGCTATTGTTTCTTTGTTTTGTTTTGGTTTTTTGAGACAGGTTCTCACTGTGTAGCCCTGGCTGTCCTGGAACTCACTTTGTAGACCAGACCAGCCTCCAACTCACAGATATCTGCTGTGGAATGTTTGTTTACACTGTACAATGTGTCTTTGCCAAGGTGTCTTCTGACTGATTTAATAAAGAGCTGAAATGCCAATAGCTAGGCAGAAGAGTTTAGGCAGGACTTCTGGGGACAGAGAGGACTCTGGGAAGAAGAAAGTCAAAGATGTCAGGAGACACAGAGCAAGCAGGATGTGCAGGAGGAGCGGTGACAGCCACAAGGCACATGGAAGAATGTAGATTGATATCCGTGGGTTAATAAGAACTAGTTGAGACAAGCCTAAGTTACAGGCCAAGCTTTCATAATTAGCAAGAAGTCCCTGGTCATTCTGGCAGCCCAAAAGAAAATCTGACTACAGACATCCATGTGCCTCTGTTTCATGAGTGCTGGGGTTAAAGTCACATGCCAGAAATTAGCTCTAGAATTATTGTACAGGAATACAAACACCTCATCACTTTCTTAATTCTCCTTCTCAGACAAAAGCACAATACATTTTCATAACCTGCAAGCATTCTTCAGAGTTTTCTATTATATGCTATTTGAATCCCTGAGATACCTAAATAATGTTTGGTATGTTTGTGTGTGTGTTCTGTAAGCTTTTGCACACAACAATCTAGCTTTCTAGGACTGTATACATTCTCTACTCCTAGTGTGCTTTTAGTTGACAAATCTATGATTGACTCTCATAAGAATAAGGATTAGTCAACAACAATAGGAACTTGAAAAAGCATAAGAAAAAATACCCATTTGTGTCATCTTTGTTTATACTAGAAACCTCATCAAATCTTGTATAAACATTTTCTACTTCAGATACTTTAATCCCAGAAATGATAACATCCTTCCAACTACTGGAATATCCTCCAACATATTTATATGTTTCCATACGTTTATTAATCAGAGTCCAAGCAAAGCATATTCTGTAGCTAAACAGATGGAATTTAATCTAGAGACTATTCAACGTGGCTTTGTGTTTTGGAAAATAAACTAAACAAAAAGAATATTGCCAAAGAACAAAAGTACTTTCAGAAGGTATCTACCAACCCTAAGTCTGAAGTAAATAAAAAAACAAGTAGTCAGAGTTACTGAAATATAAGTGTTTAGAGAGGGTAAAGCCTGTGTCAGATCCATGAGGAAATGCATTATTTTGACATGGGATCCTGTGAGGTAGACTCTTCCACCCCTGGCTTTATCAGTTTCCCAGAGTCATTCTAGAGGTATGATGAGGGACTGACAATAAGCCAGGATGTGAAATTAACCACTGCTTTTGGAGTAAAGCAACATTGCTAGTCCAGTACCTACAGAAAAGCAACATTAGAAGCAACACAGAACAGTAAGTATCTCCCTTGTCCTTAAGCTTTCTAATTTCTACTTTGACTGTTCTGGAAAAACCTACCTCAGTTCTGGCAGACCAAGAAAATATGAGAGTTTGAAGAATTTTAGTGCTAGTATCACAGAACAGGGAAGAAAAGGTGATACTTAAGAAGATTAAGTAACAGTTTACAACTGTGACAGTGTACTATGATACCTTGTGTAGTTTATCAAAATAATACTTGTCTTCCTTTAGAGAATGATCACTAACTTATACATATGTGCCAAGGCAAAACAAAACAAAAGCCAAGGTGCTCATGTCTGTCTTATTCTGAAACTGGCCAGACAGGCAGAACCACTCGGGCCTTAGCCAAATACTCTATGTGAGGCTAATGCTTGTGTTCATCTAGAGCTGGAAGATTACAGAGCAACAACGATGTGAATGAAAGTAGGTTTGACAGAAGAAAACTTAAACAAGCTGCAACCTGCAAGAAGCAGCTTGGAGCCAAGAAGTGGCACTGAATAGTAATAAACTTTCAGTATTTTCCAGCTTCTAACTTTGGTCATTGGAAAATACTGAAAGAGAAGCTAACATTGAACTCACTGCAAAAAAAAAAAAAAAAAAAAAAAACACGTCTTTGATGAGGATTGAGTATTGCACTTTCTGTGGGTATAAACATAAGTAGTTAGGGAGCAGTTTAATACTATGTCCATATGGTAGAATAATAATAGTAGGTTCTCCTCTAGGGAATATGATCTATCCATCCATGGATAACTCTGATTTTTAGGTTCCAAATAATGAAAAATTGGAATGTTGTTTTTTTAGATTGTCATGTCAGTCTAAAGACTATGGAATTCAGGTTCAAGATAGAGACAGAAGTGAGAGGTCACCTTCCTTCTCATACCAGATGTGGATGTGTGTTCTGTTTCTTTCAGTTATATATTCAGTGTTGTTTTATCCTCAGATTCTAAGACTTCTAAAACTCAGCCTCTGCCAGCAACATGTTTTCTAATTTTCCTTTAGAAACTCGTCACGATGCTTTCTGCTTTCTGTCTATAGCCACAGCACCTCCCACAGCACATGAAATGGGAACGGTGTACAGAAAATACTTATGAAATGGAAAACAATTACCACCAGTTTAGGGATGGGATATATATATATATATATATATATATATATATATATATATATCCGGTAAAAACAAACAAATAAATAAATAAATAAAGATAGATAGATAGATAAATAGGTAGGTAGGTAGATAGATAGATAGATAGATGGATAGATTGATCTACAGTACTAAATATACTGGAGATTAGACTACATGAAAATAGGGAAGAATTTAAATGTCTTTTTATGACTGTAGCTCAATCTGTTTAATCCTAACAACAAAATATTAGAAACAGATCATTAGACACATGGGTTCCCAAATGCTTTTAAGGTGTTAATTATTGGTCAGGACTTCTAGAACAATAAAAGGAGTACTGACCTCACCCAGATGTGGTGGTATTTTATTTGTGCTTTAATAAATAAAGCTTGCCTAGAGATCAGAAGAAAAAGCCAGCCACACCACAGAAGTCAGGCAATGATAGCACATGCCTTTAATCCTATCACTTGGCAGGCAGGATCTCTGTGTGTTCAAGGTCAAATTCGAAACAGGTGTGGTGGCACAGGTCTTAGATTCCAAAATTAGTTAACCATGGAGGTCTGGAGGTCTGTACAGACAGACAGGAAGTGACAGAGCTGTGTAGGAAGAGGAAGTGATGTAGCTGAACAGAGAGAGCAAATCAGATAGCAGAACAGCAAGGCTTACAGACATGGGTAGACAAGAAGTAACTCGCATTTGGAAGCTGCAGAGTTGATGAGGTAAGGTTGGCTGGTGGCTTTCCCTATTTCCCTGATCTCTCCCAGGCTTTTACCCATATATTTGGCTCTGTGTTTTTTATTTAATAAGACAATTTAGAAATTTGTCTACACCTAGAAGCTAACTATGAATCTTGCATAGAAATAGAAACTCAAGAAAAAAAATTGTATATGAAAAATCTGTGAGTCTCATGGTCCTCCAAATCAACCAGGTGAGTAGCAACAAGCTACTCTGTAAAGTGGCTCATGTCCCTCATCAACTTTATTTAAGAACAGCATAGACACTACTCCATTTCTATCTTTCAAACCTCATGAAAAATGCCATGCATGATTAAAACTAACCTGAGGCTATGTAAAGTCATGAATGATGAGACCATTTGTTCTAGTTTAATTATGTTGAGTAGATGAAAATCTAAAATAATGCCTTGTATATACTTCATTATACACACACACACACACACACACACACACACACACATATATATATATATATATATATGCTTATAATACAGATTTATCAATTCACCTCATTTTCTACAGTGTCTTCCTACATGAAACTAATTAATTCCATGTCCTTTAACATCATTTGTATGTTGATATATTATGAATCCTCCCAATTAATTTCTCTTCTAAAAGTGACCTCAATATTTAACTGATTTTCAATGTGATGTCTCTAGTATTCAAAAATGTATTTTTAGTTTATTATAAATGCTTCTATTCTCCAACATACTTCTATTCTTCTCACTGTCATAGAGACACCTGTATAGAAGCAGAGACCTGAGAGATTTACTTACTTCTCTTCACATTTATTTGAACATCAGAAGATTTTCTTGACATTGCACCTCCAGAACTAATTTTCAAAAGCAAAAATATCATTGGACTTTGAATCACTAATACTCCTGTGTCCCAGCATTGCACTGTTAGGGAATTGATAGCAGGTAGATGTTTTTTCCCACTTGATTTAAAGAATGACGTGAAAGGAGTCACGCTTGCCTTTGAAAGAATTTAAGACACATTATTATGGACATGAGAAGTATTAAACCTCATCAGAGACTCAGAAATATTTTAAGTTCTTGTTTCTATTAGAACAGAATGGAGCCTTAATCATTATCTCAACTTTATTTTTAAACCTTATTCAGAAATTAACAAAACATTCATGATCCCAGACTGTAACCCACTACCAGTAAGACAAGAGTAGAAAGAGAGTAAGCAGGGAGTGGAGAAGAAGAAGGGAAGGATGGAGGGAAGGAAGGAAAAAAAGCAGAAGAATTTTGCATCCTTTAGCTTGAATTCATTTCTGGTCAAACTCAAAACTAAAAAATAGTCCTGTGGTACTAAAGTGGTGGCTCAGGAGTTAAAAGTACATCCTTTTCTGCAAGATCCAGGTATGGTTTCCAGCCCCCTGGGATCAAGTGTCCTCTTCTGATCCCCATGAGCACCACTGCATATGTGGCATACTTAAACACACACACACACACACACACACACACACACACACACACACACACACACACACACACACACCACAGAAATCTCAAACACAATTAGTTCAGTCAGGGACCTTCAGCTGCTGTCTATTTACTGTCAGGTTGTAGTTCTATTTAAATGATGAATTTACAAAGGACACAGTCACTTCCGTTATTATGATGATCTCCTTTCTACTGAATTCTTAGCCACCTATAACTCCACATTCTATTTAGATGAAAACAGAAGTAAAAACATCTGCTTTATGAGGGATGAAATCAGTTAACAAATAATATTTCTACATACCTTTGGCTAAAATGAGGGTTTCTGCCCAGAATGGCATGCCCTTACAACTGCAATCAGTAAATCTATTGTTGTAACATTGCTTCATTGGGAAGGAGACAACACACATTCTTAAGACTATGCCACTCTGAAAAGAGGTGAGGAAAAGGCCAAACTAATTAAATGTAATATATTGCAAACTCCCAAATTAGATGGATTACTGTGCTTCCCATGTTCAAGGATGAGCAGCAGGAGATGGGGTAGAGCAGGAAGCCCCTGTTGCTGTGCTTCTTTCTAGTTAGTAGATGAGAGCCTCCTACAGGTTAACACAGACAGGCAAGGACAACAGAGCCATATTTTTAGTCAACACTCTCTGTCCCTTTGCCAGACATCTCTGACTCCTTACCTTACAGCTTAAACAACTCTGATTACAGGCTTAAATAAACATGGAGATAAATTCATTTTACTTTCCATACATCCATGCCTCATACTCTGTTGCCCATAAAAAGTAAATGTGGAAATAATAAAGTTTGGAATATTAAGGATTATAAATTTTATGATGAAGAAAAAAGTTGTATTAAATCCTATACATAGAATAAGAATAACTCATTTGCGGTAGTTAAATGTTTGAAAACATTATACTATAAAAGACAAATATGAAGAAGCCACAATACAATGCACACAAAGTTTAAAAATGCAATAAGTTATATTGATGACCTTATATATTAAGAAAAGCAAATTGACAGGTTGTAGAGATGGCTTAACAGTAAGAGTGTGCTGCTCCTGGAGGAGACCTGGGTTCAATCCCAGCACCCACATCAGGTGGCTCACAATCACTTGTAACTCCAGCTCTAGGGGATTTGATGTTCTCTTCTGGCCTTTAAGGGCCCCTGCACACAAGTGCACATATACAACCACACACACACACACACACACACACACACACACACACACACACACACACACACACCAGTTTATTCTTTTGTAGAAATGATGACTTAGTTATAATAATTATTTTTCCTAGTCCCAAATACTAATTTCTTTAGTGGTTCTAATTGGAATTATACCATCACCAGGATACTTTTTTGTTGTATCTTGTCAGGGAGGTGGAGAACAACTTTAAAAAAAATGAAACTGTTACAGACAAAATTAGCAAGTGAAACTATATGGTGTTTATTAATGGCACTAAAACAAAGGTAAGCTGATATCGCCTAGTCTCGTGTCAGACGGTGAGGAGGGAACTAAGAAGTAGAGCCTATGCAGGGATAGCTCCTTAATTTCGAAAGTTTCTAATTTTCTACCCAGAAGCACATTCCAACAGAAATTGATTTTAAAAGTTCACACTTATTTGACTGGGTAACTAAGTAATGAGAATATTAAGAACAAGTTATGAGGAAGGAGTTTTCCAAATTGGTAGGAACTTAGAAGTTCTAGAAATCCCCTTGTCACTACTGGCCATGGGTAGAGCAAAGATAGTATTGTTTGAACAGCCCTGCCTTCCACTCATGGCCTTGAACCACATTTATGAGTGTTTTTGGGTGTGTTAAGTTACACATAATATAAAGGTTTCTTTTTACCCATCCTATATTTAAAATTCAATCATTTTTAATCTAGTCACAATTTGAACAACCACCACCACTGCCTAATTCAGCAAATTAGGATATTTGTATCACACTAAAAGTGAATCGCCTTTTTATCAAGCAACCATATAAAGTAGTTCCTCCTTCCCCTAATCCTTGATGTTATGAGTGAGCTATGATAGAAAGGTAAATGAACATATTCATGCCTTTCTACAGTATTAAATAACAATAAATTCACAAACTGTCATCTTTATTGCTTTAGTTCAGTAAGTAATCCTCACTTCACCAGGAAGCCATAGTGATCAAACACAGGTCCCTTTGTTCTTATCTTATTTAATTATTAACCCTCAGGTCATACATTGGTCTCAACAATGATATTAAATGGCTTATCTAGGCTTAAGTGGATGTAGAGTTCAAAAAGAACTTTACTGAATACAGGCAGAGGGCACTGATAGACTTGGTGAAGTATTGAATGGACAGAGAACAAGAAGACATAAGATACTAGTACCTAAGGGATATTGTAACTTACTTGTTCCTGAATCCTTCAAAATGAGAAACTAGAAATCATTTTCTTTCCTCAAAATGGTATAATTGAGTATTTTAAATAGTTATAGTTACTTTATTGTGCATCTCTCACTTTGTCTTTATTATTAGATGTGAAGTATCTATTACTAGCCTCAAATTGGTGATTATGGACTTGACCTATGCTTCACTAAGCACAAGTTTTCTCATCTCTTGGGATAGCAATAGCAAAGTAGGGCATGAAGTTCTAAAGGTCAAATTAGGATATTTGTATCACACTAAAAGTGAATCACTTTTTTTAAATCAAACAACCATATGATGTAGTTCCTCCTTCCCCTAATCTGAAAGAGACAATCTGAATACAGCCATTAACTTAGTGGACTATTAGAACATTTTTATTTCATTTGCAGACAATGTTATTTTCTATGTTTGTGTATGAACTACACACCAGTTTCTTTAATGAGGCTTTTGTATCAAGTATATAGTAAATGCTGATTCTGCCACTATTACTAATTGAGGAATTTCAAACTTGTCTGACCTGTTCAAAGCCTCACTATATTGTATCCATTTCTCCTTTGTACCTCAAATTTAGATAATGAAACAATGGTATCTGAATAAATTGCTACCTAAGGCTGCACAGCTGCTGGAAATTCAACATGAGGGATTTTCCATCTCAATGATTCACACATTCTAGTCAGCTGGAATCACGTGAAAGTTGTTTATGGTACTCAGCTTTGTTCTCTTAAGAGTCACTTGAAGGTTATCTATAGTATTAGGTTTTGTTCTTAGAAATGTAGATGCAAACCAACAAGCAAAATTAGAGTAGTTTTTATTTAAGTATGAATTTAACATACACATTTGAAAGCTAAATCCAGAACATGATTTACAGGGAAATTAGTTATGCACCTTGCACAAGATTTTAAGTTTGACTTTATAAACCTAACTTTAGTTGCACTGTTGTCTAAAGATAAAGTGGGTATGAATGGTAATGATGACTGTTAATTTGTGTATAACATCTTAGACAAATGAAAAATACTTGATACTGATGATTATCTGCTTAGTTTTTTTGTTTTTGTTTTTTAACAACACAAAACAAATGGTACAGGCCCTGTCCTAGTCATCCTTAACTGTCAACACAGCCTAGAGTCATCTGAGAAGAGAAGCTCCATTGTGAAATGGCCAAGGTCAGACAGACCTGTAAGCAGATGTGTGAAGGGATGTCTGGACTGTTAGTGGATCGGGGCGGGGGGGGGGGGCACTGTGAGCAATTCCATCCCTAGGAAGATAGTTGGGATGAGACAGGATAAAGCCTGAAGGTGAGCTAGAAAAAACATTCCTCTGTAGTTTCTGCTTCAGGTTCCTGCCTTGAGTTCCTCCCTTGACTGTTCTCAATGGTGGTCTGTGACTGGAAGTGTCTACAATCAAATTCCTTCTTCCTCTAAGTTGCCTTTGGTCAGAGTTTATCAAAGTGGTCAGAACCAGGGAGATTGAACAACATACACCTCTGCCATTGAAATCTTCTAAGTGATATGAAGACACTGTGAAATTATTTAAATGGAGCTTAGAACTATAAGAAATACTGTGACTTCCGTTTTTTTTTTTTTTTTTTTTTTTTTTTTTTTTTTTTTTTGGTTTTTCAAGACAGGGTTTCTCTGTGTAGCTTTGCACCTTTCCTGGATCTCGCTTTGGAGACCAGGCTGGCCTCGAATTCACAGAGATCTGCCTGCCTCTGCCTCCCGAGTGCTGGGATTAAAGGCATGCGCCACCACCACCCGGCAACTTCCATTCCTAATATCTGAATTTTACTCTTATTTTCTTAAATTAGCCATTCCTACTTTTAAAAAACTCAACCAAGTAATATGCCTATCTCAAATTCATTACTATTTCATTATTTTATGTTTTAAAGCATTAATCACTTCCTGCTTAGCCTTTTTGCAAATGTGCCTGTGATAACAATTGGACTACTATAATATTACTTCCATTTATCCATTGAATTATACTAGACATTGGTAGAAACCCTGCTTGGAGTTTAATGGTAGATATGCACATGAAAGCACAGAAAATTTAATGTCAGAATGATAAAGAGGAGATCAGTGAAAAGCTGCCTTCTGATTCTGGTTGGCTGGAAATCCTGAACACACACTAGCTATGTTACCTGTGCATGATATGACGAAGAAAAGATAGGAAAGCATGAGGATGGCTGGCAAGGGTTCAAGCAGGAATCAGAGAATGTTTAAAGAATGTGCAGTGACTATGATCATGCTGCATTTCACACATGTACAAAATGTCAAAAAGAAAAATATATGTACAGAATTTCAAAGATCCATGCTATTTTTCTTTCTTTAATGAGAGAAAATTTTTATGAATAAAGCAAGACAGCCTCAATCTTTAAAATTAAAGATGATACATTACAAAATTAAATACATACTTTATAGTTCTATAAGAACTCTGTGCCTCAATCTTTATTGTGTTTGTGTAAAATGTTTACCTTGAAGGATGTCCATAAACTCACTTTGCTTATTCACTAAAATTCAGTAATATCTTGGAATCAAGTTTATTTCTTTTTATATAAGCACACATCTCAGGGAAAGGTCTCTAAGGAAACTATTGCCCCATTTCCACTAAATCTTTTTAAAATGGTGTCTTGCTTTTTTCTCCCAGGTAATGACATTATTATCCCATTTTGATCTGCACTGTATATCCTGCTATCAGTCAAAGGGAAGTGGCTTCTCTCCTAACGTGTTTAGGACAGTCCTAGACCTTTCAGGTACATTCCTTTGCACCTTCTTATATGCCTTTCTCTGCCACTAAATTGTTTGTCAAACACAGAAGATAGCACACCATTTCTTACTCACCTTTAGTTTTCATGATGTTTCACGCATATTTGAAGAGATGGCTTGCTATTTAAACAATAAGTTTCAGTTTCCTAACTATAAATTCAGACAAAATTCTTCCACAGAGACTACACAGATTTTAAGGAAGAAGAAAATAATGTATATAGAGACACTATGGATGACAAAATATTACACAGATGTCAATGGCATATAAATTAAAATAAAAATGGATGTAAAATTCTTGTGTGTGATAAGTGATTTTATCACAATGACCTTTTTAAAAAAATTAAAGCATTGAAAAACATTAAGTATTTAACTGGGAAAAGTCAACTATTAAGTAATAAGATAAAATTAAAAGAACTGCATGAGAGATTGTCAAAGTGGTAGATGTCCTTTAATTTGCTTAGGTCTTTGGTTCAATCCTCAATGCTCCTCAAGGTAAGTTCTGTACTTAATGATGATGCATGGTTAGGTTGAGGTTCCATTATTTTCAATTGAGTTTATTTACCATTACTGAACATGTGGAAATATGTTCAGCAATTGTTAGTGTATTTGCATGTAAGGCTTGTATTAATTTTTCTCAGTTTCATGCTATCCTTTGACAATACATATTTATCACTTTTACATATGGGGAAAATAGCTTTTTTATTAGGAAACACAAATAATTGATATAAGCCAGTTCGGTAAAACAAATATATCATAAACATACAAAAATCTGAAGATGTTGAACTCATGAATTTAAACAATGGAAGAATAATCATCAAAGGACAGAGAAGTGTTAGGGAGGTCTTCATCACGGGATAAAACTGTTCAGTCAGACAGGAGGAATAGGTTCAAGAGATCAATATATAATACAACTGATGGTCATAGTCAGCATCAGTTTTTTGTGAAACTGAACAAAAGAAAGGTTATTGGTAGTTCTTATCATAAATAAAAAATACAAGGTAATGCATAAGCTCAGTTTAGCTTCTCCATATGTACGTGCCAAAATAATGTACTATATATGATGCATGTATGATGAATGCATGTGATTTTTATTTGACAATTAAAGCAAATAAATGTACCTTGGTGATGAAGATTATAAAATTTAAGTGTTATTCCACATACATGATAACAATGCAATTTAGCTATCTGATTCTGTGTTTTAAAGAGCAGTCCAAGGTTATGCACATATCACCATGATCATTTTTAATTCTTTCGTTTCATCCATTTTCTTAATTGATATTAATAGAGTTATCTCAAGCGGTAGTATTTAAGACCACAAATTGAAGTTTTAAACTGTGTGTAAACAAGAAGAATTAATACCATAAAATGAAATGAACCCTTTTACATATACAGGGAAATAAAAGGCAAATTTCATTTGAGATCCTGTGACTAACACTTAGGGGCAAATGTGTGCTCTGTTTCATCATTTCAACTGTCAGTAAATTATTAGGCATGCAATTGTCATATTTTATAGCCGACTAGAAGCCACTTCCAGGAATATTTATATACCCATAGAAGACATGACCTGTGTATTGCCACTATTAGGAATTTTGTTGCACAGAAACATTTTAATTTATACTATGTAAAAATATATTACATTCAATGCTTAAAACTTCCAGTTCTGATTTATCGTTTTCTATATATACAAACCCATAATCTCTCTCTCTACAGTGACAATTGTCAGAATAAGCACTCTCCCTTTGAGAAGTCATGGAGTCCTAGAAGAGTGTGAGCACACTTTAGGGAAGTGCTGAATAGCAGGCCAGACTGCTATCTTGTGTTTTGAAACATAACAGCATGCTGTCAGTTTACCTCAGGCCAAAGATGCCATTTGCACTATCTAGGACACCACATTTCCTCTGGCTAAATCCTGTCTTATGTAGACTTCTGGTGTGTTCAGTACATTGAACTGAATTTTTGTCATCTATTTGGAGCTGAAATGTATTTTATGTCTAGCTACTATTTTTCTTTTCCATCATTCCACATCAAATGTGAACCAAACTTCACTGTTGTGCAGTTATTCAGGACACAAACTAACTATAAAGAGATAAAGAATTGATAAGATCATTTTAAGATGGAGTAAAGGTTAAGGCCAACTGATTAACAAATAATGATAAACTGAGGTCAAAATGACTCATGTCTACATTAATTTAAAGTTCTTTTGAGTCAATGAAACTTCTCTTTGAAGTGATTTCTGTTGCCAAATGATACCTCTTGTCTTGATTATCATGAGATGCTCAGGCTGAACTAAACAGAGGATTATGCACCATTGTAGAGTTTACACACAAGGCTCTTTGCATGGATACTCTCAAGACAAGTAAATGGGGGCAAGTTCAGTATACAATGTTCTCAACCTGTAGATCATGACCCCTTGCAGGTCAAATGACCCTTTCACAGGAGTTGCCTAAGACCATCAGAAAACACAGATATTTACAGTACAATTTATAATTGTAGCAAAATTACAGTTATGAAATAGCAACAAAAATAATTTTACCACAACATAAAGAACTGTGTTTAAAGGGTCACAGCATTTGGAAAGTCGAGAATAACTGGACTAGAGTATCCATTTGGTGTTCTCATTTGCAAAGTGAAAAGGAGAGGGGGGTTAAATAAGGTCTCAAATGATGAAAAAGTCCTTCAAAGGCAAACACAGATGTTGAAGTTGATAGCCATAATGGCTCATTCAACTTTGTGAGTGCCTTTCTATGATTATCCTGAGTTAACAAAATTAAACTAATGGATTACAGTTAATTAATAGCCATCTGTTCCTTTCAATCTGCCTCTTCAATGATGCTGGGCAAGTTGCCCAGTACATTTCTTTTAGAAAAGAAAAGAGATGTGGAAGACATTGAAAACTTCTCTACCACTTCACCTGACATGGTTTCTCAGACTTACCTATAAATCAAGGTAAAATATAAGATTTCACTTGGTTCTAAACAAATCCTTTGAAACATAATTGCCTAAGCAGTATCTATGACATTTGAATAAAATAATAGATCTACCTAATATCTTGATTTATTGATATTTAATACCCATATGACAAGGAAGTAACTTTTGTGATTTAAAGCAAGTTGTATCTGCTATTGCTTAACTAGTATTGCTACAAGACAATGCTAGTTTAACAATTAACAGGAATGAAGTAGTTTAATTTTCTAATTAGCTACTAATGCAGATATTGTTACTGTTTCAGATTTATATATCATGTTCCAGGTTACTTTTCTCTGAGTGCACAGTAGAGTGAGGTAGCTCATGAAGATCTTTTGCTTGTATATGGACTTTCAGCTTCCAACAAACGATCTGACATCCTTCTAACACCTGGGATTGGTTGAACCAACTGTACAGACTAATTTGGAGAATTTGCCAATTTTCACATTGCTCCTGCCTGTGGCATAAAATGGAAGACACACTTGCCTAGAGACATTCTTTCAGAAACAGTAACAATTTCTCACTCACACAGCAGAGGCTTTTGTTCATTTCTTGTTGGATGTACAGCTTTGCCTCTACTACTGACAGTCAAGATAGCTCAATGGCTAACAGTATGCAAAACACAAGCTCAAGCATGCAATTTTAGTGTCCTTAATTTAGGAACCCTGAACCTTCCTATTGTCGTCACCCTTCCAACTTTGTTTCCCCCACCCTCAAAGAAAATTCAACTGTCCCTCATGGCAAAACATATCAAGTTTTAATGGCAGGTGTGTGGTGGAGTCAGCCAACCGGAGCAAATTGCCAGAGGTGCAGAGTTGTTTATGACCCACACTGAGCTATCCATCTGAGAGCCTCTTGACTGTTTCCATCTCTAATCTATATCTTCCTTTTGTGGGCTTTTAAAATGCCTAACACCTGAATTATATCTTTTGGTTTAATAGCAAAACTTGACTCTATTAAAATACTTATTATAACTCACAATTAATGTGACTGAACTGCTAGGAAACAGAGAGGGTAAACATAGGCACCTGTTGATGGTATACACAGTGTTTATCTTGATTATATGCCACTGTTATTGCACAACTTAACGAATCCCCCCAAGTGCCTGCCTTGAGAAGATTTCTACCAGGGTCCAGAACAAATGCTACAAGCAGCAAAGGATACTAATCTGAGGGATATTCAATGAATCTAAGCACACTGAGTTCTTTAGTCCATTTGTTGGGTCTGGAATCACACAATAATGGGGGACAGACCAACAGAGTCTATTAAACCAGAAGCAAACTTTATTCCAGAAAAATAAAAGAAAAAAAAAGAAAAGAAAACACTGCAGGGCACAAAAGCTTACCAGCTAGCTAAAACCATAGCCAATGTTGGAATTCTGGGGCTGTGGTAATGGAGGCAGGTACTGGCCCCCTTTTATAGTATCAGGCACGGGGTGCATGCTCGGAGTCACACAGGACCATCAAGCATGGGATGCATACTAGAAGTCATGTAGTAACAACTATTAAAAGTTAACTTTGGTCCAGGCAGTTGTTGGCTATAAGGGGCAAGGGGGTTAAAAGTTCACCCTTGGCTGCTGACAGAGGAGCTGGCTTTAAGCAGAGAGCCATTGTCAGCAGTTAACCTTTAGAGCTGATGATTGTCAGTTTTTACCTCATAAGCTTATAATTGTATATTTCTATATTCCTGGACCCTTCATTCCCTCTTTGAGTTATAATCAGAATCAAACCTTTGATTCTTTTAGGTCTAAATATAAGCCAGATTATAATCTTGAATGATTTATATAAAATAATAATTTTAAGCCATATAATAACCTTTTTGGTTCTGTATAAAGAAGGTTAAATATCTTATCTTACTGTAGAATCATTTTAGTTAATGAATCTATCAATTGATAACCCTGGGCGATTTTCTTGGTACATCAATGGTCATTATAGTTAGCTAATTTGACTCCCCTGTGTCAGGGAGTTTTCCTTTGACTTGGCCTGTTTAGCCTGTTATGGGAGCAGGGATGATGTATCCTCTTCTATAGCTGCTTCAAGCTGAATCGGGACATAGTTGGTCAGGACCCAGGAAGGCTAAAAAAGGCTAGTCAAAGGGAAGGAGGGAACTTAGGCAATGGGGCATTTATCAGAATCATCTGACTTGAGTCAGCTGGAGACAAGGAGCATTCACATTGACTGGGCTGGTCCACGTCAGCTTTTAGCAAGTCCAGAATAGTGTAGTCAGCAATTGAAGCTTGGAGTGTCTGTCAGCCAAGTGGAAACCTGTTGGGACAATTTTAAACTAGGAACAGAAGTTAAAATTTATGAACTTATTTGGAACCCTTAGGCCCATATCCTTAGTAATTGCGAATAGCAGGAGACCCAAGATCAGGAGAGATAAAAAAATACCATCCTTAGGAATAAGCTATTCTTCTTTTTTTTTTCATTTTTCTTTATTAAGAAATTTTCTACTTACTCCACATGCTATCCACAGACCCCCCCCCTCCTCCCTCCTCCCATCCTCCATCGCTCTTTCCCAAGCCACCCCACATCCCCACATCCCCCAAATCGAGGTCTCCCATGGGGAGTCAGCAGAGCCCAGCACACTGATCCTAGGCAGGTCCAAGCCCCTTCCCACTGCACCAAGCCTGTGCAAGGTGACACACCACAGGCACGGGGTTCCAGAAGCCTGCCCATAGACCAGGGACAGATCCCGATCCCTCTGCCTTGGTGCCCTCCAAACAGTTTGAGCCAAACAACCATCTTCCACATCCAGAGAGCCTAGTCCAGTCCCATGGAGGCTCCACAGCCACCAGTCCACAGTTCATGGGCTTCCACTAGTGTGACTGGTCATCTCTGCACATCCTCCCATCATGATCTCGATGTCCCTCACCTGCAGTATCTCTCTTCTCTCTCATCAATTGGATTCCCAGAGCTCAGTCTGGTGCCTGGCCATGGATCTCTGTATCTGCCTCCATCTGTCACTGGACAAAGGCTCTATGATGACAGCTAGGTTATTTGCCAGGCTGGACACCAGAGTAGACTGGTCCAGGTACCCTCTGGACCACTGCCAGTGGACCAAGGTGGGGTCACCCTGTGGATTTCTGAGAGCCTCCTCAGCACCCTGCCTCTTCTTATTCCTATGATGTCCTTATTTATCATGGTATCTTCCTCCCTGCCCTCCCACTCAATCCCTGTTTCAGCTTGACCCTCCCATTTCCCTATGTTCTAATCCCCCACTCCTCACCCTCTGACAACCCCCAACACCCAGTCCACTCATGTAGATCTCATCCACTTCTCCTTCACAGAGTCATCATGTGTCCCTCCTATGATCTTTTCCTGTTAGCTAGCCTCTCTGGAGTTGTGGGTTGCAGTCTGGCCATCCCTTTCCTCCCATTTAATATCCACTTAAGAGTGAGTACATACTATGTTTGTCCTTCTGAGTCTGGGTTACCTCACTCAAAATGATATTTTCTAAATCCATCCATTTGCCTGAAAATTTCCTGATATCATTGTTTTTTTACTGCTGAGTAGTATTCCATTGTGTATATGTGCCACATTTTCTTTATCCATTCTTCAGTGGAGGGGCATCTAGGTTGTTTCCAGGTTCTTGCTATTACTAATAATGCTGATATGAACATAGTTGAGCATGTGTCCTTGTGGTAAGATTGAGCATTCCTTGGGTATATGCCCAAGAGTGGTATAACTGGGTCTTGAGGAAGAATTATTCCCAGTTTTCTGAGAAACCACCATACTGATTTCCAGAGTAGCTATACAAGTTTGCATTCCCACCAACAGTGGAGGAGTGTTCCCCTTTCTCCACATCCTCTCCAACATAAGCTGTTTTCAGTCTTTTTGATCTTAGCCATTCTGACAGGTGTAAGATGGTATCTCAGAGTTGTTTTAATTTGCATTTCCCCGATGACTAAGATATTGAGCAATTCCTTAAACACCTTTCAGCAATTTGAGATTCTTCTGTTAAGAATTCTCTGTTAAGTTCTGTAGCCCATTTTTTTTAATTGGATTGTTCAGTATTTTGATGTCTAGCTTTTTGAGTTCTTTATATATTTTGAAGATCAGCCCTCTGTCAGATGTGGGGTTGGTGAAGATCAGGGATAAGCTATTCTTATCTGGGGTCGTTCCAATTTCTGTGAAGTGGATCCAAGTTTTACGACTCTTTTAATCCTCTGAGGCCTACACAAACTACCTTAAAAAATGATATAAATGTTTTAGATACATTAGTATTACCAACCTCTACTGAAATCCATATCGTAGACAAAGCAGGTAATGGGTATCTGCAAAAGAGCAGGAGTGGACTCATACCTTTGAGTCCCAATAAGAACTATAGATTTTGGTTAAAGCATGTACATTTTACTTCTGTCTAGAGAGCCAGGTATATTTTGAACAAGATTTTTTTTTTGGGGGGGGGCGTGGAGTCTGATGAGAAGCATTTCTAGGTTTATATTTAGATATATTTAGATGATATCTAAAATGTTGAGCTTGTGACTGAACAGTAAGTAGTCATTGCTCTATCAGCTTATCAGAACTCTATTAAATGGTAAGTTCTGAACTGTTATATCATAGAACAGGAGAACAATCTGAAACATTTTTTATAACCTAAATCTTTTATTTATATCTTTATAATTTATATTTATATCTTAAATCATTTTTGAGATCCTCAAAGCTTATGAGCTTTTATATCTTCAGACCTTTTTTAAACCCATATTTAAACCTTTATGACTTATTTATTCAATGAATCTAAGCACAGAGTTCTTTAATCCATTCACTTTATTCTTCTAAGTAAATTCTATCTACACAGTTTCTTTTCTGTTATCATACTTAGCTTCTCTCAGTCCCTCTGCTGTTCTCTCATCTCTATCTAGTTCTTGAAAGGATGACAAATGGTGCTGGTGGCAGTGCTGGTTACCTCATGGAAAGGTCACGGTCATGACAGAACCCAGTGTTAGTTTTCAGAGATTTATTAGGAGGGAAAGAGAGTAAGGGAGAGAGGAGAGCCAGGCCTGGAGAGAGAGAAAGATGGTGGGGTGAGGGGAGAGTGGAGCAGAGCAGGGAGGGGGTGGGGTCTGTTTCTGGCTTTTTAAGGCTTGTATGTAGTTGCCAGCTCACTCTGATGACGTAAGACCCAAGACCTTTTGCTTAACTCCTGAACTGTGCATGTGTGGTCACGCAGCTGGAGTGGGGGCAGAAGTCTAACAGTTCTTTCCATCTCCGTCCTCATCTTTGTTTTTCTCAATCAATTCCTCCAGTGCTGTGAAGGAACCAGTATATACATAGGCAGTAATTCTTTGACAAAGCTACCGAGACTTGAAGTTTCCAGGGTTGCAGAAAGAGGTGAGAAGGATCCACACATAAAGCAATAATGTCAGCTTCCAATTACAACCCAAAAGGGGAGTGACTAAAGGGGGGTTTTCTGGTAAGGTCAACTAAAGTTAAGATAAATTAGGGAATGTAAGGATTTGGTCCTTAATTACATCATCAGCCTTTGACGGTGGCGTCCCAGCCTAAAAAGCAGGTGGGCTCTCTGTGCGCTGTCTCTCTCCTTTCAGCTCCTTCCTCCCGCCAACCCCCCCCCACCCCCCGTCTCTCTCTGTCTCTGTGTCTCCTCTGTCTTTCTCTCTCCCTACCCAATAAAGCTCTAAAAATGTAACCATTGCCATACACTCCTCCACCGGCATGGCCGCTGGGTGGCGGCCAGCCATGAGGGGCAGCGCCATGGTGTAACCAACATTGGTGCCATTCAGACTCCGATACACCACCGAGCACTGAGGACCTGTGAGGACCTGCTGTGACCACTGCCGCCTCTTCCCCCATCCAGCGAGACCGAGAGATGGAGAGAGCGTGTGCGTCCCTGGCCGCCTCCGCTGGACCCCCACACTGCTACGCCATGATTCTCACCACAGTAAGTCCGCTGTTCTCACAATTGTGGTCTGAGCTATATTCTTTGAGACGGACACCCGGGAGTTGTCCTCGGGCTGTACTGACAATGGCACTTTTTCATTCCTGATGTGGAAAGTAAATGCTGTCTCGGGTCTTCCCGGTGGACCAACTGCAGTGCAGTCGAGCCCTCACCTTCCCTTGAGGAAGAGCAACAGTGACCTGAGCTGGTTCATGGATCTCTCTCCACGCTCGGGGACGCCCAAGATTGTAGTCTGATCCCGGTTTGTTATTTTAATTTTTTTACTTTTTCTCTAAGCTACAGTCATGGGACAAAGGGGCAGATACATTGGCGGATAGGGGCGGGCACTAGCAAACAGAGTTGCGGGAACTTCTGCCAGCAAACGGGCAAATAAGAGTTACTTTAACTCCAAGCTTTCTGCTAAAGTTCTAAACCCTTCTCCTTCCCCACTTCTGCATCTCCATGTGCAACCTTTTCTTTCTGACTTCCGCTGGCAGTGGGCAGGCTCAAATAGGCAGGTTTGGGTGGTTTCTATGACTCGCCCTAACTCACCTTAACTCCACCCACTCATTCTCAAACTGCCTTGAGAAGCACAGAAGAGTCTGGAAGGGGCTAAGAGTTTACAGTAGTCAGGATGGCTCTTAAGCCAAAAAATCAGCTTATAGCCTACTGACCGATCTTCCAAAAGCTGTCCTTAAGCCATCAGTAATCAGGTAAAAAAAAAAAAAAAAAAAATTCAGGACATAGAGTAAAATCCGTCTCTTGTTCCCCAGACCTCCCCAACTAAAACTTAAGCATCTGGAGAGCAAGGCTCCTGACCCCACAGGCAAAAGAGTCATCTATGGCATTTAAGGTGTGCCAGGGAAGAGATAAAAGCCTGAAAACAAAATTGCCAAGTGCTGGCACTCACTGACCCCCAAAAGCTGTTGGGTCCCTGTTTTAAGTGAGGAAAAGGCCATGGGCTAGCGAGTGCCCTGCCAGGCCATCAACAACCTTGTTAAAAGTGCCACCTAGAAAGACAAAGAGTCAGCTGACTGCCCCCAGGCACCAAGATGCATGGGTACATCAAGCTAAGACCTCTAGCAGACCTAGGCTTGGCTACAGACATGGCAGGGAACCCACAACACAGCGATCCATTTCTTTCCTTCTGGACACCGGAGCCACTGAGTCAGTCCTGGGAGTTTTGGAATGCCACCTCTCCTTTACTGTCAGGACAGAGGACAGCCTTGCCACCTCACAAGATTTAATTGCACTTTCAGAGTTACTTAATGAAAAAGATTTCCACCTAAAATAAGAGCTCATTGTTTCACTCCAGATCCACTGTCTGTGTTTCTCACGTGCATACAGACAGGGCCCTGATCTTTGCCTTGTCCCTAATTCCAAAAAATAAATTCTCATGTACCACAAGCTTTTCTCTTCCCAGTTCCCTGTTCTAACTCACTGTTCAGCTAATGTTACAGGACCACCACAGAACTGGAGTCCAGAGATCATCAAGTAAGAAACTGCAACAGCTAAAAGGTATTTACACCCCCAGACCCAAAAGCATCTGGTTGCTACAAAAGACTTTAATGTAAACATCTATTACTATGAGATGCTTTCAACAATTGATTACCTGTCTCCTAGATACTGAACTAGTAAAGGAAACAGGTACTTTAAAATAATCTGTCTCTGATAAAGTTTAGCATATTTCAAAATCCATAGGGACAGGCAGGATATACCAACATAAAATAATACTGATTCTTTTATCTCTCTAAGTTTTTTTCTGTGTCACCAGCATCTTGTCAAACAGAAAGTTCCCAGCCACAGCCAAGAGGGACACATGTCTCCAGAGCAAAGGGATGACAGACAGCATCCCACAACACCTGTCTACCTCGGAAAACTCCCCTTCTCCATTCCCCCCCTGAGCCAACCAACGTCCAAAAGTCAGCTGGAAGCAGTTTTTGTGAGGAACAACGCCCCTAGTCCCATCTACCTGCCCTTTTATTTTTTATTTTTTATTTTTTTTTTATAATAAGGGAAAGTCTAGGATGTAAGTATTTGGTCCTTAATTATGTCATCAGCCTTTGATGGCGTCCCAGCCTAAAAAGCTGGTGGGCACTCTGTGTGCTCTCTGTCTCTCTCCTTTCCGCTCCTTCCTCCCGTCCCTCCCCCCCTCCCGCCTGTCTCTCTCTCCCCCCCCCCCACTCCCAATAAAGCTCTAAAAAGGTAACCATGGTTATGATTCTTTCTTTTTTTTAATTTTTAATTTTTTTTTAAGATTTATTTATTTATTATATATACAACATGTATGACTGCAGGCCAGAAGAGGGCACCAGATCTCATTATAGATGGTTGTGAGCCACCATGTGGTTGCTGGGAATTGAACTCAGGACCTCTGGAAGAGCAGTCAGTGCTCTTAACCTCTGAGCCATCTCTCCAGCCCCAATGGCTATGATTCTTTCAATCAGCACGCTCCTCTGCTGGCATCGGGCGGCCATGAGGGGCAGCGCGCCATGGCGTAACCAACAGGGAATTTATGTGCTCAAACTATAATCTAGAAATGGCTAGGTAGGATGTTAAGGGTCAATAATTCATTAGAAAGTAAACTGTCTTTGGTACTGCTTTTCCCGCTTGTCCTGGCTGCAGCTGCTTTCTGGTAGGGAGCAGACATATGTTAGGTAGCTAAGTAAACTATGTCAGAGCATGCAGCATTTGGTTAGTGAAAGCACCTTCATTTGGAGTAATTGCTGAGGAGAAAATCCAGGAATAGCACCTGGCTGAGGAGAAATTAAAACTTAATTTGCATAAGAAAGTAGCTTGGCACCTATTGCCTGCCTGGCCTGGAGGCAATCTCCTTGGGTCTGTGGGAAGTAACTGCCTTAACTCAGTATCTAGCAAATGGCCAAAACATCATCTCAAGAATGTGAGCAGTAAATCTCTTAAGTTAGGGTCTTGTGTAAATAACCCAGGGTGAAGGTAAGGAGTTGAGGATTTAATTGTTAGTGGTTCTTTTCTCTATCTGTGGGTGAAATGAGCTAATGTTTACCTGCATTTGTTGTTGGATAAAAAGGTATCTTATCTGAAATACTTTTGTCTGGAGAATGGCCCTGGCCACATGTATGTTAATGGAAAATAAACACAGCTGGGGACAGTTGTCCAGTTACCCCAAAATGTATAGGGAAAGCTGTGTCCAAGATTGAGATGCAATCATGAGATTACATTTACACATGACAAGGAAATGCATGGTAAATGGGGAGAACCATAGCTGCCATCGCACAAGAAGTTTGCAACAAGAGACAGCCAGTTCATTCAAAAGGCAGTAATTCCATAACACCTTGCATGATGCTTTCCTCTAGCAGAACCCTTAGTTCTGATAGGTTGACCTTCTGAACTCTAGCTGTCACTGCTGTATATTCTCATGGACTTTTGCTATCAGCGGCTCTCAATAACACCTGCTACTCTAAGCACAGAATTTTTTTTAATGATGAATATTTATTGGGTATTTAATGTTTAATCTGAAAGAGATGTTATCATAAGAATACTGCAAATTAATATTGAATTTTTATAATGAACCATTAAAAAGGCCAAGTTGCCTTAGTTTTATAAATAAAATTCAGAAACAGGACAATTGGGTAATTTGCCCAAGATGAACTAGCTCAAATTCCTATCCACTGAGGAAAATAATGATATGGATAGAAAGAAGGAGCATCCATTTTTCATCTTATATTTAAATTTAAGGTTTAAGACCAATGTTTAAGTCAATACTTTCTTTAGAGTGATGAAATGGGTGAGCATGGGGTAGGGACACAGCATAACCATGGTTAGGTTATTGCCCTTGATAATCAGGGCAGACATTAATTACATGCAACACTGAAGATTCTTTTCAAGGGCAAGTGGAATGAATATCCAGCTCATTTCTGGGCAATCTGTGGCATCATAGCCACAGTTGCCAGGGATTTCTTCTGTGTATGATATACATATTAGCTCTTTTAAATGACTATGTATGGCTCTCTAAGGCACTTCTTTTTTTTAATTTTTCTGACATTTCTTTATTAAAACTCAGATTCAAAAGTTCAAATGTTTCTTGAAAAAATGGTTGAAATATTTTGTGATAGTCTACTTCAGTCTGCACACTAACAGTGCAGCTCACTGGGCAGATATTCTGTCCAGTGCATTAAAGAGCCTGGGCTGACAAGCTCCACTCATGATCCCAACTTCTGACCTAGACTTTTGTTAGACAGCTTTGAAAGTTCTTAGGAAATGTTGATTTTTTTTTTGAGTACTAAATACGTAGAAAGAAGAATTGTTCCAGTGTCTTCAGCTTCTTCTACTTCTCATTATTAATGGTATCATGGTTATCTTTGTTTTTTCTTTTCTTTTCTTTTTTTATTATTTTATTTTATTTTACAACTAAGGCACTTCTTTTATTCACTTTTAATATTTATGATGTGTGAGATAAATTCAATCATAAATCCATTCCAACCCCCTTAGTACCAGATTGAACAATCACCTAAACTAAGTTTCCACCCCAGCCCTTACTCCATGGATTTTAAAAACAGGTGTCATGTTTTATTCTTATACAAAATACAACCCAAATGGTTGCATGCAAAATTTCTTAGTATTAAATAGGTGAAACTATGTTGATACTATGGAAGTAGTAAAGAGATGTATTATTAAATCGTCAAGTGACATTAACAGGTTCTAAAATTTTTCAATGAGTTCTAGTCCAAACTCTTTCAATCTTTTCACTATACATATCACAGTGAAAAGTTTTTGACTCCTAGGAAGCTTCTACATCAGTTTGAATCCTGGCATGTGAGTTCAGCCACAAGATAAAAGATGTTGTTAGTTAGCAGTCACAGGCAATCTAGGGAATGTGCAATTTGAGGTTGAAATCAGAGTTATGCTGAGAACAGCAATCTTCCTCCTGACCTGCTTTTGTAAAAGACTGCTTCAGGGCTTGGAAAAGGTGGTGAAAAACTGTGGGTGTTCTTTTTTATAAAATAAGCCAGAGTATTAAATGCAACCCCGTGAGCAATAAATAAATCCTACACAGTTATCAATTGCAGTTTGTTTATCAGGAAGCATGGAATTTTGGTTTAGAAACTTCCTCAGCAGACTTCTCACAATGACTAAACTGAGAATGTTAAAATCTCCAAGCAGGCCACTAAGAGCATGTACAAATAATATATAAATATAAAAATGTTCCCACTAACATTGTGCGGGACCAGCCCCCACCATTATTTACCCCAGGGACTCTAGAGGAACGAGAGATAAGAGACTTAGTTAGACATAGATGTGAGAACAGAGAGGAACTCAGGATAGACTCAAGTGGGCCTGGATCCTTATCCACCGGCCCAGACCTTTATTCCAAAGGCCATTTATAACAATGCCAAGGGGTGGAACAAAAGACCTGCCCCTTGCTAGTTACAGTCAAGTGTAGACCCTCACAAACACCTGGTACCCAGGCCTGTGGTTCAATCAACTTCTTATGCAGTCCTGCTGGGTACAGCCACTAGGAAACCAACTGGGCTACAACAGGTCCCTCTTCTTTATATTTTAAAAGAAAAAACTCTTGATGCAACTGCATCAAACTTAACATAATAACTCTAACATCCTACAACTACATTTAAAAACAATTTCTTTCTTTCTTTTTTTTTTTTTTTTTTTGGTTTTTCGAGACAGGGTTTCTCTGTGTAGCTTTGTGCCTTTCCTGGAGCTCACTTGGTAGCCCAGGCTGGCCTCGAACTCACAGAGATCCGCCTGGCTCTGCCTCCCGAGTGCTGGGATTAAAGGCATGCGCCACCACCGCCCGGCTAAAAACAATTTCTTAATAGAACTATACAAAAGATAGCATTAATTCACTCAGGTAACATGAAAATATTTTTAAATTAAATATACTGAGGAATAGTAACTCTCCCCTTTCTTTATATTTTAAATTAAATCTCAAGCCTAGTTAGAAAATGTAAATTTCTTTATTTAAGCAGTTTCATTTTCTTTCTTAACAGTTCCATAAGCAGTTCATAAACCATCACTGTTGATAGAGTCTATATGCATAAGTAAATTCAAACCGTCCCATTGTAATGAAATCATGACTGTCCATTTCGTTTCTTAAGTTCAAAAGTTCAAAAAGACTTCTAGTATCAGACTTCCATTTTCAATTCTGAAGAAACATTTCTCATTATCACAAAAACTTTCTGCAGTTAACAATTCCAGCCCAAACAAGCATCTCTGCACAGCCAGCAAACAGAAACTCCAAAACTTTTCTTGCTAGCCGTTTCAGGCTTCTGTGGCTTTCACACTCCTGTCTGTCCGTGCCTCTGTAAGCGGTCGTTCCCAGATCCCTGAGTCTGCTAAAAGCTGAGCCATTGCTTTCCCACAGCAACTCTGGCTCTGGGGGAAAACCCAGTCACTACAAACTGTGGCTTTCTTGGACACCATTACTTATTTTAATGTACTCAGCATCCTGGGTCCTGGGATCCTCCATACGCTGTCCTTTTGTATGGACGAATGTAGCCTCAGGGCAACTCCATAATTTCAGCCAAGTCTTGGCTGCTGGGAGCTCGGTCTACAGTCAGTCTCGGCAGTTCGGGAAGAACCCCTAGGCTGGCTGTTCAGCCTGGAGTACTCAGCTGCTTCTCGGGCACTGACACCATTCTGCTCTTGGCCTCCAGAAGCAGTCTGGTCTCCAAGCTCTTCTGTGCTCACCATTCATCTTTCCTAAAGCAATGCCAAACCACTGGGCTCCCTCTGCCATTCACGTTGAGGTGTAGTGTCTCAAAGGCTGCAGAACCTTGCTCCTCACCTTTCCCGAACCACGGCATCTCTGCTGGGCTTTCCAAACTGCTGCTTGCCGTTAGTCTCTCGTGTAGCTTAGTGTGTTCATTTTTCACCTTGCCTTTCTTTCGTAAAAAGTTTATAGACCCTCATGCATCTGCCACCTGCACGGCGTTGATGCCTTGAGGGTCTCAGCTTCCGAGACCCTCTAGCTGCCGGCGGTTGCACTGGCTCTTGGCATCTGCTGCTTGAGAAGCTATGGCGCTTCATGGGTCTCAGACTGGACACCTGGCTGCTATTCTCTGAAGCTGCCAGTCTCTTGTTGTTATTGGTGGTTTCTGGAACTGCCAAGTATGCTATGAATATTGTTTTCCCAGGTTGGGAAAACCTACTCTTCATATCCTTAGACCTAAGGCCTATATATTCTAAACCTACATTTTTCTGACTCACTTTATTTATTTACACTTGTTATTTACAACTAGCATAGCCATTTACTACATGTATTTACATTAAGCAGTTAAACTTACATTCAACATTTATACTTTTTTAAAATATCTAACTTAGCAAACACCTAAAAGAGATATAATACTTCTTACTGTTAACTAACTTATACTAGGAAAAATCCCTTAGCAAACTCCCTATAGGGCTCCCCTAAACCTATATTTATAAACCTTACCTAAGTTTCACTTAAGCCTAAACCTTACCTAAGTCTTAGTTAGGTCTACTTTATGAACCATAGCATCTAGAAGAGATCTCTTAACTGTTATCACATTATATATAACAGAACTAACTTAACATTAAAGCAAACATCCATAAGATATTTCTTAACACCTAGAAAAGATTTTTTAGCTAAACTCTTAACAGGACCAGAAGTACGCAAATCATTTCGTCAGCTTTCTTGTTCTAAAAGTTTTTGAGAATTTGAAACAAGATTTGCCAATGACTCTTTCAATGCTGGAATTTAGTGAGTGCTGTTGCTATGGAGCTGTAACACTTGTTGCTATGGAACTGTAATATTTTTGAATAAACGTCATTCCCAAAGTCACCTTCCCTGTCACCAAGCTCTCTCAGTCATTCTGTAGCACTCAGCAGCAAACAGTTTCTAATCAGAGGCTGTCCCTTTACCCAAATTCTAACAGTTTCCCTGTGCCATAATTCAGACAAGTGTTTCTGTTACAGCAGAAAAGCTACTGTAAAGCCTTGTCATAGGCTGAGGATGAACTGCCATAAAGCTCTGCTGTGGGATAGTCTGTATGTCAAATTGCTCTGATTGGTCAATAAATAAAACACTGATTGGCCAGTGGTTAGGCAGGAATTATAGACAGGACTAACAGAGAGGAGAAAAGAAAGAACAGGAAGGGGGAAGGAGTCACAGCCAGCTGCTGCCATGAAAAGCAGCATGTGAAGATGCTGGTAAGCCACGAGCCACGTGGCAAAGTATAGATTTATGGAAATGGATTAAATTAAGCTATAAGAACAGTTAGCAAGAAGCCTGCCATGGCCATACAGTTTGTAAGCAATATAAGTCTCTGTGTTTACTTGATTGGGTTTGAGCGGCTGTAGGACTGGCGGGTGACAGAGATTTGTCCTGACTGTGGGCAAGGCAGGAAAACTCTAGTTACAAAGCTCTTAGCAAAAATTTTTTATGCAGCTGTTAGACGATATAAGATACTGTTTCAAATATGCATTAATACTACATTTCCCAGAAAGCCTTTCAGGTATACTAACAAACTTTCTGGTTCCCTGTACAGGGTTTCACTTTTGCAATGGGAGACTTTTCTTCCCTAAGCTTGCTTTAGGATGCTTGTGCCACCATTTAACAGGTGAATCTCTCTAATTAGAGCTTTTATCTGACCCAGGTCCTGAGCTGCTCTGCATTGTTTGTCCAAGCACTCAGGCTGTGGCTTATTGCCTGAAGCAGAACGCTTAGGGCTTCGCTCTGGGTCAGGGAGGCAAACTGAAAGCTTTTGTTTCAGAAAGGTCCTTTCTCTGATAGAAAAGAATGCTTCTCTCCTGGATAGCTACCTGTCCTGTCCTGGCAAGTTCCT